>NW_023339807.1:7323492-7334698 GCF_004916995.1 Morone saxatilis
ACACACACACACAGTAACTCTTTTCTCCTTCCTTCCAGCTGTGAACTCCTCTTCCAGCATTATCTTATCCCTCCCTATGGGAATCAAGCCACAGCTGGACTTTCTCATTCTGTGTCTCTGTCCCTTACATATTGAGTGCAGGTATACATACTGAACAAACACACACACACACACTTGTGCCCCTCGAGTCAAAAACGTCTGGAGACACCCCTGATTGGTTCTTTCACTAAAATAAAGGATCTGAGTACAGAAGACAGGTAGGCAAATCCTGGTATAGGTACAAAGGCGGCACATCTTTAACCACATTTAGGACTCGCTGTACCAGCATCTCCTTACTTTAATCCTAGCATTGTCCTACAGTAATGTATAACATCTGTTACCCCGCGGCCACAGTAATGTATGACAGTGCTATAATGAGTTTTTACTACTGTAAGTTGAGTGCAGCAAAATGTCTACTGCCCTCATTCTCATCTATCCTAAAGGCTTTAATAACATTTTAATTCCCAGGTGAATTGTAGAGATGCGGAGATGTGGTGACTCTGCAGCAATTCAACTTATGAGTAATATCTAATAGAACAGATAGACATCAAACAAAGACATCAGAACTCACAGCAAAGCACTCTTTATATCACCGTATTGCGTGTGAAATAGTCTGCTACACCTTGGGTGGTCAGTCATTTGGCCGCGGGGTAACAGATGTCTGGACCCTACCAACGTCATCCAGTGGGGATTAATGGGGTAGGAAAAGTCTACTCAGCAACACCAGTTTAGACAGATAGAGGCCACCATTAATATTATATGTTATTATATACAGAATCTTCTGATTTTAGTATTTCATGAAGACCTATGTGCCAAACAAATAATGTGATAGTTAAAGTATTTGGTGCATGCCTTGTGAAAAGAAAAGGGTGTTACCATCATCAATGAGTCTCTGAGGCATAGGGACACATGGGAGTTTTTAAATCAATTAGCCCTACTGAATGAGGCTCATTATGTGGTTAGAGGGTTCCAAAGAGAGGAAAAGGAAGAGAAAGGTAAGATGGAGTAGGATGAAGAGACCAGGCAGAGGAGGAGGAGGAGGAAAAAGAAGATGTTGGGAATATGAAATGAAAGACTTGACGAAGAGCATAAAGGGGAGCAAAAGAAAGAGCCAAAGCAGAATGAATTGATGTGGAAGAGGAAGAATCATGGTGGTGAAGGAAGCAGGAGTGGTTGAGAGGTGATGGGGGAGGAGGTAAAGGCTCTGCTTAAATTATCTGAATTAAAGTGTCTTTAACCTGAGACATGGTGAGAAACCACACAGATCAAGGGTGTATGGGATGCATCAAATTATGGAAAACACCCCACCACATGTTGATTAACCAAGACATGAGGAACCCTGGACCAGTAACCATCATACGCCGATCTCAAATCCACAATTGGCTCTGAAAAATGAATCATGTTTATAAAGAAGCTAAACAGTCGAGAGTTTGGACAACTGAAAAGTACGAACAAATATTTATCAGTAAAGAAAACAAGAACCAGGACTTTGAAGAGATCACTGCCTGGCGGGGATGTGGTCCCATCATCCCCCTGACAACATGTGGCAGACTCTGAAGAAGAAACTGATCCTGATCTTAATTCAAGCCACCCATTCCATATATATATATATATATATATATGTCCGTACACATTCAGCACCAGCAAATCGTTGCATCTTTTAATGTGACTGTCAACTCGGATAATATTGATTTTTCTATCAAGAGTGATCGCACTCTGTTTTTCACCTTCATGTCACACTCCCTTTATGAAGCATATTTTTCACTCTCAGTTGTTTCAAAATTAAATTAAGTACCAAGAAATAAAACTCCAAAGCCTTTAGCAGAGAATTAATGACACTAACTCAGTCAGGAAGTGACATAATTAAGTCATAAACTTCTAAACACACTTCTGTAGCCAAGTTTGCGGTCAGTTTGGACTTCCAATTTCAATTTCCTGTCAGTAACTAAACCTCTGATACACAGAGGGGTGCTGTCACTTCTTTTTCCATGCATCACCTTTAATCTAACTTGAGTGACAACTCTTTCTAGTCTTTCTAGCCTAATATGTTCCATCCCATAGATGAACTGTATAATTTACAGCTATTGTTGTTGGCTACAGTATTTAGTATTTAGTGTGTTCTTATATTTGGTATATTATACTGCATGCATTGCAAACCCAGTGTTGATAATGTACATATGTATGTACAATTAATATGGAATTTATGTTTTGGCACACCTGGATTATACACCACTATTACTAGCAATCTGTGAGTAAATATGGCATTAGAGATGACCATGGTGCATGCCAGCAATCACAAGCTGATGCACTTATCCTACTGGAACAAAGAGAATATCATATTCATCAAGTAAACATCAAGTCATACATTTACTTTCGGGGATTTCTTTCTTAGTCTCTTACTTTGTCTGATGCATGGAGTGTATTCTCAGTGGAGGTTCTTCCACTAAGTGCACTTAACATCCCAAATATTTCTTGCTGGCAACCTTCCTCCAGCAGCTGGACTACCAGTCATTCTTCTGACTGGTATGAATGGAAAAGGGTGGCAGGTCAATGCAAAGCAGTTTGTTCCATGGACGGACGTTATTAATATTCTGACCAGAATGTGTCATACTGTGTGTGTGTGTGTGGCCTGGTCTTGTTTAAAGTATGGTGCTTAGATTTCTTAAGGATTATTATGTTTTGTCCTTTTAGCTTTTAGATGGGGAAGGGGTGTAGAAGGTGACAAAGTGATGAGATGGATTTAACTTTAACCTTAATTTACATTATTACCATTAATAGATTAGTGGCCTAAAAACTTTACAACTTACTCCACCTTATGCACTTTGAAACAACATCCAGAGATATCAGTGCTAGCTCTGTAGAAATGGAAAAGCAAAATCTCTACTGGTTGACACATCTCTATCACACTCGACACAACACTACTTGAAACAGTTACAAATACTGCAATACACTCAAAAACGCTGATAAGGATAAAATGGGTACATCAGATGTGTCTCCTTGTGTTTCTTTTGGTTTGATCATTTGTTTTGCAAAAAGTACCTAAGAAAAGTCTGTGCTCTCAGATGTGAAACTACAACCTTCCAAAGCTTCTGGTCCAACTCATAAAAAACACATTAGACACAGTATCACCACATGGGAATTGTGAAGTTAACAGAACTTTATATCAACGGTTAAGCCTTTGTGGTTTGTGGTCTGTTCCCATGAAGTGTATTGTTGTAACATTGCTGTTAGGGTTTAGGTCTTGCTCAGGGTAGGGGTAGGCAGGGATGTTGCAAAACACAAAGAAAAGTAGCTATCAGCTGAGAGGGACAAGCAGGGTATATTCAGTCAGCTGCTGGAGACAGTTAGCCAATAGGGAGCCATTAGCTAGCTAGCGACAGAGCTAAGTAGTGCTGTAATGTATTTGGCAGAGATAAAGCAGTGATGGCGTTGACTGCTGACGCACTGAGAGAAAAGTCTGGCTGCTTCTACTGTGCTGCTGCTCTGCCCACATGTGCTATTCTCCTCTGCATGATATGAGAATTACTTCACTGAGAGACACAAACACAAGACACAGAAACAGAAAATGCCCCAGAGAGACTTTGTGAAGAGTTGGTGAGGATTTGGGATATCATGTAGTGTGGGAGTTGTGGTTGAGTAAAAGAGAAAAGATCAAAAATATTTTCAGCAGTAGCAAAGGATATGTGGACACAAAGGAGCATTTAAAATGACAATAACATACGACTTTCTGTATTAAAAATCATAAATTAGTAATATTTAATTCAGTAATTTGCTTAATTGGGGGATGTGCAATATGTATTAATTCATTTGACTGAGAATAATGTAATTATTAACATATTATAGATTGTTATTTTATTTATTAACCCCCTTTCCTCAAAAATTGATTGAAAGAATTTTACTTTATTTTACGGTAGCAAGTTAGCTATTATACCTCTACTGAAATGTCCCAATTAAAAGCTACTGTAAGTAAGTAGGTATTTATTATCAGTATCAGTCATTTTTGCAACTGTATTCTATAACTCAGGTTATATCTGGCTAAAATGTTACTGTATGCTTTGTGAATAATGGTTGCAAAACTATTAGCATGTAAATTTATCCTTTGTGTTTTGAGTCATTAAAGGATACAGCTGGTGCTTTTTTTCTGTTTTAGCTATCCTGTCTGTGGCACTATGTGAAGACGTAAATCTTTAACATCTGGTCCCTAAGTCATTTTTTAAAACAGCTGGGAATTGTAGTTTTTAGCAAACATTACTCAACCAGGAGTAAATTGTGTATTTGTTAGGGACTATTTTTAGCTGTGGGTTAATACATATTTGGAGTATTTAAGGCAGTACACAGCAAGTGTGATTAACTCAAAATAAACTACAGTGTGTGTTCATGGTTGAATCATGTCACCCAGTGCAGTAGTGTTGCTCATTGATGTGTTTTTAATAGTTTATGGTGCAGAGGAATAAAACATATCAGGATCTGACATAGGTAATAATTGTTAGTTGGTTAGTAAATTGTGGGTTTTAGTCTGTATGCTGCCAGGCTTATCTTTTAATGCTTCTGAAAGACATTCTCACCTAATATAAACAGAAATGGCAATTCAGTGAACACTTGGTAACATCAATGGAAAAACCATTTTGGACCCCTGACCACTCTTAAAGCACAAGCTATGGGCTTATGATCATGTAAAGTTTCCATTATTGGTGCCAGCAAAGACAGCCAGCAGAGGAAGTCTGAGAGTGAATGAAGAAACACGTGAAAATAAACAGATAGACAGACAGATTTTTCTCACAGGGCAATTCACATCACCATCAGTGATTTAATGTCAGACTTGGACAATTTACAATTTAGCAACATAATCACAAATCCTTCTACACTGCCCTGAAGCCAAAATCTTGATACGATGTGTGTGACTATGTGAGTGGGTTTCCTGTAAATAAGTTTACTTCTGCCCTGACAACCATCCACCCTCTGATAGACTGGTGGATAAAGGACCTCTGTTCTCCCTCTCTTGAATAGTCTGATTTCACACACACACACACACACACACACACACACAGTGACAACATCAACTCAGCGACCAATTGGCCACAAGTCAGCCAAGTCTCTGCGATCAATGTGTCCCACATTGCATGTGTCTGCACATGTTGGGCAGCATTTTTGTTGATGTTCATAAATTTATGTGTCAATATTCCCTCCCTAGTTTTGTTTGCACACACCTATCGTAACACACATAAACACAACCAGTTTCCTCGTAAGGGCTCTTGATCTAAAATCCATGCTTGGACTGGCCGTCTGGGAATTCTGGCAAAATTCAAACGGGCTGACTCACCTTTGGCATGCACACTTTCTCACATCTCACTCATTTACTAATGGTAGTATATTGTTCCATTTTAAAATTAAAAACTGAAAGGTGGATCCATTTTTATATTGTAACGGTTCATTTACTGGCAGATCTTTCTTTTTCTAAGAACCTAGGTTCCTTTCCAATTATAATTCAAACTTTACCCCGTTTCCACAACCACAAGTCCCATTACAGTATTTCAAGTGAAATCCTCTGATATGCAGAAGGGGTTGTGTCATTATGTATATCAGAATCAGAGTCATAATTGGGTTTATTGCCAAGTAAGTTTTTACCTGACAAGGAATTTGTTTTGGTGCATTTGTGACAAAAATAAAGTACTTTCTAAAATATAAATAAAGATAAAGATAAAGATAGAAAGATCTAAACTGTACAGGCGGTGTGAGCGGTGATGACACCTGCTACTACTCAGACAAAAGCAAAAACTGAAATAAACAGAAGTCCAATGAAAAAAGGCAATGGTAAAGCTCAGATTGTATATATACAAATACTCCTTTATACTGCTGGTCTTCTGTTTGTCGATGAAATATTTTAGGCTATGTTTAAAATGGTGAGGAATACAGAGCTGCCAGATAGGGATGACTGACTAAATGAATCAAACGCAGTGGTCAAAAAAGAAGAAATTGATGGACTCTCCATCTGTCACATTAAGTAGAATCAGAATTTTGACTCAAATATTGGTATCTTGCATTTTGTTGGCTTCCTGAGAAGTTGGACAAGAAGTGTAACAGAAGGAGAGTTAGTAATAATCAAAGAATGGTTTCATTACCAGGGTTTGTGTTTCCATCACCCACCTGCTCAGATAAAGCCAATAAAGTACTGTCACTGGCTGTTTTTGTAGATTTAATGGCATTTGGTGGATGATATTTACCAGTTTGATTTACGAAATAACTGCAAATTTTTTTGTATTAAATATATTAAATTCAATAATTATAATTTATACATACTCAAGCAAATCCTACACCTCCCACACATGGATACCAGTATCTATTTGGAAGAAGACCGTACACTCTGTAATTTTCTGGGTTTTTCGTGCGCAGAATTCACTGCTTTCAAATTGGCAGATGTATGCGTGTATTCCTCCTAAGAAAAAAAAACAAAGTAAACATTAAGGTTGGGCTAATCATGGCTTCTGTCCAGTCCAAATGGTTAGTTGAAGATGGGGATGGGATAAGTGTGGATTTGTTTCTTTCATTGTAGCTAGCTTCTTGGTACACAAACAGCGATGGGTTGAGCACACAATTTCCAAACTGAGGGTCTTCTTCACACATGCTGAAGGAAAACCCGCTCCAGTTCACTCATAACCTGAAACTGGTTAATTTAAAAAAAAGAAAGAAAGTATAAAAGTGGGGGTAAACAGTGGGGTGATTGCTACCATTAAGTTGCAGGTAAGACAGTGGACCAGATGGAAGAAGCCAATGAGAGAAAGAGGGCCAAGTATTAAAGCCTAGTGGAGGAGTGTTGAGGTGCTAGGGGTTGGAGCTATCTGGTGGCAGTGGGATGTAAGGACTTTGCAGGCGGGTTCCTCAGCAAAGAGTTCAGTTTAATATGAAGAATAGAACAAAAACACCAACACCAGAAAATTAAAACAATAATTGTTTTTATTTGGCACAACACAAAAAGTGCTTTATGATAACACTGCACATGATAAAACTGTTTTAAAATGTCACCCAGTTTTTCTCTTGTTATTGCTCATTAAGGCACCTCACAACTTTAAAACACATAATTTGAAGATAATGACATTTCTGTGCAAATCTTTTTGAAATGTTTTGGACAAAAGTTTTCCGTCTGCTTTGGCTTTATTGTCCTTTATATTAAGAACTGAACACAGGAAGCACAACTCCACGGAGTTTCAACACTGCAAAAAAATGTTGTTCACATGTTCACATGTTGTATATATTAAAAATAATTTCTAGATGTATTTATTGTTTTTGCAGTGTAGACATATGGAACCTTAATAATTGTACATGTACACTAGAGGACATCTTCCTAAGTACAGAATCCAATAAACATAAATATGCTGGTTTTCTATCTACGTACAAATTACAAAAACACAGGTTCAACACCTCTCTTGAAATCAATAACTTATCCCTACAAATTGCATTTTTACTGTTGTTATTGCAGACAAAATCCCCAGCTCATAATTTCACATTGTTTGGTCAGATATACAAGTCATTGTCAGAACAGTTGAAAGCACAACAAATACATTTTCCCATTTTTCTTATAAAAAACATGAGTAAAAATAAAGAATCTTTGGTAGCTAAGCAAAAATAGAATAAAAATGTCTATATATAAAATGCACTGAAATACAAAGTAACAAAAAGTAAACGGCTACAGCAAAGGGCCAAAAAGGCAGAGAAATCCAGCTTCGACTTAATAAGGAACTGCGTATAAAAAAGGACACTTTTATATTCAATATCATAAACAGATCATAAATTACTAGAGACTTTCAGAATGCATCACTCTTTGGACGGCATCCTGACGCCTTGATGCAATGCAAAAGAGAACCACTGAGGTATTTCATCTTGATTACGTCAAGCATCACACTGGACAATGGAAGAGACATAAAAGTGCAACAATTAAACTCATGTCTGCTCATCTATAGCAAACACAGGACTTGTTTCATTCCAAAATGCTGTTCCTTTCCATCAAGTGCCCTTATTCATATTCCTGTTATCAGGACAGGAAGTACTTTCCTCCCATTTGATACATTTTCATATTTTCTCCTCCCCTTGCAGGTAATTTAACACAATGCCAGGAAGCACAGAGATAGGCCACATTACCCTCAATACAGTATGTGAGAAAGGAAGAGAGCAAGGGCACATGGAAAGCAAAAATCACAAAGTCTTTGGATTGGAACATGTCCACCATGTCTACTTGGTGGTTATCATTCAACTTGGTAGAAAGAAATACATTAACAGTAATAGTGTTAAAACCAGTTTGCAACATACACCCATCATAATTTTATTTAAAAATAAAATAAAAACAAAAGGCATTGTTTCTGTAAAAATAAAACAGTCACAGCAGCAATGATACACCGTCTCTCTTCTGGTCACCTGGTCACCTGATCCGGTGGAGATTATATCTACGAATCAGTGATCAGTTTGAGATTCTTCACTTTGTAAACGAGAAAAATACTGTATTCACGTCATATGGGAATAACAACAAGACATGTCCAGACATTCAAACACAATGCATCTGTAGCCTCTTAAAAGCATGGTTGGATATTTCTGTGGATCCTTTTCCTCTTCACATTCAACATACAGTACGCACCACAGTGACTGATGTGTTTGGATCATGAACAAAACTTGCATCAAACAGCTGTGCACTGCCATTGAAATTTACGAGTGGAATTGACTCAAGTGATACAATGTCTTCAGTTGAAATAGATGCATTATGAATAGATTTATAGTGTAAGAGGAAGCATCTTTCCCATATGACATGAGTGCAGCAAAAAAAGAGAGCAGCTCTTAATTTTAAAGCCCTTTCTGCACCCTTTCACTCTTTGTAAATTGATAACTCTTCCAAAGAGAGATTTGAAAACACTGAAAAGGTACACCAATGCATTTCCTCCAGAACTAACAACTTTGAACTTGTGGCATGAAATCAATAAGCAGATGCAGTGTCACATCTTGTGGATTTTATTGTTTGTTTTTAATGGTAAAGTGGCCAAGCTCACCCATTCATGAGATCCACACAAACTATCCAGATAACTGCAGATTACATTCCACAACTTTTACTTTAGCTTTTTAGAGTTAACATGTAATCCTTGGTGTTGTTCAGTCATTTGACAGTGGAGACAGCCTGGAAGGCAAGGGCAGTGATAGTTTCAGTTTGACTTCAATTTGAAGCTATATGTGGTGGGGTTTTTCTGCTTCCCTCTGGTAGGGGCAGTATGTGGATTTGTTCCTAGTTAGGATGTACAAACATTTCCTGGAGACACAATGATGCTCTGGAGGTAAAATGTTCTTACTGGTCAAGTTAAACCCCAGTGGGCGGAGATAAAAATCCACAGTTTCTTTGGCTCAGTTCAAAATGTAAGACTGAAGCCCAGTGAAAATGACATGGGTAAGAGGTAGCTAATATTACAAAGCCAAGCACTCTTGCTACCAACTGCAATATATTTAATCTTGCCATACTGAGTAATCAAGGTCAGCTATTTAGCTTACACTAGTGGTTCTTCAGTTTGATTAAAGACATCTAGGTAAGCTAATTAGCTAGCATGCTGATGTTCCAAGATCGTGAATGCTATGATTATGAGAAAAAAAGAACAAAAGAAAAAAAGCAGCCACTGTGATTTATTTATTTTTGCCATTCAAGTCTGAAAAAAAAAAACATTTTGGTTGAACTCAACCAATTTTGCCTCCAGAGCTGCTCTGCATCTGACAAACATTTGTATAGCAACAATATGGTGTAAATAAAAAAAAAAAAAAACATGACTTCAGTGGTAACTGATGACTGTGGTCATACATCCAGCACCATGTCATAGTGTGGTTCCTTCTTCCTCTTCCCACACTTATTTATGAGCACTGTATACAACGTCAACAGTATGACCCAGTAACTGGCATAGACGACTGCCCCTATGATCAGAACAATCTTTTCTGATTCAGGAAAGGGTTTTCTAGTCTGCAGGATTACTGTGTAGATAATCCCAACGAAGAGGATGGTGAACCAAACTGATATAGGAATCAGACCAATGAAGTTCACCACTATAGTCTTCCTCCCAGAGGTCCCCCATCCAGACTTGTTGATTGTTGCTATTGCAAACATTTTTGCTGGCAACAAGCTTGACATGTACAGTACAGAGTAGAACGACATGAACACCATGACTATGTTACCTCTGAGACAGCTGGCAAACGACGACTTGATTAGCGCCACCGCCTGCACAATGAGTAGAAACAACAGAATATTCCAGAGCCTTCCTTGGTAGAAGAGTTGGATTGCAGTGGCGATGAGGAAAAACGGGAAGAAGCCCGTGATCACAGCCTCATAAGTCATCCATAGATGGTGTTTGTGGAACCACATAGAGTTGTATAGCCATTCTCTGAAATATGACTTACTCCACCGAGTTTGTTGATTGAGCCACCTCAGGTATGTAATTGGCGTCTCAGTGAGGCACTTTGATCGTGCAGTGTATTTGGTTGCATACCCAAGGCTTAGAACTCTGTTCGTGAGATGGCGGTCATCCCCAAAACTGCAGTGGGATCCCATGAAAGTCTGATTGTACCAGTCCTCCAGGAACTCGTGCAGGAGGGAGTTCCGATACATTCCTAAAGGCCCACTGATGCACTGCACGCAACCAAAGTAGGACTGGCAAGCCCTCTCAATGTTGAAGGCCATCCAGTACCGTACACTGCTTAGGAAGGAGATCCACGACTCATATTTGTTTAGGATCTAGAGAGGAATCGATGAACAAAAAGAAAAAGCTAGAGGTTTAACATAAAGATAAATCTAATTGATGTGAAATGCTCAATTTGTAACATTTGTCAATTGCAAGGAACAAGAAAATATTCATAGTTTTGTGACTGACCTGAACATCTCCTCCAACGCCTCCCACCATCGGGTCTTCTTCTAGAACCTTCACCATCTCCACTGATGAAGCTGGGTCCAACATAGTGTCAGAGTCACACACCTGAGTAAACCACACAAAATAAACAGTGAGTTACTTGTGTTTAAGGGTCAAAGGTAATCTGTTACTGTCATGTAAAAAGGAATAAAGCTTTTCCTTATCTGAATCATGGGTCTAAAGATACAGGTTGCTGTAGGCTGTGAATTTGTGATTTGTGATATTGGACTATATAAATAAAATTGACTTGA
>NW_023339807.1:7334798-7355703 GCF_004916995.1 Morone saxatilis
GACCACTCAGTATCTTGCTCAAGGATACTTCGACACGTGGCAGGAGGAGCCGGGGATCAAACCAACAACCTTCCAATTGGGAGGCGACCCGCTCTGCCTCTGAGCCACAGCCACCCCATGATGCATCCAATTTAAAAATGTTATGGTCTGATTAACAATTTGATCCGTGGTTAAATCCCCCCACCACCCACCACTTTCTGAAGCTCTTTTTTAGCTCTACATTTCTTCTATAAATGGTAATTTTCCTCCGTAACAAAATCAGGTGATGAAAACAAACCTAGAGCCCAATCCCTATTAACATCTGTTACGGGCAGAGGCTGATGATAGTAAAAAGGCATGCAACACTGTCCCTCCTTTCCCTACATGTTGAAGGGTACTGGCATGATTACTGGCAGCGTTGCAATAAGTTGTTTTTGAAATCTCTGTTAAACAAGAGCTTTCTGGCAGGCTGTAGCCAGCTGCAGGTGTAAGAAAGCATCATATCAAAGACTTTTTAACTGCAAAGTTCCCTTTTTGTAATGCAGACTCATTAAAACCATTCTAATGTTTTAATAGTAATGAGGTTTCTGTTCAGATTTAGTTGCTCAAGATGTCTTTTTGTAATAACACCAGCTGAATATTACAAAACAAATATGACGTGATGACAATTTGTGGTTTGGCCAATGGACTGTTTTACAAAGTCAGTTTACTTTAATACTTGAACAGTAAATTACAGAATTGTACATTTGATAAGTAGTGTTCAAAAGAATTGATGCACAAGTCTAGAAAAGGGATTTTAAACATTAGAAAGCTCTTTTTTTGTATTTATGTAGTGTGCATGTACCATTCATCCTAATCCTACAACTCTTTTACAATTGTTTCTACTAGCCAGTGTTCCATCTCACAGCAGAACACACAGCAAATGATCCAAAACACTTTACTTTACAATGGCATGCATACATTTATTTAGTCATCTAGGGGTTGGACATGGTCTGGTGACATATGCCAGGTAACTACTTGGCACGCAATAAAACAGTAGTGGAATAGATTTATGAAGGTGTACAAGGGAGTAACTTTCAGTCGGGCTAATCAGTAATTTTTTTTTAATCAAATGCATATTATGACATTATTACAAGGACGTGCTGGACCTTCAGCTAAATTGCAGTAAACTTCTTCTATTCTTTTATTTAATAGGCAAGCACAGTTTAAAGCTAGACTAGACAACATTAGCCTTATTAAACTGTATTCACCAGTCATACAACACTGGGAACTGGCTGTTCCAAAGATATAATTTAAGTGTCAATAACATACACTGAAATTATTATTGTTTCGCTGATTTTCACCGACAACAGTATTTCACTAAATCCCATATAGTTTTTAGCCCTACAGAAATGTATGCTATTTGAGAGTTATCAAGAAACACATACCAAATTTAACCTTTCTCTGACACAGTTTTGGGCCCTGAGTCTGAATACCACTCATGTAGGTGATGTAACACTCAGCCCTGTGAAACAGATCTGTTATTACACTTAGACATCAGGTACTGCTGCCCTTCTTCACGCTACACTTCACAACACAATGCCCACAGCCACTGTCCGTCTAAAGCAACACAAAAGACTCTTTGTGGACCTCATATTTGGCTTGGCAGAGCCCCCCACCTCCCCTACCCGCTCTAGCCATCTCTTTCTCCATCTCTCTTTCTCTTCCATTTCCCTCTATCTTCAGCTCACACTGATGTCAACTGTCCTTGTCTTACCTGAGTGTGTGTGTGTGTGTGAGACATGCAAACAGGCACATACCACCGAATATCTTACCTGTTATATAATGGTGTCTAATTTGCAATCTCGTTCCACCCTTCTTTTTGTCTCTTTTCCTATTTATTTTTGCCCCTTTTGCATTCAGTCTAGTCATCTCCACTATCCATTCTTCCCTGCCTTCACCCTCCCTTTATATTCTGCTCATTCAAACACTTCTATTAATATACATTTCTAGTTTAACTGACTTACCTGCACATAGTCCACGCTCCTCCCCAGTGCTTTGAATGGGGTATACATGACCTCTCTCTTTCCTCCCCACTTCTGCATGATGCACACACACTTGTTGTTCAGCACCAGCCTGGAGACTTGTTGAATGCCCTCAGCGTAGCTCTCGTCCGTCTCATCTGGCCCTCTGTGGTGAAAGTTACTCCGCCACACGTACGTGGCCGATTTGTCCCGTCCCATGATCTCTTTAAAAATCTCCATCATGTACATGTCATCCTCTGAGTTCCCGTCGATCACCATGATCACTTTGATCCCAGGATAGGTCAGCCTCTTCACTGACACCAGGCATTTTCTTAGGTAGTTTGGGTCCTCTTGATACGCTGCAATGCACAACGCCAAGGATTTGTTCAGTTTGATTGGCGTCTCTAAGGACCGCCGCATGTTTCGGTGTTCCAAGAGCGCAAAAAGGCTCTGGATAATGAGGTGGACGACCAAGATGGCACCGTACAGACCAAAGGATAGGTGATTGCGGGCTGTGGTGAAGAACTGGTAGCCCATGATGTACGCCGTGGAGATGCCCACCAGTAGGGACACACCGAACATGGTGGTCCCGAATATCCGCAGGTAGGTGAGGACTCTATGACACCTCATCTAGGGACAAAATTTGAAGAAAAGGGTTACATTTAGTCAATGTGGCACAAAACTTTTAGATTTTAGTTACAAGAAGTGACTTCCTGCAAAAGTCTGCTGACCATACTTTGATTTAGAGAGGGAAAATGAAAAAGAAACATGCAGCATACTGCACATAGAAAACACTGCCTTCAGTACAGGAGTAGGAATCAAAAATGCTAATTTACAGCTTTTCAGCATGCTCTTCAATGGCACACACAACCTTGTTTTATTACAACAAACCTGGGTAGAGAAAGCAGTAAAGTTTCTCCCCATTTTTTTTACTCCCTTCTTTCCCCTCTCCTCCCTCTACCCCTCCCCAAAATCTCTGTCTAAATGTCAGACAGTTGTGAGTAGCCGATTGTTCCAACTCTCCTTTAGTGTGGGTGGGCGCACATTACAAGATTTCTTGACCTAATTAACCAACAAGCTGGCTGCCCCTGCCAAACGTCCAACTCTAAATGCCCCGGAGAAACTATTATGATTTTTTTTTCCCCTTCTGTATTGTAAAGGGGGTTCAAAAACTATTTTCAGGCGAGCATCCCATATAAGGAACTCTGATGTAGACCATGAAAGGTTGTTCTGTGTGTTTTTATGTGGAGACGAGTGAAGAAGCTTTTGTGTCTAAACTCTGAGTGACAGTCTTTTATAAACCTGAGCCCTACTGCACAAAATCTCCTGCTCAAAATCTTGAAGTTTGTTTCCAGCACTCATTATGTTGCTACCGCCATCTGTTTGGCAGACCAACGGAGACCCACTCAGCGTGGCTCAGCTCGGCTCAACGCAGAGCGGTCCACCCTGTGATGTCATCTGTTTATATCTCCGTGGGAAGAAGAAGAAGAAGACAAGAGCTTTTTAGTTTTTTTTTATGCTGCACGTGGGCTTCTTCCCCTCTAAGACTCCCCGGAGAAACAAGAAAATTATGTCTAAGATTAAACAGATACAAAGATAAAGATGTACAGTGAGAAGAAGGATGATTTGATATTATACTGCTTTTTAACATTGTGAACAACATGTGTTTTTGCATATTGCATAGATCGAAGCGAGTTTGCCCCTTTGACATTATCAAGGTCAAAGTGTTCTCCTTTGCTCACTGAGTCAGTGTGGCGCCCCCCTGTGGGACATGTATTTGACTTGATTTGTATTGGACTGCATGTTAAAGATTTTAAACATTGAATTGGTGAGCCTTACAAATAATTCCTATTATTGCAGTATTTATCCATAAATATCGTTTACAATGTAAGTTGTAGCGATCAAGACACAACATGAAGGTATCAATGCCCAGCAGTTGTTGTGATCTTAGCAAGAGCTCTTTCACCACCACACCTAAAACACAACAAGACAGATGGGGAGGAGATGAAGAGCAGTAACAAAGAGAGAGCAAGAAAATAAAGTGTAAAACGGTCTGAGGAAGAGGTGGAGAGGAAGGCAGAGCCAGAGAGAATGAAAGAAAGAAAGAAAGAAAGAAAGAAAGGAAAAGAAAGTGGGTAAGATAGATAACAGTGAGCAGAAATGAAGACATATGTTGAAAGAGTTCAAGAGGAAAACAAAGCAATAGAGAGTAGCAGGAGCAGAGTGAGGCTGAGCTGGGAGAGAGGAATACGAACACACACCCCTTGGCTCAGACATAATGCCTTGTTCATTTGATCGTTGGATGAGAAGGCCACAACCAGTGTAGCAGGCCTCCTCTGGCACGTGGCAAGGCTTTTAACGTCAGCCGCTCATTTACAAGACCCATGACACACACACACGTACACACAAATGCACGTATAAACGCTTATTGGAAGAGAGAGAGCGCGCGGGAGAGAGGAGTGTGTGTTCGTAAAAATACACACTTTTAATTGTGTTACGCTGAGACAGCGTTTTCACCTTAGACCTCCTTTAGATTGTGCACATGTGTGTGAGTGTATAATGTCTCACAACTATTTAATGTACTGCAGAACAAACTCTTTGACCCTGTCCCCCTGAATCAACTTTAAATGAACTCAGCTGCTTAGGAAAAAAAAACAATTTACCATACATATGCCATCAGATTATGGTTTGAGTTTTGGTGTAGTACATTATATTGTACAAATCTTTGGTATTAGGACAAGAAGTCATCACAAATGTTAATATATATACGTCCATGAGCAGGGTAAGACAGGGCTAATTCAGACAGATGCATTCACATCTACAGGGAATACACATTTTCCAGTTCACCTAATCGCCTTTCTTGCACTGTAGGAGGAAATCAGAGAACAAATGGAGAACATGCAAACTCCAAAAAGCATTTGTTGCTTTTCCACTGCTTGTTTGTTTAGGATCAACACTTTATTAAATGCTCGCTCTGGTTAAAAGGTTGCTTTGAAAACTGTGAAATTCAACTGAGGTCACGTTTAGCTTTTGCTGTTTTCTCACTGCAGAACATCTGAATGCTGTCAAACGCAGTCAGTGATTCAGTGCAATAAGACACAGCTCAGATGTTGCCTCTTGTCAGGATGCTTTGCTCTTTGTAGTGTCTCATACACCCTTATGGGCGTGTGATCCAGTGTCAAGACTAACAATTAGCTCAGACTGCAGGAAGATTAGCTGCGACTAAGAATCAGTCAAGATGGTCATCCAAACATGGCCTTGGCCCTTGAGAGATGAAGCCTCTAATCAGAGCAATATCTGTGACAGTGAAGGTGTCATGGACACATGTGGATGTTTTTACTTTGTCGTCGTATGTACGTGTATATTGATATATGGCGTGTGTGTGCGAGCTGAAGGTGTTATTAGCACATGTGGATGATATCACCCCTGCTTTCTGTTTGTTTTTGTGTCCTGGAGCAAGTGAGTGAGTGAACCCCGCCACTATCTCCTGGCCTTTGTTTTGTGTGTGCATGTGTGCGTGCGTGTGTCCAACCCTATGATGACCTTGGGTTGGATGCTTTAGCAGTCTCACTCTGACGTTATTACAGTCTCTTGAGCATAACTCCCACTGGCTCTGTCTCCGAGATAATATTACAATAATGCGAAGTCTTGCATGGATGGAGAATAGATTGTGGATTAGCTGAGAGACAAATTGTTTGAATGAATGAATGAATGAATTAGTTGTCTCGCTATTTGAAATAACATTACAGTGTCTGTTCTACTGAGATTTAATCATAAAAACAATACAGATATTGATGGACGTGTTAGGAGACCGAACACAAACATTGTGTACTGCAATGCACAGGATATTATCTAACTAAATTATTTAATGTAACCATCTGTACAACATATTTTTCTGTTATGTTTAACATATGTCCAATATGTAAGGGATAACTGGCAATGAGTTTTGTGGTTACTGACAAAAATAAAATAAAAAGTCAGGTACAGTACTCTGTGAGCCTGAACTCAGGCTTTGAGCTAAATGTTACCATCAGAATGCTAAGCATCAGAACGCTAGTTTAGCGTATTAGCATACTAACATTTGCTAATTAGCACTATAGCACAGTATATCTGAGGCTGATGGGAATATCAGTTTTATTTTGTCAAAAACCAAATTATTGGACAAATTGAAAATTTGACCTGATAATGGTGTTAGAATGTTAGAAGAAAATGTAGGGGTTATTACAAATGTAATACAACAATGCTAGTGTTATTCATTAATCTTCCATTCTATCATCTGTTCTATGTATAATTGTGAGTATCAAATGTTTGACTCTGAACTAGAGTCTTATAGTAGCATATTAGTGTTCGGTTAGTGGTATTAGTATTAGTGGTATGTGGGGAACTAAAGAAAATATCTCTGTGACCTATTTTGGTCTAAGTGATTTAGTATAGTGAGCAGAATCACTGCATGCTGTAATTGCCATTATGTATGTTATGTAACAGTGAATAGCTGTCAGATAGATATGTGGCCATTAAGTCTCACTGGTACTGCTGAACGCTTGCCATGTGTGCACGTGTGTGAGTGAATGTGCAAATATGTAAGCTGTATAGTGTGTGTGTGTGTTTAGCCAGTGTGCACACATGCACACAGGAAGACATATATGTGTGTCAGTGTATGCGCACTGCAGAGAGGAAGGGATGGTTTGACTAAACTCACAGGGGAGCAGTGGAATCCCTGGCAGCAGGGTCCCAGTTCCACGGCCTGTGATGAAACATAAAATATAACAAGGCTCGCCAGACTGTGCGCGCGTGTGAGTCTTTATACAGTAAGTACCATATGTGTATGTGAATTTGTGTGTGTGTCATTACTGTATGCTCTGCACAGGCAGCATAAATCTGAAGCATAGCCAAAAAAGACACTTTGCTGGTCTGTGTGGAGCTGAGATAACATAAAGCTTACATCTTTATGTTATTGTGACTCAGCAATCACTGGCTGGAAGTGTAACATTCACAAATCAGCGGCTCTGGCCAGATGACTCTTATTCACAAATCAAACTGTCATGTTGCTCTTAAGAGCCAGCTCACACTTGTGGTGTACTTGAATACAGTATAAAAGTGAGAGAGGGCTTTAAATGAATTTAATTTCATTGCCTCTATCCATCTACAATAGATACAGGCTAATGGAGATATGTTAATGGTATTTATAGTTTGCTAAAAGCATTGATCTATTAAAGAAATATTGGACAGAGTCTATGTTATCACCAAGACAGTATTGGAAAACCAGACGTGCTGAGGTCATACACACCTTTGAAATCTCAAAGGCATGAAGCAAAAATGGAGTGATACAGCGTCTGGAACCTGAACAAGCAGTGCACATAGCGAACTTGTATGTGCGCTAGTTTGTGGGTGTGTGTGTATGTGTTTGAGCTGGGCAGGGCTGGAAAACGCCTGCATGCATTTTAAAAGCATTAAATGTGGAGATGGCCCTCATGACGGCTGTTGCAGCAGGATGCAGGAAAGGCTCACATGTTCCTATGATGAGGCAGCGGAGAGGGAGCGGCTGGGAAAGACTCAAGAGTTGGCTCCTGACTTAGGAGAGACACACTTGACACGCTCAAGGCCGGCTCCTGACTTCCTACCTACTTTCTTAAGCTACTGCATGATAGAAATTTGTTCTTTTTATTTATGGTCTATGAAAAATAACCAAATCTCAGGGAAATGAGTTTCAAAAGATAGTGTGAAGACTTCATTAGGTAAAAGTGAAATATATACATTCAGTATATTTGATACACGGATATAAAGTCAATAACTGTCATCTAGTTAAAGCTGCAGTAGGTCACTCGTAAAAAATAACTTTTTGTCATATTTAGTTATAATAGTCACCCAGTTCGTGAAATAACGACATTCTGGGAATGAGACTCAACAATCAACTATCTATCTTGGCTCTGATAGGTTGTTTTTGTTCAGACAGGGAGGATTCTTACAAATGCCATTAAGAGCACAAAGAAGAGCGAGAGGAACTGGATTTTTTACAGATTATCTGTCTCACTGTACTACTATCAGTGAAAAAAAAGAAAAAAGTTTCTTTAGACATGACATACAGTTATTTTTTATATAGACACCTACTGCAGCTTTAAATCCTAATTTTACTTATATATCTGCAGTTGTTCCTGTATGAATAAAACTATAGTCTAACTGAACTCAGAAGTTCATAGGAGTTTTTAAAGGCACCACTAGGAAGTCGTTGACCATCCTCACTCCTCCCCTTTCTCCTTCCTCTCATAAACCCCCCATGTGGCCACAGTGTGCTGTTGTTGCGGGAGCGTTGTCATTATAAGAACCAGAGCTAAACAGTAACACCACCCACTGCGCTTGATTGGAATCAGGTGGACAGGGCCACAACTGGCAAAGGTACAAAGTTACAACATTACAAGGGAGTTGACTTTTACACCCCCTCCTTTCTCCTCCATCCTCCACTGTCTTTTTACTTCCTCTTGTAAGCTATTAGAATCAGGTGTGATATGGCTCGAACTGGCAGAGGAGCAAAGGTTACAACATCCAAGATGACTTTTTTGTATTAATCTACATTGTTGTGCATCATCTTGCTCTCCTACCACAACTGTGGGAGTTGCATCACTTTAGTTGTATTCCATTTAAAAAGGAAGGTGGGCAGTTAAGCTGTAATGCATAATTTAATAAAATACTGCAGTAAATACGTTCTCAATTTTGAAGCCAAGCTATGCTGTTTAGTATTTTGGCACGTCTTCTCCCTTTGACTCATCCCTGGCTCTCTTTTTTGTGAATGAGCTGAAGGAAGCGATGCAACTGTACTACAGAGAAGGAGATGGAAAGAGGAAGAGACTTAGGAAGATGTTGAGGACTACAGTATTCAGTGAGAAAGGAGAGAAAGTGGTTTGGAAAGAAGTGAGAGAAGGAGGGAGGCAGACACCAATAGAAGAAGGGGGAAAGAGAGTGATGGCACAGTGGTGGACTTGGCTTAGCTCACTGCCAGCTGAGGCACTGGATTTATGCCACTGTAGCAGGCTCCAAGACCAAATTCAGCCAAATTCCAGCTGCGTCTGGGTCGAGAATGCCTCCCTCTACAGCCAGTCTCTGTCTGGTTATTTGTTTGGTTTTCTTCCATTTACTGCATCTTCACAAAGGCAGCATTTTTTTAGCACTTCATGGTTTCTGTTTTTGGTTCTTTTTTTTTTTTTTTTTTGGCTTCTAAAGACCATTAAATTAATGCCACAGAAAGTTTCAAATTCTTTCCCCTTTTATGAATCCAGCCTGTCTCATCCACTGATCCAACACTTTCCCTTATCTGACTACAGACAGTTATCAGCAGCGCACTAAAATAACTTGGCTTACTCCCTATGTGGTAGAAAAGTCTATTCTAGCACTCTGTATAATCACAGTTCATTACAGCTAAGAGATAACATAAGAGACAGAAACCCAGAACCTGAAAGGATAAATGAAATGATCGTCGGAGGTATTAAGGAAGACAGAAAAGATGTGACAATATCTGCTGTGCAGCAGCTAAAATATAGCTTACTTATTACAGCTCCTGGGTTACTGGTACGCCTGGAACAATGCATTAGCATTGGCATCAACCTTCCCTGTGAGACTCTGTGACTCATTATGAGGTAGTGGGAATCTAACCCAGGACCTCAGTGACATCCAAATTTTTACTTTTACTGGCTGGCTGTAGTGCCGCTTCACTGCTACTTTACCAAGTGTACCTGGAAAAAACTGTGGAATTAATGCAGAATAGATGAGGTAGGTGGTGGTGTTATGTGTTTGGGAGGGGCTACACATGCTCTCCTAACTACAGTAGTTATACCTTGCCAGCCCCAAGGACCTTTAGGCTGTAGGACCCTTGCTGTGAGCAGTAATGGCACGTGAGACTTGTTGTGAGCCCTAATGGAGACCAGCCATGGAATGCCTTCCTCTGTGAAGTAGTAAACTGCTCTGTGTGCAGTGTGGAAGAACATCCTGTAGCAATGAGTCTGCAGTAAACTGTATCACTGTGTCACCCACTGAAGAGTGCCAAGAAATGTACTTTTCTTCCTTTTAGGGGTATCACCAGCCACAGTACGTCACAGTCATGGACTACTCAAATTGCTGCACATGAGAATTAAATCTCTGTTGTAGAGTTTAATGTTCCACTAACAGGCACCAGAGATGGATTGCCTTCCTCACTGTAGCACACTGAGCCCCCATGCTCAGTAGAGGAGGTCCCTTGAGGGCTGAGATTATGGACAGTATGTTGGTATTAGTCTGGTTACATATGTGCACATGCACTGATTATACAAAGAACTTGTATCCTGAGACTTATCATTTTATCTATGTCTATATATCTACAATCTACACAAGGTTTCCCCAGTGGTACAGTAATACTGGACATGTTTCTAAGCACAGAACTTGTGGGTGGATTAACAGCGCTGCAGAAGAACGTGACAAAGTGGGTCTTTGCAGCTGTTTCTACATCAGTATACCAAGATAAAGATGTGATAAACTATATAGCAACTTTAAGCCCCTTAAGATGAGAGGTGAGGGCTCTCCTGTTAATATATTAACACTGACAGTGGACTAAAAGCTTCATCAGGCTTTACAGATGGATATCCCCATGGTTCCAGCTTCCACTGTGTGAGCATTAAAATGCCTCCTGAACAGACAAGCCAGGTCGGTAGGAAGTAGATTCCATGTGTAGGACAGAAACTCTCCAGTACATCATAGATAAATGACAGGAATGCTTAGACATCCAACTCACAGATGGGCATTCCTTGCGTGGGTTTTATATGAGCCAACAGTAGTACACTGCACACTGAGAGGTCAGAGTATAGGCGGATGGAGGAAGAGAATATGTCAAAAGAGTGTGACAGATGTTCATTTGCATAAGTGTGTAGTGGGTGTGTGGGAAAGTTATAATGCCAACAGTCAGCAAGAAATTTGCACACGTGTTTTAAGGCACCATGAAAAGTTGGCACCTGCATAAGCTTTCATTTCTGATCTCAAGCACAAGCTCAGTCTGAAGCTGGGAGGGGTTGCTGAACCTTTCAGCAAGGTAAATGTCTCTCACCATTACCCAGCCACTCACAGTAGAATATTACCAACAATTACTAAATTACTGTTTAAAACATTGAGGCTATTCAGTATTAACATGTGCGCAAATTGTGTCTTTCACAGTAGGCATTAAAATTAGGCGCTCCTACCACGAGGTACGCTAAATGGTCCAAATCCAGCCTTCCCATTGGTTCACGACCGTCAAAGAATGACGTACGGCGTGCGACGTCATCATTAGTTTATTCTCATGGTACAATAACTGGCTCAGCAGAGGCTATGTGTAATTTCATATGATCGGAAAACTAATATGGGCGGATATGTTTCGCACATTCCCACAGCTGACACTGCCGGACAAGGAGGAAAGCAGATGTTCGTGCCAGTTTGGACAAATTAAACTTTTGTGACACATATTTTCGTAGTGTGGATATAATGCCATTTTAATAAGAGCAGCTAACGTCTTTTGAGAAAAAAAAAAGACGTAGTTGCTTTTAGCTTAAAACTTTCCAAAGACGCTGTCCGTATTTTACGCACGAGCCATTGAGGCGCATTCAGAGAGAATAAAAGCTGGCATGCCCCCCAACTTAAAGCATCACTCACTTTACTAAGCTTACATTTTGGACGTCATTCTCATTATTTAAAATTGTGACAGAAATATATACATATACTGAAATAAGAGTTTGGAGCATCAACATGTGCAACAACTTACTTACTTACTACATAAGTATAACTGGCTTCTGATTGAACATTAATCACTCTCTGCATAATCACCAGACCAAATGATCACTGGCCGCCTACCTTGAAGCAGCTGTTGTCCTCTCGTTCGTCCTTGAGAAAGGATGCGGTCAGCTCCGGCGGCTCTGGTACCGCTCCACAAGGAGAAAAAGTCTCGACAAAGTTTGAGAGGACACTTGTGTAGTAATGAGTCTCATGAATCCGCTGAAAATGATCCTCATCAATAAGAGAACAAATAATATTCACGCGGGTCCCTCTAAGCTTGCTCAGCTGGATGCTCGAAAATATTCAGACTGCTTGTCTTCTCTAGTTTTTAACAGTCAATCTGCAGTCATTAACTATGCACCGCATGCATCTCAAGTGTACAAACACAAACATCATGTCAGTCAACTTTGGCATTGCTCATATAAAAAAGTATAAATAAAAAGTAGACTATGCAAAAATGATAAATATTTTTCTCCATCAACTTCTGACAATTTCATTCATTCTTTAAAAGTTTTTAAAAGTTACAAAAAGTTTAGCTGCGTCAATCATATTGACACAGAATTTTTTTTAAAAAGAGGTCCCAGCAGTTACTCTAACAATCAAATATAAGTCTGATCATTTGCATTTTGCTGTCTTGTGGGGCAGGTAGGTAAGTATTTCTAGAGTTTCCCAAAGCATCCAGGTTAAACACAGCGCAGAGAAGTGGCCAGAAATCTCTGTGCCGCTGCTGTGTAATGCCTTCCAGACGGCTGTGTGTGGAGCCTTCTTTATGGCTGCTTCGGCTCCCAAACCCCTTTTACCGGGCTGCAACAGATTGGCGTGTTGTTTTAATAAGAGGGGATGGTTTGGGGGGCATGAGGAGGAGCGACGGAGAGAGAGAGAGAGAGAGTCCCTTGCATTGGCTGTTCTTGTCCAAGATTATAGCATGTTCCTGAGAGGCAGTTAAACCTACACCTTTTGTCTTTAATTTCCTCTATATGTAGTGTGAAGACTGGCACAGCTCAAAGTTTAGACCTAAGCTGTATATTGAGCCAGTGCCTGACACTGAAAATGATACTAAAACAATGACAAATAAACCATCCAAGGAGAAGTTGCACACTCAGAGAACAGCTGGAGGCAGTACAAGAATCTGAACATCTGTATAAGAGGTGCTCATATGCACGTGTAAACTGCGGTTTGCATGTTATGGAATTTCAGTCATTTCATTGATTCACAGGAGCGCAGTTCCTCACTTTGACCAGCAGGCAGTGCTGTGTAATGCAGAAAAGTATGTATTCAGTAGCTCCTCTGAAAGGAGATCTAAAGGGAATATCCAACCAAAATCAGGACTCATGTTACTCATGAGTCAAAAAGTGTTTGCTGTCATCAGCAGGAACTCTTCCATAATACCTGGAAAACTCTAAAGTTAGGAAACAAAACGGTTGCATATTGATGTCGTCCAGTGAAAACAAAGCATAACCAAATTTAGGAAAGTAGATTTATTCAGATAATCTGGAGGATTTATGAGCTGTGAAAAAAAAAATCCATTTATCTGAAAATGCAGTGACACAGAGCTGAAAACAGGATCGACTTCCTTCATGAAAACTTGATGTTTGGGGAATACATGGTTACCACAGCACAGTGATGTATGTGTGAATCCATAAATATGTCAGCAGTGATTCAGTACATTGTGGTCACTTCTGGATGGTCTATGAAGGATATTTACTCTCATCTTTATTTTGGGAGAAGTCTGTTAATGTACACAAGCATGGAATATATTCATAGAAAATCCACTTAATTTTCATTGAGAGCAAGAATCTTCTTTACAGTCAGAAACTTGTAACTTAAAAATATCTGTCCCTAGGAAGAATGAATGTCTATAACATCAGTTTGTTTTGCGGCTTTCCAGTATTGTGCATAGCACCAGAAACCTCTTCCCATATCACAAGTTTTTTTTTCCTCTCTGGAAAAACTCTGGAAAGCTCCTCCAGAGCTATAGAAGATATACAACTGTTTTCACAGGCTGTGCAGTAGAATGACTGTGTAAAATCCACTTTATGTATCCCAGCAACTTAATAAAAACATAGAAATCATTGAAATTATATGCGATGTTTAAAGAGACTTCCTATAAAGTGAATCAGTATTAGATGATGAAACATGGATAGGTTTGAACAGGTAAGTGTGTGTCACTTTGTTGAACTAATGATCAGGATTTCTGAATCAAATTTTCCATTATCCACATAGAGGGTCTTGTAGAGATTATAAGGCCTGAACTTAACAATACTGACATGAACCCAAATGGTTTTTGCCACTTAGTGATGTCATATTTTGTACCAACTCTGGAATGTTTTTCAAGACCCAAACTCACATGTTAAGCATCCTTTCTGTAAAATATCACATTTAGAACATGTGCATATAGCGAGGTGATGAATAAAAATGGGGCCTGTGGTAGGAAACCCCCAGTAGACCTGCATTGTTTACGTACGGTGCCATAAAACACACAGTTTGACTCTACCACTCAGTGAGCAACAGTATTGTCATAGGGGCCATATATTGTTTGGAGCCAAGTCCTCAATCATTGATTTTTAACTCTTGTACAAGCTCATTTACTCTTGTACAAGCTCATTTACTCATTCAGTATTTATTTAAACAAGGAAATACACAATCACATGCAGACCTAAGGTTGTAGAGTTAACACAGTATAGAAGAGAGACGTCACTGGCATCACGGGCAACCTTCAAAATGAGGGCCTCACTGAGTACTTCAAGGTACTTTTCTGAACATCTTTGAATTTAATAATTTTTATTGCAGTGTAATTTAAAATAGCATCCATGGCATAGTACACACTTTGTTGGGTCTATTAAGTAGCATAAGCTGTTTTATTTCTACTTGGAGTAAATTATATTTTAGCATTTGGAACATTTGCTTGTTGGACTATCAACAGGACATTTCACTCAGAAAGCAGCAAGGGTTGGTGGGATGATGCTGTTAACAATAGCTATCATACACTGTGGGGTAAGAATTCAAAATGTTGTTATCAATTACATTTCCATAGAAGTCGAATGACTTCATAGTCCATATGGCAATAAACACATTCTATATGTTTTATGTCTACTACAGTGAGACTCTACAGGCAGGAAACAGCAGCAGATCATTGGGGAATATACTGAGCAATTATCCTGGGAGGTATAGTTAGCTGTGGACCTATATGTTCACAATACATGGCACACTGTCAATCTGTGGTTTGTTTTACTGTTGCTTTATTCAGTATAGCAGGCTGAGATTGAACACAAATCCCCCACACTGACACAACCACTCCTCAACAATACTGCAGCTCAAACATTAGAGGAGCAACACTGAGAGCAAAATATACCACGGGTGATTCAAATCCCTGGATCTGATGAGGGATGCTCTTCCCATGTGAACAGCTGTCAACAGTAGTTCTTTAAACATAGCATTAACCCCATATTGTTGTTTAAAATGCTCTCTAAACTCAGAAAAAAAATTAGTCCGAAAAACAAACCAAAAAATACATTTTCAAGTGAATGCAATATGCTTCCGTAAACAGCAACATGTAGTGCATCATGTAAACAACTCCCTTAGAAGCTTCTAGACAGCCGATAAAGGAAGATTTTTTCAACTGAAGGCAAATGTCCCTGCTGATTAATTTGTTTTTGTATATTATTCAAAGATGTCTTTTAAATTAGTTTTCTTGAAGTTTGTTTGTTTCAAGTCTGATTGTTGCAGGAAGTTCATAATATCAGTTAAATGTTTGAATTCATTACATAATATTAAATGTTCATACACAGCACTGTTGGATCCTCTTGCATGTTGAGCTTAAGGATGTTTATAGTTTATAAAGATCTTGCAATTTGTTTTTTTCTACTAATATTGATCCATATTATAAACTCAGATCATAGAAAATACATTCAGATTTTTAAAACAATAGTAAGGCCTGTTTACCCCAAACTGTGTTAATAAGTCACAGCTTCCAGTTTTATCAGCTTTCTTTAGTGTCCCCAGTATTGTAATATTTTAGCTACAGGTGTGGGGAGGAATGCTTGCAGGTGTGTTATGGTGCTGAAAACACTGTAGCTAGCTGTCTTCTCTGGCTCTTCTTACCTTAAATATTGTTTGTGTGTACTGTTTTACCCATCTTTGAAGTGAAGTTCTTTCACCTCAAGACCATATGTATCAACTCTCATCACCCCTATGGTGATGCAACATAATCTACAACAGTGACTCCCAAACATTTTTACTCACAGCCCTGTCAGATTTTAACAGTATAAAAGTGGATAATGTTACAACCTTTTTTCCCAATACAATAGAATTGGTGTGTTTAGGTCAGTCAAATTAGCATTTGACTACCACTGAGAGTAGAAGAAGCTAGACATTTTAACCATCTATCCACTAATTTGCCTAAAACTGGTTCAAAGAACTATTCCTACTACTTTCTACAACTATTTCAATCATCTATCCATTAATTTTAACTATGTCGACTTATTATTTAATGAAAAACACTGTTTCATAGAGCACAAGTGTTACAGCTGACTCAGTGTGTTGATATTAAAACATAATTAATTTATTTTAATGAGTTGATACTCATCTTTCCAAGTACCCCTTCAGAGGCAGCTTATCCCCTGGAATAGAAATACCCCTATAATTGTCTGTTATATTTTTTGTTAATGTAAAGATGGACTGGTCACCATGATTAAAAAGTCTCCAAAACTAAAACTTAATTTATCTCCCATTTATCTCGACATGGTTTTATCCTAAATGTGCAACAGATTTGATTTCTTTGTTGTCGCAGTGTGCTTGTTGTATCAGCATAATATATTTCATCATTGGATTTATTGTAGGAGGCATATATCAGCTTGTGTCTTCAAACATCACAACTTTCTGGTATTAAAAGTGCAGTCAATACACATGGGTTTTAACCGGGTCAGATATTTAAAAAATACTCAATGCCAAAGGGTTGGGCCTTAAAGAAGCTGAAAGTTTGATTGAGTGTAGTTGAATGGATGAGTGGTAATTGCTTAGTGTAGTTTAACCGCATCCTTAAGGCGTGGCTTTAGGGCGTGAAGAGCATTTTCTTGACAGCTTAATCAGAAAACCACAGAAAACGGGCCGCTGATTGGATGTTGACATCGGGTCTTGTGACTGGTGGGATTATGTCAGAGACAGAGACGCAAGTGCAGACACACACACGAAATGGAATGAGTAGGGCGTTACACAGTTAATATCCAACACACACACATGCAGTAGGCTATGTTGGGTTCCCTTCCTCTCTCCTCCTTAACACAATGAGCATTCCTCCTGGAGTTTAGGCCCAATTGGCACCACGTGTCTCTGCTCTTATACGTCACAACCTTTAATCTATGATTTCCTCACATCTCTCTGGAGGGCTGTATGTTATGCTGTGATTTCCCAAATTTAGTAAATGGGGTAAATCTTCTTTCCCTTCCTCCCCAAAAATGTAACCTGTCAGGAAGGAATAATATTTAGGTAGGGCAGAAGTCAAGCAGTGACTTTGTCTCGTTAGAAAGTAGTATAGACACACACATTCAGTAGAGCGGATTAGTGTTTTCACCAGTCTACAGTTTAATGCTGCAACTTGTCTATCAACCAAGTCATGGTTGATTGGCAGCTGGACTGGATATCATAAAAATGTTGATCCAGCAGTTTCCCTCTTCAAAACTTGATGAAATTTAGAGACCCAATTTATCACACTAGTGTGACCAAAAGCAGTATGAACAAATAAACCAATCAGAGAAAGTTTAAATAAACTGGAATTGTCCATAAAATAACAAATGCTATACATTTAGATTCCTTAAATGCATAATGTCAACAGTTTAACTAGTCTATATGTGCTTACACATTTTACATAGAACATTTAATAGTGATTGTAAACATGGAAAATTATGAATGCTTTTGGAAAGGTATAAAACAACAATAGTTAACACTATAGCCATTCTATGTGTAAAAAGGAGGCTGTAATGGCACTGAGAGGACCAGAGTGCAAATTTCATAGAAACAGAGACTCCATGGTAGCTATTAAGATACCATGGGGACTGTAAAAAAAATTGTGATTGAGCAGCTTACAGCTCTTATTTCCTCCAAGTTCCCAATGCTGGTAGAAATGGTTGAGAGTGAAGATGACAGGGAGCGAGATGAAAAAAGTAAGACACATCTAGCAAAGCCAGCTACTCTTGCAAAACCCACTGCTCACAATCTCAAAAACACACCATACAGCCCTAAGGTCAAGGAAGCTGACTGATCGATCCATTTGGTGTAAGGTTCAAAACAGGAAAGAAAAAAATACATGTTGTACTCAAAATATGCAAAATAAAAGAAAGTCCCATGCAAACATCTCTGGGCTGTATGTAGGTGTCAGCCCCAAGATGTTTGCTCGGGTCTAAGCCTTGTTCAGTTTTAATTTTAATTGAGCTGCACTGCAAGATCCACACACTAAAAAGCAACTCTCCTATAGTCCAGTGTCAGTTTCCAGAAAATATAGCTGAACTGAACGGAACAGATCTCTTTCTAGGCACATTAAATATTTTTAGACTCTTAGATAAAGTAAAAAAATTAACATAAAGCATGCGTCAAATGTCATCCAATTGAATGTAGTAGTCTCAATGTCAGTCATTTAAAAATGGTGCAATTCTGACTCATATGTACAGTCTAAAAATACAGTAGGCTCAAGGTGTGCACAACCTTCAGTGATCCTGATCAGGCAGGGATGAAACCACACCCATGCACACACACACACACACACACACACACACACACTTTAATCTCTTCCTCCACACAGACAGTCAGTTGAGGTGGAGCAGTGTTGGTAATGGATAGAAATAACCTTTGAACCCAAAGAGGAAAACATCTTCCTTATATTCCTCCTCCTTCCTGTGCTGGCTCAGAGTTTCCATTAATGCCATGATGACCTGGTCAGCTGCTATCGTCTGTGGCTGGAACCTATTGTCAGATAAACACACAGACACACACACACACACACACACACACACACACACAGAAACAGAAGGTTGGGCACAGCACTGTACTTTCACAGAACAAAAGAGAGCCTTGATTTTAAGGAAAAGAAAGAGCAAAAGATTGAAGCAATCAGGAAGGTCCTTGTGTTGATTTGCTCAGAGTTATAATGTGCACTCATTAGTGAGTTGTGCAAGGACTTGAAAGCCTCAGCACAGGAGTGACTGGTGTGTGTGTGTGTGTGTGTGTGTTCAGAGGCAGAAAGAGTGGGGGGAAAGAGTTTGGACAGGGATACCCCACCCATCTTGTTTTGGTATTGTTACCAGAGTGATTTGTAAGATCATACCACTGTGCAGCATTAGCGGAGTAATTTAAAGGTTTTAAAGGACAACTCTGTCTATATAGTTCCCTCTGTCTGTCTCTCTCTGTCCGTCCTTCTTTCTGTCCTTCCACAAACTGTTACATACTCAGCCCACCCCTCCTCCACTAGCCCCCCTCTGACGTGTCAGACCTCAGCTTGGTGGTATTTGAGGTCACACAGACCTCAGGGCCACAACCTGTGAGAATTACAGTTGACATGTCTTCAATCATCTTCCCCCCTCACAGAACAATGAGCAGCATTTAACAACAGCGCCATATGTTTGCAACATGGCAGCACAGAGAGATTGTAATATTAAAAAACAAAGAGTATTCACATGTATATGTGTGCCAAATGTGTTTGACAAGTATATACTGTATATACTGTACTGGAAGCAGAGTTTTTTGTTGAATGCACACTTCAGCAGAGATTAACAACGTAATTAAATCCCATTTCAGAAATGGAATACGTAACATTGCAGGCTTCCTTTATCCACTTCTCTCTTCAGCAAATCCCCTAATGTAATGTACATTTATTACAGAGCTATTAATGAATAAAGCGTGCTTTTTATGTCTCTGATGACATTCATTTCAGACGAGTGCAATGTTCAAAATATGACTCAGGTGCTTCACAAGGTGATTCACAAATGAAATTGACATTACATTGCCATGACATTAACATAATGAGGTGCATGTCTGAAGAGTTTTTGTAGGTTACCAATAATTTACCAATAATCTGTTTAAGGCAATAGAAACTTTCATTTAATTTCTTATCATAACCTATCAATGTATTTAGATTTTTTTCTGGTGCTGTCAAAATTAACATTCTAATTTTTGTAATTAATTTGCAATATTTAATGTGTTTTAAAAAATGTATGCAATTAACACAGCTACATTTGTTTACTTCTTGTGGCAGATAACCTATTACAATGTGTGCAACCAACCCAATAAAGATGGATCAGGGCAAGTTTTAGATGGAGAGTTTCACTTCATAAAGTTAGACAGATCTTTGAAAAAACAAAAGTAAGCTGCACAGTTTGCAAAGCCAATTTTTATTAAAGCTGCAAGCAGCGATGATAATGCCCGCACAGTCCATGCTTGTCGAGGTGTGCTGCAGTTGCCTTATATGACTATATGCATCAGCATATCATGTGTATGAAAATTGAATGTAAATCAGATCACAATCACCATACAAGACTTACTTCCTGTTTCCATTAAATGGCGCTATGAGTATGACTGAATTTTAACACAGATGTGTTCAGGACGGGACTCTAATTAGACATGTGAAGTTTGGTGCAAATAGGATAATGTACACAGAAGTTGAAACAAGTTCCTGTTTGTTGACGAAACATTGATTTTCGATGCCACGCCACGGACACTTCCATATTAGACATGTGCCATGTTGCCATGCATTGGTAATGTTGAAACCAAGCAAAATTCACAAAATTCCTACCATGTCATCATCAATGTCTTAAGAGCACCAAATTTCAGTTTGATCTGGTCAATCTGCTAGGACAAAGTACACAGTAGTTATGACAACTTGTTTCAGTGCTAAACATCAAAATTTGGCATGATGCCACGGAGACGGCCTTTGACAAAAACTTTTTATCAAATTTGAAGTCGATCGAATTAATTCCCTTGGAGGAGTTTGTTAAAATACAACATGTGCAAATTGCCAAAAATGGCAGCCAAATCCAAAATGTCCCGATTCCTGTTGGGTTTTTGATATGGGTCCAAGAAAGTTTATTTATTGGCTTTTATTGTCTTCATTTGATAGTGACAGTTGAAGACAGACAGGAAAGGGGAGTAGAGAGAGTGGATGACACGCAGCA
>NW_023339807.1:7355782-7368782 GCF_004916995.1 Morone saxatilis
TCTACCCACTGAGCTAACTGGGCGCCCCAAGAAACTTTTTTGTACATCTGGACATGATCTACTTGTGTACCAATTTTTATCCATATCAGTGAAACATACCGTTGGGGCTGCTCTATAGAGGCTGCTGTCAAGCCATTTTCCCACTCAGTTTCATTAGGGTCCTTGCAGCAGCCACTGCTCGGGCCATAATTACCACAGAAATAAGTTGTTTTGACATAACTTCAACACCCTACCAAAACTATCTCTACCAGGCTTCACCAATCTACATTACAGGAGTGTGGTACCTGTAGTGTTAAGAACATTTATTTGTATAATTGAGTGAAAGTTATATTTTAAATAGTCTCAAGCATGCAAGGTTTTGGTTAGGATCTTTCATCATCATCTATAACTGTTTATGTAGCCTCTTGTTTGCTGAGAGCAGAGGATGCTGTGATGTGCTCATGACACATGAGTGTTGCCATGTTGTCATTTGTGTAAAATACCACACCACCACCACATTTGGGTCATCTGCTCCTGTAACGGTTTGTACACACAATAAAAAATACTAAGAAAATCAAGTTGAATCCCCAGTCAGTATGTCTGAACTTTATTTGTACATTTTACTGGAAATATAAAATACCTAATAATAAAAGCCATGATTTATGATTGAGAACGTTTCAAGACTGACACTGAACCAGGGCTTGGTCCCTGCTGCTCTGATTTGACACGTAGTACCTCAGCTCACGGTTCGGCCCAAGATGATGGCATGAGTAATAATCTTTAGAGTATTCAAGACTACATGGGATTAAATATGCTGATTGATTGATTGCTCCATATACATAATTCCAGATGAAATATATCACCAGAGCCCCCCTTAATGTCCCCTGGGAGACATCCATCTTCTTTAACAACTTCAAAATTCGGATGCCAAGAAATTCAACTCTCTTTAAACTGACTTTGTTACATGTTGTTACATGGCTTAATCTATATAAAGTCCATGAGTCTATATGTCCATGGGATATACACTACTTTATATTTATATTGATTTTATTTATATTTATATTTCAACTTTATACTATGTATAATATAGGGAGTAGTGAACAAGGAGTGATAACATGGTGGAAGTGGAAGATATGGGAATTTAGAAAGGGAAATGTAGGATGTGGGTTGTTGGTATGGTTTGACCCATGCTAGGGGCTAAAAATCAAGATATCGCATTGCTTCAGTTCTGACCAATCTGTCTCTCAAGAGTCCCCCAACTTTATGGAAGTGCAATACTAAATGCTCTACTAAAAGTACTGAAAACTAATTTTAAATCAACATTTCCTCAACTTAAACCATACAGTGTTATATTGTTACTGCAATATGCTTTGAATTAGTAGTACGAGAAAACTATGATCATTTCTAAAAAGATTTTTAATTTTTTTTTAAAAATAGTAAAAGTGCAGTAACATTACATAAATTATTAAAACAATTGGTTAATTATATTTTAAAGAATAATACAGAAATGTATGAGCACTGAGTCTTGGATGAACACTCACACTTACACTTTCCCTTTGACAGTCCAATGCACTCATATAACCAAGCAGGTCTGAACGACCTGTGTGAAGCAGGAAGTCTGTTGGTCGTTCTTTATGGCCTCTGCTGTCCTCTCCTTCACTTCAAAGAGCTGCTGTTATCAGAGTAATGGTCTTACTCAGGGGACTGTGGCTTTTATCTGAGAGCTAAATTACAGATGTAAGTTACTAATGGGTTCTTTTTGACTGTGTTTTCACTGTGACTGTAAAACTGGTGGTATTGGTTGGTTAATTGTGGAGTGATTGGCATTAATATCATAACTATACTGTCAAAACGATCATGAGTGCTGTGTTTCACCATCGACTATTGAGACTAAGAGACATTTTCATTGCCAAGAGTTGTCAAAGAGTTACATGGGAAGTTTTACGCAGTGATTCTTCTGAGGAAAATCTTTGCATTCAGTTACACATGTAAGACTACATTCCAGTTTTAGGTAATAGTAAATACTCATTTGAAATTACTCATTTAAGCCAGATGCTGGCTTTGAAATTCATTGTTAATTTAAGAATAAAATTCACTGGAAAACACTTCCAGACACTGCAGTGCAACCCCAGCCTTTGTTTGATGACGATCACGATGACAAATTTTTCGCTATCAGCAGTAAGAGTGGAAGTGGATAAAGAGAAACAGGCCTCGGCGTGTGTTGCTTCCTGTAATGGATGCTGCAAAGGATGGAGCAAGTACTCCATTAGAATTATGAGTCTTATTACTGACCTAAACAATGAGTGTTACATGACATACTGACCTCTAAGTCTTTCATGTGTTACCACTTTAATGTTTTATGCAGTGTAATGAGTAGTCATTTTCTTGTTAGTCATCAGCATACACATCTTAAAGTGGGTTAAAGTCAACAGTATACTTTTTTATTAGTTTGTAAGCCTCTATATTTTTGGTTTTTGCAGTCAACTGCAGGTCACAAAGACAGAAAGGTCATGACAGCATAAAAGAAACTGATTCGACCACAACCTGCCCCACTGCCAATAAATGGCACAATTACAGACTCACTTTTTTCATTTTTGTTGTACAGATTGAAAAGCTTCCTGTGATTTGTGATTTTGGGCTATATAAATAAAATTTTTGCTCTTCAGAAACCAACAGCTATAGATTGACCTTAAATGCGAACAGGGTGGAATTGTCCTTTACCTATGCCAAAGTTTTGATTTAGTTGGGTGACATTCAGAGTGTTTTCAAATTGTTCATGAACAAATGAAGCAATCACTGTGACACAAGATGAAAGAACAGGTGGAGAACGGACTGCTTCATACAGTAGATTACAAGACTTCAACACACACACACCAAGCAACAGTCACAGAGCACACAGTGGGTGAGTAATGATCACAAGCATGACATTAGTTACCGATGTTTCACCGAAGCCCTGCCTGGTATCAGTTTGGTATGTTTAGAGGTCTCTATATAAGGGTACATGTAAGACATGTAGAAATGATTTATGTGTTACTTGTCTGTAAATCAAACATTTTCTGTTAAATTACAATGTTAAACATGACCATAGTAGGGGCTCCCAGATAGCTCACCTGGAAGAGCTTGCATTCTATGAACAAAGGCTGAGACCTTGCTGCAGCGGCCAAGGGTTTAAATCCGACCTGTGGCCCTTTGCTGCATGTCATCCCTTCTGTCTCTACCCTCTTTCCTGTCTATCTTCAGCTGTCTTATCGAATAAAGGGAATCAATTATATAAAACTAAAATATTAAACAAAAAACATGACCATAGTAATAGCAGGCTGAAACTGAACACTGAAAAGAGTGTGGAAGTGCCCACTGTGACTCCATTTACCACTTATTAATTAACTTCACCACACAGCAGGGTGTGATAGGGAATATGGGTGAGACAATGAACTGGATATGAACCCAGTAACACATGCGTATACAATGTGCACTTTGGAACCCCACATTAAAGGGTTATCCTGCAGTTTAATAATTCTACAAATTAATTTTCTACTTTCTCTATATAACAGGCAGAGAAAAAAAAGACAGAAAAATAGGTTGTTGTGCTGCTGAAATGGTGTGCGATAAAAGCACTTAATTTTTATCTCTCATCTTGTTTCAGATCTGGATAAGACCCTTTGATGACGTTGGCATGTGATATGTGGGCTTTAACCCATTGCATTATCAGAATATCCTGCTGTGGACCTTTCTCTACGCTTGTTGGTCTTATCTAAACAGACAGGCGAACATGTGACAGAACCGGACCCCTGCTAGTCCAAGATTAGAGGAGGTTTGGGTCGAATTCTTCTCTCTCTGTAACACCTCCACCTTTGGTATGAGAAGCTCTCTCATGTAGAAATTCACACACAAACACAAACTACGGCATTTCATCCTTAGGTTGATTTGTTGACTGGGTGTCCCTAATTATCTGCATAACACACTCATTTACCTTTGAATCAGACCTGGTCAGTGGCCAGAAATAATCGCCCTCGTGATCTCTAGCCACAGGGGTCAGAGTGCGAAATTTCAGGTCTGGGGATCCCAGAAGTTCAAGGGTCACATTTGACCCTTCAGGTCTACGGTTGCAGAACTAGCTGGAAAGTCATGTATGAAAGAGCTGCAAAATGAAGGGGTTTGAAACCGTTATAAGCCTCCAGCAAAAAAGATGAACATCTGAAAAGGCTGCAGTACTTAGAGGTCTGGACCTTTTTGGCCAGTTGTACAAGGCTTTCTTTTTAGAAAGTGGTGATGATTTTATTTTTCATTCCAGATGAATGTTTGACATCTCTGTTCATCATTATGCACCGATTTACTGGTGATCATACTCTGCTGAACATCTTATTAGAAAGCTTGGAGAACTAAAATTTCCTCAGTGATTTTACTACCATTTCTTTTCAGTTTTGAAACAACACATGCAGTGTTTGGCATGCATATCCCTTTATTGTATTATTAGGAATCATCCGTCAATATTGTCTTTCCCAGTTCCATGTCATGAAGTCATCCACATCAATTTCTTCTGCTTCCATTGGTCTGAATCTCTCCCAACGCAAGGATTAGAACCTCATGGGATCTGTTGATATGAAAATGGAGGTGGGTAATGTAATGTGATGACTATGATCTGACTTGGCCATGGACGCTCCTAGTTTGTGCAAAGTTATCACTGAACACTTGACGAAAGCAGCATGTTTTCAGTCAACTTCAACTGCTTTACTAATCTCTGTGATATAAAGACACTAAAGTACAGTCATAAACTCTACACAGAAAACCCTGACAAATATCAGAACACAATACAATAATGCATATACTGACAAGACATTCATCTGCATATGGAGCATTTTAGCTTAACCACTAAAAAGTACCACTTTTGTGATATCACCCCTAATGCTCCATCAGTACAGTACCACAGATGACTAAGCACACCGACAGAGAGGCCTATCAGCTCTACATCTCCCAGACACATCACTGTCACTACTGATTTGTAAACCCTGCTTCCTACTTTTACACTACAAAGAGAATCCTTCAGTGCTGTCATTCCGAACATCCTTCAGGATACCTGCTAAGTTAGTGATAAGAGGCTTAGAGAGCATCCATGGTGTTATAGCCAATGTCTTACAGAGAAGAATGCGTATCTACTAATGGGGAGGTATTTAAATCGTATATTTTCAGCTTTCATGTTAAAGGCTCTGCAGTCCTGTCCTGTCACAGCCTTTAAAGAGAGAGCCTGTCAATCTTTCATTTTTCATTCCCTCCCAGCAGGCCTGGTGGAGATAAAGCAAAGAGAATATAGGACACGCTGTTGAGGTGCAGGTATATTTCACCCAGAGGTCAGAGTGGACAAGCCACAGCTGTCCAGGGTGAGATGGACTGGTGCCTGCAGTGATGCAATAATCCAGAGGTTCCAGTCACCACATCCCACCCCCTCTCTATCCCGCTGACTGACCCATTGATCTCTCACTTGGAGCCTCTCGGACCTTACCGTTCATGGTCAACGGATCTTTCACACTAACTGACCCAAAAACTAAAGTGTCTAAGTCATTACTTTCTTTATTTCTGTGTCTCTGTTAGGTTTAGTGTACATTCTCTCATTATCACACTTTTTTATCTTTTACTTCTTTTACCACCCCTGAAACAATTTCTACTTCTCTGTCTTTTTTGTTGTAGTAATAGCTGGTTTGAATTCCTTTACCACTCATTTAACCAACAGACAACAGAGTCAAGTTAGAGGTTGAAGCAAATTAAACACAGCTCCATTGAAGAAGTGGTGCTGGTGGTGTTAGTTTAACCCTTGGTATCCAGGCAGATTAAAAGTCAGCTGATATCAGCTTTGGCTTTCTTGTTCCCAGTCGAAAGTACATTTTAGTTCTGTGCTAACGCAGCTTGCAGAAAGCAAAGTGAATCCTGTTTCAGATCAGTTTGCCATGTCCTAGTGTGTCGTTTGAAGAGGGTGATTAACACCTTCAGTGCAAATACATCCTCACTCTGTGTCAGACATGCTGTGTAATACTTTACCTAGACCTATACATTCTCAGCCTTGGTTCTGGCCTTTTGTGGACTCTTAAGCAGGTATTTTAAACACACAGATTGATTGCATTTAACTTTGATCTACAGAAATGCAGCAGCACAGGAACTGTAGTATTTAATAGCATAAGCATAAGCAACAATGAAATCATCATTTTATACTTGATCAGTTTCAATAGCACTGAATGTGCATTATGTCCCCACATAATGCATCAATAGTTCTGTTGCATGCTAACGTCAGCAGTTAGTGGAGTTGAAGCCAAATGAGAACCTGTCTTGATGTCACCCATTGGTTTGTGAAGCTTCGAGTTAGGCATTATGGCTGTCACCTCGTACTGCGAGTTGAGCCGCTTTCACTGGTTGTGCTTAGTTTCGATTCATCCATAGCAGGAAACAAGGACAGCTTGCGTGGTCACACACAGCAAGCTGAAATGTCTTTCTGAGAAGATTTAAGGTGAGAAATAGGCAACGCAGTAATATAATCTTGATTCATATTTGATCAGTACTTGTTAGTTTGACAGTTTGATCTGAGTTTTGTGCGGCGGTTTGGACGGACTCACTGAGATATGCTGAAGATTTAGGAAGTGATTTGGTTTAGTTTTGTCCTCCCAAACAGAGTGACCTTCTTGACCACTGAAATGTGTTCCTAGATGTGAACACAAAATAAGTCTGTCTGGGGTGGAGACGTTAATGGGAGGCTACAGATGATTACTCCCCAGTCAGATTTGGTTACAAGAGTTGTGGTCCAATTGAGGTTTGACACAAACTGTCTGAGAAGCAAAGTGAAATCTGTCATTGATTGATCAAAAGCAGACTGGACAGTCAGCCAAACTTGTCAAAAGTACTGCCAATACAAATGTTGAAGGGGGTGGCTAACATTTCAGGTGCTACAGATATACTGTACGATACAGGCCTGTTTTACTTCAACAAGTGAAACAAAATACATTTTCAAATCAACATGTTTAGCTGATATGTAGTATTAGCCCTTGAATCAAAAGCCAAGACAATCCTTTCCAATGTAATTTAATCTGAATGTTTTTTAATTAAAACCAACGTGCACTGAGTTACTTCTGATTAGCCGATGCTTGTCTGATTAAAGAACTGTGTGTGTTTTATGAGATGTTGCTGAGATGTCTAACACAGGAGTATCTTTCTCAGATGTTGTGACATTGTGACTGAGCAAAGCAGCCCAGCCGTTTTATATCTAAAAGAGATCTATTAAGGCCTGATTGTCATCACATCAACAGTCACTTGATTTGTTTCTTTCACCATGCATGGGGCATGGAGATTTATGATTGTTTACTCTTTGTATCTTCTGAGGGTAAGTGGATCATCAGTTTGCTCTACACTAGGAAATTATCAGTCCCATTTTAGATAACAGCAGATTAAGTTATGTATCCTGACAAGTATCGAAATTGTCTAGATATGTCTCTGGAAATAGGTGGCATGGATCTCCAGCAACACAGCAGTATTTAAAGGCTGACAAAAATGTGACCTACCTGGATTCAACTTGTTCAACACAGAAAACTTAGCTCTGGATCTTCACAACCGTAGTTGTATTTTAAATTATGCAATACCGCTTCTCTCTATAATTAGAACCATAACTTGGTGAAACTTTATCTTTAAGAATTGTTGAGACATCATGTTGAGCAACAGAGATTTCGCTTAGAGGTAGGTTTTGAATGGTAGTATTATTCAAAAACAAAGGAAAAGGAAAAAGGCTCTAGTCCTTAAGGGGGGATCTCAAAACTGATCCCACTTACACATGAACATTAGATTTCAGTAAAGTCAAAGGTTGGGGTGGTGAAGGGAGCAGTAAACAGCATTGGCGTGAGCATATCAGCAGAGTAATTGTGAGCAATGTCAGGTTATAATGGCCACAATATGTACCTGTATGAATATGATTGGATGTTACTAATCCGTTGTTTTCCAAGCAGCCAATATATTAATGTAAATAATGAATGAAACAGGGAATGCCAGTAAGCTAATACATGGTAGCAGCAAGAGGCAGACTGAGATGACCTTTTAACTTGGCCGATTTTTGTGGTCATACTATACAGGTTGCATTTACACCTGGCTTAGATGCTATCACAATGCGAGCCAGACCACCTCCAGACATGGTCTGGTCTCTAAATATACATACATACATGCATATCCTTCCTTACATATCCTTCTCCAGATATGGCTAGCCTTTAATATCAGGTGTAAATGGGGTCTATGATGACAAGTGACAAGCCTTAAAAGATAGCTACTCTAAAAAAGGATGTGGCTTTTTTCAACATTGTGAATCAGAAATTGTTTTAAAAGACCACATATTAAGCTTTTCAGTGTCATTCTTGCCTCTTGCCCACTGTGATAATGGCAACCCCATTCATTCCTGACGGCAAAACTGAATCATCTCAAAAAAAGTATGGAAGTTATTTAATGCTACAACAGCCCAATAATCAGAACCATTATTTCCTAAAAATCAGAGAAACATCATGTTTCCAAGCACAGTTTAAAAAAATCCTTTATTCTGTGCTTTGACGCATGGGATCAGTTAGACCAGTGACGTCATGAGGCAGTGAATGCGTCAACAGCGAAGTTGCCTTTGATAATGCTCAATCACACCAGGGAAATGTGTGTGTGTGTGCTGTGATAGACTGAGACAGAGACTAATAGAGGGACTCAGAATAAGAGAGAGAGTTGGCTGTGGCACAGCAGCTGTACACTTGGGATCTCTTGTTTCATTCTCTGATTTCCCAACATTAAGCATAAACATATGAGCCTCGCCACCCTTTTCTCTCTCTCTCTCTCTCACTTTTCCTTGCATTTCACATTTACCTTCTTGTGTTACTCCTTCCTGTCGCACTGTTCACCATCCTTTCTCTTCTATTTCTGTTTCTCTCCAACCCTCTGCCTGGCTCACACAGGGGGTAACTCAAACTGCTGCAAACACTGCAGAGTTAAAACAAACCCATTTTGCCACAGTGAAAATAAAACACTTTCTCTCCTTCTCTTTCTCTCTCTCTCTCTCTCACACACACACTCTATCTCTTTCAGTCCCCCCTATTTAGCCACAGTGAAAATAAACTGCTCAGTCTCTATTTATTTTACATAGGAAGACCTGACCACCACAGAGTTTCCTTTGGGCAATTTCAACCTTAACCTGCTTAATTTCCCTGTTAGAACAACTTAATCTAGAACCTCACCCTGCTAATTTGTGACATGCGAATATATTAGGGAACCAATTAAATGTCAGTATCCTATGCCAAGGTTTTGGCGATTGCATTTTACTTGATCTCAGACAAGTAAGCCGACATGATTTCTGAAATAAAGATATGTTTTTTTTAAGCGCTACATGCGTAGTGATGATGCATTGTCCCATGTCAAAACTCTTTGTGGTCAGTGGTAAAACTGAGCAGCTTTTTCCTCTGTTCCTAAAAAGGTGACACATTACAGATGCCAGGAAGTGCAGCATGTATGTGGACGTAAGCAAACCCCAAGCTCATGCTCTGGAGATGCAGGGAGAATAATGATAGGTTTGCACGTAGGTGTGTTATGGCCAAACATGCGAGGGGGTTCCAGCAAGTGTTAATGACCCAGGAGTCCCAGGACACACTGAACTTATTCATTTTGGCTTCAGAGGTTGAAACAAGTCAATAGTTGCTGTGTTTACATGGGCGAAATGTTTTCTGTCTAAATATAATTGATGACTACCGCCATAGTATTTACATGAGCGCTGAATAAAATGATGGGATAAGGTGTCAAGTTTGCATACTCTACAGTAAGAAACTACAAAGAGGAGCTCTGACATGCATAATATTCAGAATCCAGCGCTCCAGCATGGGTTAGTGATGGGAATTCAGGCTCTTTTTCGTGATCCAGATCATTTGGCTCAACTCAGCAATAAGAGTCGGCTCTTTTGGTTTTCAAACATCTCTTTATTTAGTTAAGCCATGTAACCAGAAATTCTTGGAAACTAATAAAGGTCACATATGCAAGCAAGGATACAAAAATAAAGACATTGAGAAAGAATAAAGTAATTAGAAGATAGTAACTGGCTTTACATGACTACAGTCAAATTTCTTTGGAGATGAACCAGTTCATTGTGATCACTGATTTTTACTAGAATAAAAGACTCATTGATCACTGAGTGACAGTTAACATATAGAATCAATAGCCCTGTAAGAAATAAAAACTAAAGAAGTTCAGTGTTTGGTGAAACTACTTTGTACCTCCAACTGTATTTTCAAAGTTCCCATTATTTTGTGCACTTTTAGTGCTTCTCTGCCATGTTAGCTTTTAGGTTGAGTATGAGTTCATACCTTACCTTGAAAAAGCTATTTGAGAGATCAATGTGTGTCCACTTACATGCTTTATTCTGGATATTTTAACTGAATCTTTTTCTTTCTTTGTCTTCTTAACTTCATAGGTTTTTCAAGCTATGGCGGTGTTGAATTGGACTAGCCTGGTTCCAGACCTCTAAATCGAATTAAATTGTTCAGCAATACTTGTAGGTCTGGTGTCGTGCCCATTGACAGTTATTTCTGCTGGCTGGAGAAACAATCACAGCTTTGAAGGCAGGATTACGAATTGGGACATTATCTTCCTACAGCTAGCTATCTATCTCGCTACATATGTGAAAAATAGCTCCAGAAAAATAGTCACAAAAATGGCGACACGTGCATATAATATAAACGGATACAGGTTGACGGATGTCGCCCTACAGAAACAATAACTCTTATATCAACACATTTCTTTTCTTTCTTTTTCATAAAACTGCTAACTGTTCCAACCATATCACAACCTACATATAGAAGAGCAAAATACAAATATATCCCCTGACCCAACAAGAAAATTGGCTAACATGACTGAATGGATGAAGCAAAAAAAATAAATTAGAACTCAGTTTGAAAGGTCAGCCTTTCAATATAACATGTCTTAAATACATATTTGTAGTGTAATGCAAACCAAACAAGAAAAAAAGAAATTGGCACCTGAAAAAAAGGTGTTGATAACATGAAAATAGTTTCACAACAAAGCAAAGTATTACATTGCTGGCTCACAGGGGTCTTTCTTCTTCTGTTCACTCAGTGTAAGTACACCTAATGTGTTTTGAAGCCTATATTCACTCTTTCATGGCTGCTTACCTCACATGCTCTGTCAACAAATCAGCATACATATATCCCCATATCATTTGTACGGGCTGATTGCAAGCTGATGTACGTTTTCTCTGCCATCAACTGTAGAAGATTTGCAGCTCAATACACACTAAAAATGTTAATACTTATGCCAACAATTTTCTCCACAGCATCAATTACTGTCTCACCAGACTCTATTTGATATTTATCTCCCTCCAGCTCTCACTTTCCTATCCCTCTCTGCGGGAGCTCTCATATCTGTTTCTCTACACCTCTCCATCTCCCTGTCCTCTCGCACACTGCCAGCTCTCCTCTGCTTTCCAGTTACACTATTATATCATCATCATCATGTACATGCAGTGTAAGCGCTGCATTGTTCGACAGTAGAGCTTGAATTGTGTAAAGACAGACTACCTTTTGTCTTGTAAAATCACAACCAGGTTGCTTCCAGTTTGTTGGCCAGGTCTGTGTTTGGGTGATAAACAGCAACGTCTCCTCTTCTTCTCTCTTCCCAGAATCCCATCTAGTTGGGTTGTTACTCACTGAATTGATCATTAATAATTTTTTAGCTTCTTTGAGGGTTCTTTGGAGGTAACATATACATTTTTCTTTCTATTAGAGGGTTTAATATATTGTGTTTCCCATAAGACAGTAGTGGGAAAGGCCTGAATCTGTCACAGATTTTGTTCATCAAGCCAATGTTTGTTTTACAGTTTGTGTTGTGAAAGGCTCCTATTCTTTTGAAGACACTGGCCTTAATTTAAATAGGAAAAGGATGTTTGGACCGTCATTCCTGTGCTGACAGCATGTTAAACACAATGCGTATGGGCGCACAAGTGCTGTATGTAAAATATGGACGGGATGTGTCTTTGTGTACATGCATATGTGTGTACACACTTCCAAGATATCTAGACAGAGAGCTTATTCATGTGTGTGTCTTGTGTGAGCGTTTAAATGCAGATAGTGGGTCTGTGGTGTGTCACTTTGCCCGATCAAATGAGGAACACATTGAGGGAAAAGTGTGTGTGTGTGTGTTCAAATCCAAACTAGACAACCACCCTGGCAACATCTGGCTATGCATCCTTTACAGCTCCTTCACCACAGAGAAAGACAGTATTGTTTTGAGGCAATTAGACTAACACACACAAACATCCTGCAGCATAGCATGTGTGTGGGATTGCCCTACGAGAACGTATTCATGCATGGGAGTGTTTAAGTCGACATGGTTGTGTAGGACAGCTAGTGGATACTTTGACAGTTCGGATTAACATATTACTACTGTTTGTATTTCTGCAGCTAGATTTCAATTACTTAAAAACTGTTAAAACGCAGAAGATTTCTTGATACGGCTTCTTTTCTTGGAATTAACACGGGAAATAAAAACAGTGAATGTAAAGAGCAGCTGACCTTAAATACTCAGATTTAAAGGTGGTTATTGAGCACCATGAACCAGTACTTTCTACCAAAACTGTCTGCAAAACTGCTGCAAATTGCAATTGCCTAACTAAACTGTGTCTGAGAGCTCTGGGTTTACACGGTACGTGTTGTCTTGACAACAGTGACCCATGGTTGCCTTATGACATCATTGCTAGGTCTAATTAGGTTGCTGGGGAAAATCCCCCACTCCCAGCCCAAACAGCCAGACCACCACGCTTCACATCAGCAAGCTAGCCTTCTAAGAAACACTGTTTGGGTGGAAACTCGTAATGAAGATGCACGCACATACGTTAGATATAGTCAAGCATCTGGATAGACGGTGGTATGCTGAAAAATAGACAAACAGTAAATAAGCCTCATAATTTATAAATATATTATATGCATGCACATTTATCTGTGTTTAACACACACATGCACACACA
>NW_023339807.1:7368882-7376948 GCF_004916995.1 Morone saxatilis
ACACCCCCAGCCAACCAGCAGGCCCTGGAGGCAGGACTGGCAGCTCATTAGCCTGATCAAAGACTCCACTTCCCCCTCTGGTTTAACACACACATGCACACACACATGCATGCACTTACGCTCATGCACAGCGCAGCAGCTGTGAGCAGGGAGAGCCAAATAACAAAATTGTCCCACTTCTTAGAAAGAGGATAACTGCTCCAACCTTTTTTAGTTTGCCAAATGATTTAAAGCAACACATGCATGCCTCAACAACATACAGCATGTCACTTCTACAGCGCAAAGGTACTTATTCATATTTCTGGAATGAAACATTTTTCATAATGCAATAAAGTTCAAACATACTCTCTTAAAGCTATGATATTTAACATTTATGCATTAAAATGTCTACCAATACTAGACCTATATATATTGTTGAGTCGTGAACTTAAATTACTTAATTATGATCAAACCCAGATAAATAATAATAATATAATAATAAAAATAATATCGTCACATCCCTTTGTGCATGCATCAGAGTTGTGTTTGTCTGCCAGAAGCTGTCATGAATTGACTTTTTGTCAGGTTTTAGGCCACAGTTTTATGATTAACATTTTAGATCTTGGGTTTTTAACTATATATTTTATGGACCTTCAATGACGGCAGAGGTGGTGAAAACAACAACTCCTATAATCCCACGCTACTTCACAACGTCATCAGACTTTGTGTTTTGCTTTTAATTGAGAGACCCCCCCTAGCAGCAAAAATTACATATTGTACATTTAAACTGAGAATACCAAGCCATAAGACAACAACAGCTATTAGGTAAAATAATTTAAAAGACACAAAAAGTTGTCAGAGATTAGGACAGAGACGATACGTGTCAGACTTTTTCAATACACTTAACTTCCCAAACATGGTACAAAGATCTATTTTTCAGGGATGTGAAGAAAAATATTGTGGAATGCAGTGGCAACACTGAGCAAACTACAAGACTCATAAACAGGCAAAAAGAGGCGAACATGGGTTAATGAGTCTCTTGGCATATTTGATGATTCATCTGTCAGTAAAACCTCATTTTGTGAATTTTGTGTGTCTGTGCATTTGAGCCTGTTTATTTGTGTGGGTGCTGCTCAAAATGTCAAATTGCCCTCATCGATATCACCCAATGGGAAATTGCCCACTGTGTGCAACTGGAACATGAGCCAGAGCAAACAGGGTGTAACCTCTCATAATGCATCAAGGCGTGACTCCACCAGGGTGTGGTGCCTCAATCGCTCTACAAATTTATGTGTAACTGCATGTGTTTGTGTGTGTGNNNGAGAGAGAGAGAGAGAGACTCAATCAATGTGTTGCAGTGTGTTTGAAAGATGAGAGAGAAGAGGAAGGGGGCAGATGATGATGTGGATGAAAGATTGGAAACAGAGGAGAGAGGAAGAGGAGCACAATGAAGGAGAGTAAGATTGAAAAAAATAGGGAGGGGACAGACACGTAGAAAAGGAAGATCCAGAGAGGGAGACGTGGTTTGGTATGATGTGGTTTCACTGATTTATTGACTGATTGAGTAACTGACTGATTTATTGTTTAATTACTTCAAAAAGCAGTGACAAAACTATAAAAAAAAACCTACTTCAAGTAAATAAAAAGTTGTTTTGCTCTTGACTCATCTCAAAAATCATAACAAAACATGAACGTGAGAAATTTGTGACATCAAACTGCAAGATGTTTCGTTGGTGTATCAAATACGAGCAGGAGGACATTTCTGGACAAGTAAAATAACCAAGATGACTTGTTAAAGGGTAGATAATCTGGCCAAAAAATAATATCACAATCATGACCAGCATATTAATTTCTCAATTTGCACCATTAAAAATGTTTAATTTGAAGTTGTAAACAAAAGCCAAAACCTAATAATCTTCAAATAATTGCTTTGTTTACAAGTATTTTGTATTTGTTTTGGTTTGAATACCCAGTGAGCAATGTTTTAGCTTAGTTCTCAGTATTTAGGGTATATATTTGAAAATAATATTTCAAGACATTAGCAACATTAGAATTTATTTGGAGTGGTGTTTCTGGCCAGTGAACAAATATAAGTCCAACAATCACAATCTTCATAACTCTGTTCCACCAATATCTGGCTCTTCAGCTGCTAAATGCTACACTATGTTCACCAGGTAGTTGCTAGCTGTGTCTGTCTGCTCTTTGGCCCCGGGCAAGACGTGTGCAGTTGGTTTTTAGTGCTTTTTCACGCAACAGCTGTCTGCTGCAGCCAAAAATGACGTTATGAGAGTGGCAAGAGTGAAAGACAGTTATGTTGCTGACTGGGAAACCAGAACAAGCTGCAGAGTCAAGTGATAATTCTCTGTGGGTTTATCACTAACAGTGACCTCATTTGATCCATTGTTATAAAGACACTGATTGTAGCAGCTTTAACAAATAATATACTCAAGAACAAAGTCTACATGGCAAAATTAATAACCTCACAAACATTTTATAATTTGTATTCTGTCTTAATTCAGTAAACCTATAAAGTCATGAACCCTACAGAATTCAAACAAAATAACAGCAAGTTAACAAAAATCAATTTAGATTTTTTTGTTTTTGTTTTGAAGTTAAAATCATTTTATGATAGTTTGAAAGTAGGCAGTTTAGTATAATAAAATGCACTGTCCTGGCTCCAGACAGCTTGTAAACAGTCATTAACTGTTTTCTGTCATCCAGAAACGTGCTTGTTGAATGCTGTCACCCCTCTGTATTCCATGATGCCATTCTTCTTCTAGCAAGGCTGTTGCTTTGGCTAATGGCTCCCATGAGATCACTTCAAAGCCTGTTTCGAAGCCCACTAAAAACTGTCAGACGATGGGGACTGGGTCAGAGTGACACACATACAGCATTCACACATCTAGGCATGAGTGCACCAACACACACGCTCTAATGCTTGGAGTACAGAGTCCCATCTGTCCGTGTTGCTAGCTGACATCACCGTTTTATGAAGTGCACCCTGTTTTACACTGGCAAGGGCCTTGTTTGGATTGGACTGAGCAATGAATTGGGCCGGGCTGAAACTAATACTGCTGAAGGGAGGATCAGGGGAAGGAAACCTGGAGGTGTGACTCAGAGAATGTAACCAGACCTGAGGCTGGGGCATTTTAAGTCTGGGGTAGTTGGGGCTAGAGCAAAGGTTATAAGGCAAGGCAGAGTGTCTAAAGCTGGAGATGGGATTTATTTAGTTGTGGAAAGGGGGTGGCCCAAGTTCTGGCTTTGAACACTTAGAGCAGATATGGGTAGCTATTAGTGCTCAAGGGCAGGAGATCAAATGGTGGAAGGGGTTTAGAGGTCTGGATTGTTAGGTTTGGTTTGGCCCTGAGGTTGTTGGATATAATCATGCAGGGAAATATGGAGCTAAAGAGGTAAAGAACCAGCAAACTAGCATTTTATTTGATTTATAGTAGGCTATGACTTCATTACAGACAGCACTTGTTGGAGGAGGAGAGAGCTATTTTTTTGGCTTTGTATCTAGATACTTTTCCTCAGCTGGAGTTAAACCAGCAACCATCCAGGCACCTTCCTAACCAGACGACCTGGGTATAGGAAACACTGGAGTTGTGCTGCAGAATGGATCCGTGCATAAAACTCCTGGAGTTGAAATCACATTATGTCACGTCATTAATCTCACTAATTTTACGTTATTAATCATAACTCTGACGAGGGCAAGGCACTGCAGTTGGCAGGCCAAAATGTTGAGATAGACATTTTCCAGCATACTCTGAAGCAGCCGTTTTAAAGGATTAGACGAACCTTGTGGCATGGTGGTATGTCTCTCGTACCTCAGCTGCTCGCACCGCAGTTAAAAGGGTTCTTTACCAGGATGTATCTGGGTGGGTAGCTGTGGGTATGTCCATCAGTAAGGCCATTTGAGTGAAGCTGGTGAAAGAGAAAAGAGACAGAGAGAGTGACTGAGATAAAGGAAGGTCAGTGACATGTATTTTCCTTCAGTGTATTTATTGGTTGGTTCAAGATTTTATGCTCTTTCTTCTAAAAGTCCCATCTTTTATTGCATTGCACAGTGTCGCAATGTAGTGTTGTTAGACTTCTGCAGCCACTCAATACAGACGAAGTGAACGGGAATAGGTGCTTTTCACAGAAGATATTTTGACATGTCACAGGCGTATATAATAAAAGGAATGACTTCAGTTTCAGGGTCCTTCTTTTGTGCATGCTGGCTCACTGGTGGCATGGCTTACTGGGACCGTTGAATAGCCATCATTACTGTTACCTTTGTGTTTTGCCTAATATGACAAGTCCAAACTGCTGTGAAAAAGCCTATTAGTTTGTGGAGCTCAAGAATTAAAGCCAAGCCATAGAAAAAAAACAATGTATAATGTCCACAGCACATTTGTTGCTGCATCTAAAGACAGTCCTTGCTTTTCTATGAAAAACAATTCAGTCAACACACCTTGTCTACCCAGACCTGTGACAACTGTAGAACCTGTAGAATACTGTAATCTTTGCCATGGTGACTTACATAGGAAAAATCGTCCAGGAGCTTTGTAATAAGGCCTGTGATTCTCTTTGTCTCTTTGCTGTAATACATGGAGTTACAGACTGATATTAAAACTTATCAATCACATATGTCCTCAAATGGAGTGTTTTCTTTTTTAATAAACTTGTGGCCATTTTCTCCAGTTAACAGCCTCTGGGAAATGAGCAGCTGCCATTGCTGCTACAAACTAGAACCAGTTCAATTCCATCACCCAACAGTAAATCAACACAGGCATAAATATACTATACTGTCTATTATGGATCTCTCAGATTGTTCTGCAAATTTATATTTGTGTGTGTGTGTGCATTTATGTGGCCGTACTTTTCAGAAGAGTTTGCTGCTTTGGATGCTGTGCTGATTATTTCAATCACTAGTGGTCATAAATCATCCATGCCTTGCCATATCTGATTGTCTCCATGGATGCTTTTTTGCACTCTGAACTTGATTGTGCAACAAAAACTACTTGTCAGTCATTTGAATTATGCATGAGATTACTGATGGGTCTCAAATGAGTTGACACAGTGTACCCCGCTACAGTGTGAAGAGCTTTACTTTTTAGGTCATCGGTCATGTGCAGAGTTGTTCATTCTTGAGTGTGGACAGTGTTTAGAGGGTCTATATTTCCAGTGTTCACCACTGACCTTCAAATAGCATGTGCTCTTCAGTAATGCCGGACAGAAGAAAGAGATGTGATTTCCCCATGGCTGTTTTTTACCTTTTGTTTTCATTTGCTTTACCTTATGTTGGCCATGTGTGAGTACTGTTTATTTATGGAGTCATGGAAACATACAGCTTTATTCAGACCACTACTTGTGCTAAGTAAGTGAACTGTGAGAGTTGAGGTTATGTTTTGAAAGTTACTTTTGAAATATCACTGTGTCATTATACGTAGCTTAGCATAAATGCTCTTTAACAAACTCACAACCAGCAACCTCTGTGATATTGGAAGAGGTAGAAGAAGCTTCAGGCTTGAAACCTTGAAAGTCAATTCATGTGATTTAGAAATTGTTGTTAACAACTTGGATTAATTAATTATTATTTAACCATATATTATTAATAAAATGACAGCATGTAAAGTACTTGAAAATGTCAAATTTGTGAGCATATGCAGTCTTATGTGTGGAGGTCAAATATATTTGATGAGTGAGGATGTGAGATTTGCAATGTTACTTACCATATGATATCAACAACCACTGAGTGATTTCCCACTATTAGTGGTATTGTGGCCGACTTCTGTATTACAGTTATTCACCACTAGATGATCAGCATAATTCAGTTTTTGCTCTGGCAGAGAAACACTCGAATGGAGACTTTTTTAAGGGTGTTGAGAGATAGAGTGGACATAATTCTAACTTGAGTGAGTGAATTAGATCCCCCTTGATGTTCAGTGAGTAATTCGCTGGATGATATTTTAGTTATGAATGATGTGTCCTCTTTTAAATTAGAGATTGAGTGACTGATAAAAGACTATTGGCTCATCTAGGGTGAGTCATAGAGGGAAAAAAATGTCTTTGCAGTCTGGCACAGAAGACCTGCTCTATTACCACTACATTTCAGGTAGGTTGCTAATAACAAAAACACAAGCTAATTGGGGCTATTGTGAGGAGGCTGTGATTAAAAACCTTTAAAAGAGAAGAGAGGGCAGGTGCAGTGTAGCGTATTCCAAAAAACTGTTTTGCAGGCATCACATTTTTTGTAAATCAGTGTAATTGCCAAAATACACACCTTTTAAGAGTGATGTGAAAATAATGTGAATAGCCTGATAGATTCTAAGAAGGCTTTATTTTTCAAAGCTTCTAGGAATGCTCTAAAGGGACTGTGGTTTCATTGTTGTTTGCCAACAGGAAGTGCTTGCAGCGATCATGGTCGGTTTATTTGGTCAGCATTGCAATGTGTTTATGACAGATTGACACATTTTTTCAACCCAGATTTGGTTGCATTTTCTGTCAAAAAAAGCTGTCAGCCAGACCCATCTGCTTAAGAGTCTTTGGTCAAAACAAAGTTTCCAGAAACTGTTAGTCATCTGTGCCCCCCAGAGTGAAGAAATAAAATGTGATGAGGGATAGAAGTGGAAGAAAATTGGTAATTATACTCGCTCTCAGCCAGGATCAAACATAGAGCTGAAAAACATACTTTATGGGTGTGTGAAGCTTGATGTAAATATATGTTGATGATCTGTAATGATACCCGATTCCCACACGTTTTAATAAGCCAAGACTTTAAAATCAACAAAGATAATAAATTATGTCAAACTTACTGTATGATGGGCACAGGGGAAATAAAAATGCTTCTCAAATTATTAAACCAAATACTTTTTGTATACACCACAGGCTGCGAGTAGCTGGCTTATTGCAATGACGCACCATATTTGATTAACCTAACAATTAGTTGTCACGGAGGTTATGTTAGCTATCTTATGGTAAGACTGTGAAATTTGTTGCTAACATCTGTAATTTGCCAAAGCTCCAACCAGCTCCAATTAGTGCAGCACTAAATCTGTATCAGTGTGTGTAACCATGTGTGTATCGAGGATACCTCTGAAAGTAAAGGCTGTTCACACATTCAAGCATAAATGTGTCAACATGTGGTCCTTTCCTTTGTAAGGAGATGAGGTCATAGTGGTCAATTAGTTTATTTTTTATTCCTATTACTTTGTACTTTGTTCCCTCCGACCCTACTATCACTGGGTAGCCAACGTTAGCTGCAAACCACAGGACACCAGAGAATGAGGTTTGCATCCTGAGTCCTGTGTGTGGTTAGCTTTAGGCAACAAAAGCACTTTGGTTAAGGTTACAGAAAGATTGCAGTTTGGTTAATAATATTGCGCTAAACATCTTTTGTCTTCTGTGTAAAGCTTGATCAAAAAGGTAGTGTCTGGTATCTTTCTAAATGTATTTTCAGTTGCAGGTTGGTTATTTTTGCCCCAGATGTGCAGTATATGTAGGCTTTAAAAATATATGTTTAATCGCATTTAGTCTTTTTGTCTCTGTGCTGGGAAAAAATACATTTAAATCATGAATTTTGAATTTATATTTGTTTTTACTGTGTCACCCAGCTTCTTGGGGGCTGCTTTTTATGAAGCCATCTATCACACAATCATGGGAAATTAAAAATGTTTGACTCTATAGCATATATCATTTTCAAACACACTGATACAAGGATCCTTATTTGGAAACATTTCAGATAGATTAAATTAAATATCCCTGTAGCCCTGTAAGAGATGCATCTGACTCCAAGGACCTTTGGATTAACACTGTGACTTTTGCCCCACATTTGAGGCCACATCCTCTCCTGTGATCTACTGTTTTAATGCCTCCTTTCCTCCCCCTCTCCCTTTCCCCTCTTCTCCCCTCCTTTCCTTCCCCTCTCCCTTTCCCCTCTTCTCCCCTCCTCTCTACCTCCACATTCCTCTCTCCTTCCCTCTGCCCTGTATTCTGCTTTTCTGTCCTCTCCCTTTCTCCTCTAGTTTCCTCGCCTTTTTTAGTTTTCCTCCCCCACCTCCTCTCCTTTTGGTATGTTAGTAACTAATGTTCCTGGGGGGGCT
>NW_023339807.1:7377048-7377188 GCF_004916995.1 Morone saxatilis
ACACACACACACACTGCCTCCCCCGCCTGACTGACCCCCCATCTCTGCTTCTCCTAAATTGTATTAACCCTCTCTCATTCTCACTTCTTCCACCATCCTTCACATCCCTGTTTGTCCTCTCTTTCTTTCCCTCTTTCTCC
>NW_023339807.1:7377295-7449056 GCF_004916995.1 Morone saxatilis
GAGACCAAGACTTTAAAAAAGCAGATATTGCACAAGACTCTTTACTTTTGCCCTTTACACAGTCATTCTGTTTAACTCTGAAAAATGGCTCTTGAACTTTTTCTTAAAAATGAATTCACTCCTAACCCTCATGGCACAAACTTGTCTCATCATACACAGTAGTTGTTTTGGTCGAGCTGCCTTTTAACACATCTGACACATATTCTTGTCATGTTATCCATGTACCTTCTGTGTACCATTTTTTGAGCCATGCTAGTGGTGTAGCTCTAGGTGTGGCAATGTCGGTCAGTTGTTCAGTCAGTCTATCACTTTGGTCCAGACTGAAATATCTCAACAATTATTGGATAGATTGCTATGAACATTTTTACAGATATTCATGGTCCCCAGAGAATGAATCGTACTGACTTATGTGACCCCAGAGGATCAACGTTTCAATTTGTCCAAAGCTAATGATGCCCCCATCATCCTCTAATGTATTTTTTTTGCAAATGTTAGGATGCTGATGTTAACATTTGGCTCTAAAGAAATGCTATGCCTAAGTACAGCCTCAAAGGGCATCTCGCATGGCTGTAGACTCTTAGTCTTGCTTGATGTTTATAGCTTTATAACCCCTTTCAAAACCTCCCTAAAGAACTGCTGAAAATGGATGGTGGGGACAATACATGCCTCTGCTTAGCAAAGGAAACACATGTCACAAACACACAGATATGGACCAGAAGTCTCACACTGCAAAAACATCCATTTGGAGCAAAGATACTCCAGGGAAGGTGGGCACGTCAGTTATTGCTGAAATGTAATATATGCCCTGCCTCAGAAATTTTTACATTTTATTGAATGTAATTTATAAGTGTATTGGAAATCGCATAATTGTTGTTTTTTAGTATTGCAAAACCTGCACATGTAAGGCCAGCTATGGCCATAACTGTAGAACACCATTCATAAAGAACTGAGAAGATTGAGAGTCAACTGGCAACTTTGCACAATCAATGATTCTCTTTGCCGTGCGTTCTGTCCATTAGCCGTTAACTGCTGGCAGATGGACGTTCCTGATCAAGTGTTAGTTCATCCCATTCATGTTAATATCCTCCCAGCACCAGGCTTCATCACATTTTCAATGCTTTTGACTGATGTTGTATGAGGGGGATCCATGGGGGAAAGTCAGGGAGAGAGATATATAAACCCCTCCATTCATCATGATCGCTGATCAAATCCATGTCTGAGCCTCAGCCAAGCGAAAATCAAAACATTCCACAAATCTTAGATTTAGTGCCAGAGTCGGAGCCAGAGGAACTTGCTGTACCCTATGATACAAGTAAACCATCTCCGCAGCCATAAGGGAAATGAATGGGTGGTCTAATACAGAGGCTTTGAGTGGCTCCATAAGGTTAAACTTCTGATCTTGTTTAATGAAAGCACAAGGAGGTGAGGTTTTCCCAAATCATACAGGTACTATTTTCTTATTTAAACTACATTATTACAGCTGTTTCTGTTCAGTAGATCGTTTCAGACTCCTGAATTGTGAATGATCTTGTCTTATGCCAACAGTAGTTATTCAAGTCAAATTCACTGCACTTATTCCAAATAACAGATTCTGTATATTTTATCAGAGATGTTCCCATTTCACACTCTCAAATTGTATCAATATGTTGGCTAAATTGCTTCAAAGTTACTTTAGTAAGTTAAGTATGGACTACTATGCATGTCATTATTTGGTTACATTGGACGAGTCTGTACTGTCCATAGTATCTCAACATCCCTGGCTTACAGCCTAGAAACGGTGTCTGTATTGTTTGTCACTGTGAATGATCTGGTCTTACTCAGGGTATGAATTGCACAATTGGCTTGCAGGAGATTCCACAGTGAATAGTTTTTTTTAACTAGTTTTTAAAAGTTTAAAGTTGGATTTCAGCCACAAGCTCACCAATCCCATACCTGTCACACCTTGAACCCTGCACTTCATTCATGCCATATCAAATTGTCTGCACTGCAAATTTCTTAGAGCTCAACAACATGGAGGAATTGATAATGATTATATAGTTTGATTTTAATATTATTTAACAAGTAAGCAACTTTGTACTTTACATGACTATATTATTGATTTGATATTTTTTTACGTAAGCCTATTTATATGGAGTGTTTATTCCTACAGAGGCAGGCTTAACATCTCTGTTGTAATTTTGCTGCTTGCATTGGATTAGTTACATGAATACTGAGCTTAAATTAAGAAATTTCCATCCAACTGTCTTGGCAAGTGTAGGGAACCAGTTGTATTTAAAAATGCTGGCTTGTAGTTATGCTACATTTCAAGGGAGGCATTCACCAACCCATTTACACTGAAGCTAGATGTTTCCACAGGGACAATAACTGTCAGATTTAACAAGCAAACTCATTAAATTGTGCAAAATACATTTACTGTAGATTAGGTGCACAAAGCAAGCTTCACTGAAACTCTGCAGAACACCATGTGCACAGAGTGCCAAAATAGAAGACGTCATACATTATGTGTGTAATTCCTGTGAATTTGCAGTACATAAGTCAAAATTTTCTCCATAATCGTCAAGGTTTGGTCAGATCTTACCAGTGTTGGTGTAATCATAGGAAAGTATCAGGGCTACTGGTTCTGTAGGTTTATTTTAAAATGTATTAAAATTTGGTGTGATCTTGTGTTTCCTTCCCACCTCTCTTACTTCTTCTTCTCTCCCCTTGCTCTCTTTCTCATTCTTCAGCCATCCCTGCCTCTTCTTTACATACCTTTAGCTCTGTTCCCCAGCTCCATCGTCATGTCTACCATATGCTGCATATGTTTCCGGGACCGCAGCCAAAGTTGAGTCAGGGAATTACATTGAGATTCATTGGTGCCAAGAAATACAGCAGTGTGTTGCTTTAGACACAGACACTTGTCAAACTCTCTAGAGGGAAAATTCAAGTATTTGACTATGATGTAATGGTATTCCCCCTGTATATACTACTAAGAACTAAAAAAGACAAATCATTTGAGTCAGAATTAGTAGATGAAGAGAATGTTTTTGACAAGGATTTAGCATCCAGATTTGGTAGTTTTTTTTTAAAAACTACTTAATGGGAAACATAGGCTTGATGTTAAATACAAGAGAATTTTATTGCCAGTGAGATGAATTGACATAAGCTCAGGGTATTACACTGAACGCAGCTACTGAACAGAACAAGAAACAACAATTTTGAACCATATCCAAAAATTCCTTGTCAGCAAGATGTGAGGAATGAGTGCAATCATTGTTCTACAAAAGAAATTATTTGACGCTGAATGCTTCCCAAATTTCTTAACACTTAACTGTTAATATGATGTGTTTATGGTCACGCATCCTGTTGTCATTACTTCTGGGAAAGTGAATTTTGTAATGACGTTTTGGGGTGTTTGACATTATTTGACATTCCATTGAAGTGAATGTTAAGCTTTATTTCTTCTGATACCATTAGATATATCTATCATTTAAAGAAATGTGTTTCTGTTTCAGGCATAAACTGAAATGTAACCAGATCTATTTTGATGCCACATTGGTCCTGAGAGTAAAACAATTGCTTAAGGTGTTTTAGGATATTTTCTTTGTATTACTCCATTAGGAATCTATATACTTAATGGACTGGTTTAGTATTGTATTGTGATTATATTGAAAATAAGAATTTGGAGAACTTTTGGCAAAATTAGAAAGAAAAAAATACCTTGCTGTTGGTCTGACCAAGTTGATGTACTATATGAGAACAAAAAAGCAACAGAAAAGCAAAATTCTGCTCAGATTGTCATGAGACCTTTAAGGGTCAAATTAGATTTTTCATATTGGATCACATTTTACCATAGGTAAAGCTATGAAAGAGATATCCTAACATAACAAGAGGACTATGGTTAAAAAAAACAAAAAACGTTAAAAGTTCTAGTTTGTACGATGTTGTTGGTCTACCACTCAAAGGTGAGGTTAAACAACAAAATAATTGTCAAAATGGGGATAAAGTTACAAAGTTTCAGACAATCTTTCTGGTAAGGCATTTGATGTTTGTACACATTGCAAACATCATACACATTGTACACATTAAAGTGCAGTAATAGTTGTGTAAAGAATAAAAACTTGAGAGAGCAGTTCAAGTTAAGTGCACTGAGTGAGTGTCCATGCCAGATCGTTGGTTACAGACAGTTACGGAAGCTGTCAGACTCACAGATTCAGATTTGACCATTCAACAAGCACTTTGAAAGGAGTATACAGTAACTGTTACCTTAGAATTAATCTTTTACACTATCTACAGAAACGGCGGTTCGCCTTCCATGGTGGCAGCCATGTTGAACCGCCATGTTTATACAGTAGCCTAGAATAGACAAACCAAACACTGGCTCTAAATAGGGCTGTTCAAGTTGTTTCGCAGCCACCGTAGTTTCTCCTTTGAGCTTGGAAGGGGAGCGTGAAGCAATCTGCAACTACAACTCGAGATGTAACTAAATTCTACACACTGGTCCTTTTATTGCAGCAAGTTAGTATTTTTACAGCAGCAAATGTTTTCTCGTTGCATGACAAATGTCAAAGAAAACTATGAGATAAAACATTTAATGGCGCTAAATGCCTACAATTAATCTTAACAAGGATTTTCCACAATGTGGCGCAGTTCCAGTAGATAACTTTTTGCCACCCACTTGGCTTTCCCACAGATCTGCCAGACCAAGATTTACTGTCCTGTGCAGAAGCCGATCAGTCTCTTGGCGAAATTAGAGTATAATTCACCAAAATCTGTAACTCCTTGAACATGTTTTATTACCAGTAGTGTTTAACCACAATCATAGATCTCTATTTCAGTCCAGTTCTGACTTTATATTCTTTGGACATGGGGACAGTCTCTTTCATGGCCAAGTTATAAAAGGTTTCATGAACAGCTACAACCGCGCTGATGATAATGATACACAAAGCATCTGGTGGTCTGTGTCCAAACCAAAGCTACATAAAATGGTTAGGCTAATGGATAATTTTGTCTCAAAGCAAATATATCAGTGCTGCAGTATGGTAAGAGCTGGCATGTGCTGAATTTTCACACACTCAAGTCTTAAATGTATTCAGCAGTGTGCAGGACATAAAATTTACTTTATATAGTGCAGAAAAGTTACAGAGACTGGGTTTTTGAAACAGTGAAAAATGCTTCAATTTCCATATGACCATCACGCATCCCTGGAATTTGAAAATGCTGCACTGTTGGCTTGAGCCATGATTGAAGAAACATACAGCTGTACAAAGCTGGTAGTGTCAAAAGTCAATGTCAGGCAAACATTACAGTCAAACAGTTTTTGCAGGGTGCTGAAAATAGAATACCTTTGAACATACAAATCCAATGTTCAGTTATATCAGTGATCTGTACAGCAGGTGCAGCTGTGGGATGCAAGCAAATAAACATAATGTTGCCATATGTGATGTTTCATGAGGAGTTAAAGAATGTGACACACACTGGTGTACCATTTCTTGAGTCATTTATCTCTTGGTAAAGATTAATATCCGTGGTGTGAATACCATCTGTAAACCAACTCCATGATATACAGTAGGCGCAGTGGATCCAGCTGACTGCTATGTTTTCTTTTCTGAATACTTAAGCATGTTGGATTGCTCTCCACATGGGGCACAATGACAGATTACTGTGTTAGACAGGGCTTGCATGTATTCTGATGTAATGTCCTGCACCTGAAGCTAAATGGATGGACCTAGAACAGGATGTAATCTGAATACGCTTTCTTGCCTTGACCTTTCCCTTTGTGGGCTAGTCGAAGATTTTCTACTACATATCACAATGACAGATGAGAAATCGAATGACAATGTACCATTTCTGTCAGTGTGGGCATGTGTCTTCATTGATGTCTTCATAGCTTTGGCCATCATTTCGATGAGTTACAATCACAGGTTAAATTTGCTGAGATGTGGACATATGGTAAAAAAAAAAGTCTAGTGTAGCAAGAAACAATCCGAGGGGCATAAAAATCGCAATTGTTACAAAGAATTTAATTTGGAAGTAAAACAGATGTGGTAATCCCTCATTGCACAGGAAATGTGTATGCACAACTACTGCAAGTACGGTAGTTCAAATGGCCAAATGGTTACAGCGCAAACCACAATATCCATGTTTCAATTGCAGCTGGGGACCTTTGTTGCATCACATCACTCTCTTTTTTCCCCCTTATTTCCTGTCTCAGCTTTACTATCCAATAAAGGTAAAGCTTTTCTAGGTAGACAAATAAATCATCCTAAAATAAAAACTTTAACCAGGAGGACAGTCTATAAACTAATGGAAGTTTACAAGGTACAGTTCTGGTCATAATGTGTAGTCTTGATCGTCTGACATTCTGACTTCTTTTTAGCAATGTACAGTGTTGCCAGATTTGTCTTTTTCCCTTCTTCTTCATTTTGGGCAGTTTCTACTAACGTGAAGTAGCTCTATAGTTCAGTAAATCAGCCTATCCTCTTATATGAGTAGTACAATTAAGCTGAAACCTTTTTCCTGTTCCAGTCATTATTCTGTTATAGCACTGAGATAAAAGGTTTTCTTTTGAGTTTGCCATATTACACTGATAAAACAAAAAACAAAGTCAATAGAACTGATGATGTTTCTTCTGTCTCCTTTTCAACGCTCTTATTCTCTCTCTTAATATGAGAAAGATCTTTTCATTCAGAATTAAACAGAAAGTGTGTCCATATGCAGTATCTATGTACAATACTGTCCACCATGTAGACATAGAAAACTCCATATATCCAGTAGATTGTTTTCTTTTAACATGTCAAAGTGCATAATTCTCCATCTGCAATGTATTTGGATTAAGTTTCACATTTATATGCTGCAGAGTTCAGAGATTCGTACCTCATACAAATACCTTGAATATTGAATGTAACAGTTTGGACAGTCATCATTTAGATAACGCCTTCATCTCAATGTCATCACTCTCTCTGTGATATGTTGTGCATGGATCTATGCCATGTTTCATATACTTTCACTGTTGGAACAGCATTATCAAATCATTAGACGGTGGGAAAAAACACTCCATCGTTCCATTTTTAAAATCTGCCTGCAAACTTTAATATCTTCCTCTGCACAGTACAGTATAAAGTATATTGAACAAACACTGGACAACTATTTCACTGTTATAAATGCCTATTTATTGGCAGACATGGAATATAATATAATGTTTTCATTGCTGTATAATCACCTGAAAAGAATTGCTGCGTTTTCGTTACCTTAAAATAAGCAATTTTTATCAACAGAGTCTGCCATGTTGAACCGCCATGTTTCTACAGTATCCCACAATTGACAAACCAAACACTCACTCTAGATAATGATAGATAAGATAGAGTTTCGCAGCCACTGTAGTTTCTCCTACATGGAGGGTGAGACGAGTGGGTTGTGATCTGCAACTACACCACTAGATGCCAATAAATCCTACACACTGGTCCGGTCTGGTCGTTTATTTGTGTTTATTTTTTACAGTGTTCTCCTGGCACCAGTATAAAGCTGACCAGTAGCAGCAGAAAGAGCATGACGCACATATGCAGATCTAACACTATAGTCAGTTCATTGAGCTGTTAGCTTCAAAGCACAGTAACAGTATGCCGAAAAAGGCCTGTAGCACAATAACCTACATACACACACACACGCACACACACAACCTTTCATCCCTCTAAACGCATTCAGCTGCCCAAAGTAACCCCCCTGTTGTTCTTACACCATCTTACACTCAGAGGAAATGAAGGAGGCCAGTGCAGTTCTTAATTGCTGGCATCTGATAACATACGTGGACACACACAGCATTGAGGTGCACATCACACTCACAGCCATGCACACACAAAGCCACAGAAGCACCACGGTGAGAGCGGTGCTGCACAATCTTATCAGCGGAGACTGGACAAATTTATCTAAATAAGTCAAATGTCTAGTCAGAGGACTGTTCAGGCTCCCCTCACACCTTCTCTTATCACAGAGGACAAAGGAGTCTGGAGTCCTGTAGTTTAGGGACAAAAAAACCCAAACTGTACACATGTATATGGAGTACATGTGTAGTATTTAAATATGTTAAGTCTGAATTACCAGCCTCAAGAGAAAAGTATTTTTACAGGTTTTTCATTGCAGCTGTGAACAAGTTTGATAAGAAGAGAAAGCTGCTTCCTGAAGCAGAAACTAGAGAAGTATTATATCAAACCAATCACTTTGAGGTAGTGCTACGGTTTTACCGCTAACTGATTGGACAAACTCAGTTTGTAATCTTTATTTCGCATTCAAACAGCGGTTGGCCTGCGCAGCCACCTAACACCAAACTCCATTGTGTCTGTTGTATTTCTTCAAGGATTTGGCCATTCTCTCCTTTTCATCAAGCGCTGTGTTATGACTGGCAGCCACTCTGAAAAGCAAAGACGCAGACAAATTGAAGTGATTTTCATTTTGTCAGCTTACTGTGAGCTTGTCCAGAATAAGAAATTAGATCTGTTATTATTCAAATAAAACAGCAGTGGGAAACTTCAAACTGTTCAATTTGTGTTTCTCCCTGCAGACGAGAGAGAATCCAGCTGGAAAAAACTCCTGCTGTTCAGGAGGAAAGAGGTTTTGCCAAATCAATATGAAGGAATTACAAGAGAACCAACTTGTTAGGATTGTTATGATTCTGAGTGAAGGTTCACGACTGTTAAAAGATTTTTTTCATTTCTGGTCAACATTTCACTCAGTATGATTATTGTGGTCACATTTGGACTTTACATTTGACCCTCTGAGCTCATAACAGGAGGACAGAATAGATTTGCTCGTCAAATTAGGAGCAATTTCACTTAGGATGGAAGGATAACAAATGCAAGCTCCTATGGAGTGCTTACATTAGATCAAATGTTGGTTTTGTTCTACACTTACGCCAAATGAGCCCCACAGCCTTAATTGTTGATACTCCAACTTTCTGTTCTTGCACGGCACATATGCGGTTTACAATGAACGGTGGCAGATTTACCACTCAAAATTTATCTTAGTACTTTTTTGAAACAATATCTGACCTTGATGAAAGCAGGTTTCTCATTTCTACTCCCCAACCATTGATTCTGATGGCTAAAAAGACAACTGCTGCTAGCATTTGCTGTAGCTATCTAGCTAACATTAGCTCCATGACCTAAAATGCTGTCTTGGCTAGCTTCTTTTAATCTATTGTTTTATCCAAGAGTAGCCTTTACACTGCGAATGTGCTGATCGTGGATGGGGCTTTTCTAAATGTAACCTGAAACTGCGCAAAACATTCTAAATCCTTACACTTTTGCAGTTTGGTTTCTTTTGGAAAGGCCAAAAAAACCTACAGCCCCAAAGCTTCCCATGCCTAGTTATGGTTGTTAAGCTGTGATTGGATAATTGCTGTTTGGAGGAGGGGTTTAGCAAACAATGAATTGTCCCCTTTGCATTACTCCTAGTTCGCAGTGTAACAGAAATATCAGGGCCTTCAGAAGCCAGTTGTTGCTTTTTCTTTGTTGCACTGTAGAAAAACAACTCCCACAGACCTAAAAATTGCCTGAGCTCCATAATCCATCACAGTAATGACGAGACCTTTATTTGTTTTTGTCAAAGATTCTGTTTTATTGCTATTTCATTTTGCCTAAGTTGAGTGTTTTTATATCTCTGCTCTGCTTACAGTTAATCACCCACAGTAAGAAAAGGAAGTCACTGCCAGGAAATAATCCCTCACAACATGACATCTTTCAGCCTGAATTGTCACATCCATTTTTGCTCAGGGCTTCTTTGTTGCCCTGACAACGAATAAGTTATATTTTATATTTTATATCAAGCAAAGCTAAGTCAGTTTTAAAATGAAGGTTTCTGTAAAAGATGCCTTAGAAAACAATTGGGGAATTATAAAGTCAGTAGCAAATGACACATACATGTAAATGCCACTAATTCTTCTTCCTTTTTCTGTGTTTAAACATAGAAAGCTTGACTGAAGTAGCTAGGTTGATGCAGAAAAAAAGGAATCCAATACAAATTTTCCATTGTTAAATCTTTTTATAGCATGGCCTACTGTCTTCTGGGTTTGTAATCTTTTAGATAAAGTCTTATTCATGGCTCCTGGGGATGGATGACATGGCTGTAAATAGATACAAAGAGGAAACTAAGTGGGTGATCATGTTGTTTCAGCCTTGTTAACAACACATTAGCAGGGATATCCCCCACCACACGCCCCACATCACCCAAACTCTCCCAAGCTGATTGACAGTCTACAAACGTAATCCGTCAACCAGCCAATAACTGTCCGAGACATCCGATCAGCTGTCTGCCTAGTTGCCAATAATGCACTCTGTTAGCCAACCAGCAGGTCCATTTTTCAGCCTGTCAGCCACCCAGAGAGGCACTGGTTCAAGCAGCCAGCTGGTCAGTCAGTCAACACCTTTTGGTCCTTGCTATCAGGAAGAATTTCCTGTCACTGTCTTCTCCTCCCATAACACCTGGACACACACACACGCGCATGCTGACACTTAAAAGACACAAGCCAGCCAAATGGCTGCTAGTGTCACACTTTGTTTCACCTTGTTCTCAAACAAGAAGCAGTGCTCCCACTGTAGTCTCAGATCTATTCAACAGATGTTTCTCTTTCAAGTAATCAGATGGTCTACCTGCAGAGTCTTGGAAGGGCCTTTGCAATGTAGTTGGCTGTTTTAACTTATGATCTTATCCACCATGACTTACTATGAGTAAGCAGGACAGATTTCAGTGTTGCCTCAGATGCGCTATCACAGGATGAGCACGTTGTCTGGTGAAGGGATCAAACCACTGACCTCCAATCAGTGTCTCATCACCACAGTGAGTGGGTTATTGCTTAAAACTCCCCTTTTCAGTAAATTTTTCAGAGAGAGTAATTATATATCTGAAGTAAGTTACTTTTCTTGGTAACCAGAAGCTTATGCTGAACAGAATGATGTGTGAAAATGGGCTTATTCAGCTTTTCTTATACCATTTTGTTAGCTGTACAACTTCAATGGCTTTCTTAAATTATGAAACTACTACAGTGTTAGAGGATTTCTATTCAGATGCTGTTACGGTTGTAACAATAGTTCAATGTGTTCCTAGTGTCTCCCTGTGTGTTTGGGTTTGTCTGTGAGTCTCTTAGTGTGGGTGTTGCCATCTCTCTCCCTCTCCCCCGGCTCCTGGCCCTGCGGTTTCACCCCTGGTCTCAATCAGCTCATCATCCCTCCTGTGAGCTCACCTGCCTCTCCTCATTATATCAACCTGCAGTATACAGTATCTACCCCAGCTTTGCAACCAGTTGTCGCCAGATAGTTGTTCAAATCCTGTGGTAAATACACTTCGCCCAAGTTTTTTGATAGTCTCTGATATTTTGCATCAGTGCTGATTCCAGTGCCTAACTTGTCTATGCTGATGACAAATGCTGATGTGTCTGAATAATTCCCTCAATCTCTTAAGCAGCAGCTAGTCAGATAAGAATCAGCTTGTTCCCTTTCAAGATATAATATATTTAGCTCCAATGATGTGGATGGTTACAGTTTAGTGAAGTCACTTGCACACACTAACAGGCAAATGCACATCCATCAGCGAGCACAGACACAAAATCAAAATTACATTTCCAACTATAAACACACACACACACACACACACATGCATGCACGCCCATATGCACGCACACTGAGCAGGTGTATGCACGTTCCCATGAGACGCACTAAAGCCAAAACAACCAGGAAGCAAATGGCTATAGCCAATAAAACAGTCCAACTTCTCCAGTTGCTTTTTCACTACTTTGTCTAGACAGAAACACTCATTTTCTAACAGCCTTCCCAGAGTCTGAAATCTTCTGTGAAAAGCATTGTGAGCGAGTCGGATTTCAGCTTGAAATCCTGTTCATAATGTCCCACCTCTTTTGCATCCATAAAACAAATCTTTTGAAAATTGTTTTAGCCGAAGGTCATAAATCTCAACTATGGTACACGAATAGAGATATATGTCCATTATATATTAACTACCTCTGGGTATTGTGCAAATATATGGGTTCTTCCTGTTCTGGTTTTGATGGTATTCAAACTGTTCAATATAATCACTTTTTCTTTATGGTTTAAGCACATTTTATGATCAAAGGATCCCACTGAAGCCATTGCTGTCATGAGAAGAAAGTGTTTCTTATACTTGTAAAACTTTTCTCTGTACATCCTCCATCTTTTTATACAGAATTTTAGTATCAAGATGATATGAATCAGACGCATTATGTACATGGGATATGTTCTATGTTGTCTAAGGATGTATGAATGCAATGAAACCCATCATCTATAGACTCTCTTTAAAAAAAATCTATTTGATCCAGTAGACACCAGTAATGCTCAGCTGTTGTTTTTCCAGGTCTATAGTAGCTATAGGTTCAGTATTTGTAGTGGAGGCAACATTATGTCATCATCGTCTCCCTGCTTTCCCAGCTAGTTCTCTGTTTATTGGCTTTCTCAGGCCTGGACGACCCACATCATGGTAAACTGTAGCAACAGCAGCCAAGCATATGGCACCAATAACATTAATAGTTGGGTAACACAGGGGAGATCAGACAGAAGACAAGGAAGCCATTCAGATGTTTTCTGACAATACCAGACAATGATTGTCTGATACCAGACAATCTGTCTGGTATATTTTCCATATGAAGATATTGGAAAATAGAGTGCTTTTGATAGTGATAAACTAGCAAACATTGTTCCTTCAAAATGCAGTGTTCATATTTAAATACAGTTTCTGAAGTTTAGAGTACAGTTTAAACTTGCCAAAAAAGCACTGCACACTCTCACCATGGATCATTTAGATAATCATTTATCGGGTTTTGTGATGGCACCAAAGAGCCTTTAACTAAAGAGAAAGTTAAAGATTCTTTAACTGTTGTGTTTTTCACCTCAGTGGCTCTTTGCCCAATTAAAGGAGTAAACAGTTGGGGGGATTTGCCACCACGTGTCTGATCTGCAGGGAGGGGTGAAGGTACATCATGAAGCTGTTTGAAAATTAATAATTACATCCCACCTCTTCTGACTGGTTTCTTTGCCAGCTCTTATTGAGAACTGCTGCTTATACTGAAACCTGTTTACTTTCATTTAGAAGAAGAAGACATAGTCCTGTAGTCCTCCCTCCTCCGTGAGTAACTGCAATAATGCAGCTAGAGGTCGACCTGCAAAAGTCCTCAGCTCCATTTAATCAGTGTTGACATGGGGAGTCACTTTACAGTGTGAGCCATGTTCCGACATGACAAGGCCTTGTTCATAATGCCTCCTACTTATATTACAGTACTCACAGAAGCTTGGGATGAAGTCAACTCACTGTCTGCTACTGTGCTTAGGATCCACTGTAGATTCAAAAACAGAAAACTCTCATGTACTTATGAGCATGGTGTGTTTCTCAGTGTACACTGACAGTCCAAACTAGAGAATTAAAAAAACATTATTTTTGAATCTGCCAATGGAAACAGTATAATTCGAAGCCATCTCCATATTATGATTTTTTTTAAGTTAAATTTGTATCAAATTCATCTTTTTGAATTTGTGCGCAAAAGTTACTTTTTTTGGTGCTACATTTTCTCACAAAGGATGTAAAGTACAACGCTCTATAGAGCATTGAGTTATTGTAGGCATATGCTTCCAATTAGTGCCAAGATTTATAATTTGCATGTGAGGAAATGCTCTCAAAGAGACCATAACAGCTATATTACAAAGATGTAGATAGACAAGCACAACCACACTAATTAATTTGAGAGCGTTTAAGTCAGTACAAGCATATGCTGCCTATTATGTCATGATCTGATACAAAGGCCTTGCTTATCATAATGATGTGCTCCATCAACACCAGACAGATTTGTTACAGCAGCGTGAAAAACTAACCACCATCTACTGTTTAAGCCCAGCCTCCCTCAGAGTGTGTTTCTCTGCAGAGCTGTGGCTAGTGTTACTGTGGACCACGCCTGTGTAAAGAAGACTCACTTGCATTTTTATGCTTTATGCAATAGCAGCTGCAGTCCTTACCTGGCTATAGCTGTGGCACTGTTGAAATGTGCACCCTCACAATTAAAAGATAACAAAAGAGTTTATTTATTGCTCATGAAAAGCCAAAACTAACCAATGCATTGCACTAAATAATGCATTCTGCCACAAGAAGCTAATGTCAGGAGGAAAGGCAGGTTTTCTATGACTCCCAAAAGTCACAGACGCACAGTGTTTCTAAAAATCCACTAAAAAGAGCTTGTAGTTAAACATACAGCTGCTGGACTCATGTAATACATCACGGTGAGCACCATATGTATTGCAGTTTTTCCTAACATGACTTAATCAGCTAATTATTAAATTTACCAGTGACTACAATCACATTTTCCATTACAGTAAGCCTTCTTACTTGCAGTGGCAGTGAAGAGGCAAAAAGCCCTGTACATCCAGGTGTTTTGAGTTATTCTGGCTAATTAGACCTCTGTTCAGGTTGGTGATGGGTTGGGCTGTGCTGGCAATTATGAGAGGTCCCCAAGATTCATGATTTAATAGGAATGATAAAGATCTGGAATATTTAAAACAGTAACATTTGTGGCAAAATTGATTAATTTCAATAGAATCGCTACGATCAGAGACCTTGTTTAAAGTAATCAGAGTAATCAGTGCAAAATGGTGAATTTTGATACGCAAATGACACACACTGTTGATCAATAGCAAGCTCTCTTGAAGTGCTTAGCTTTGAGGGGACCGAGAGCCCTTGAAAGAGTCGCGAAAAATAGAGGAAACCTAGATAGATAGATAGATAGATAGATAGATAGAATACATAGATAGATAGAATAGATCGAAGATAGATGAGATAGATAGATAGATAGATAGATAGAATAGATAGATAGATAGATATTTCCTTTATTGTCCCACAATGGGGAAATTCCAATGTAACAGCAGCAAAGTGGATAGAGAAAAAACACAAACAGTAAGAGTAGGGAAATAATAAAAAGTTTATTATTATTACATAGCTGGGTTGCATCAATCACTTTTATTTGACCTCCTCTCTTCCACAAAAGAGCAAGCTAATGAGTTGCTAACTGTCCATTACAAAGCTTGTTAGTTCAGTAGGATTATTTTTCTTCAGTTAGGTGAACAAAATGGCAGGCAAAAGTAAAAAGAACAGTAGACAGAAGCTACAGAAGAGAGAAGCTCTGGGAACTAACTAGCGCAAGCCCAGCTTGGCCAACTACTGACAGTTCACCAACTAGCCATTCGAGTCACTATGTTATCAAGCTCCCAGTCCTGGTCATGGATGTATTCAGGAGAACTAGATACAGCATTGGAGGTGGCGAGCCATGAAAGCTGCTCAGTGGCACATGAAGGCAAAAAAGTCACTATCCACAACACAGAAACTATCCGGATGAATGCACACTGCGCATGCTCTATGGGCTGCTGTGGTCCCAGACACTTCATCTGGCCAAGCCGGCTAATTCCTGTCCACCACTGGTGGAACATTCAGGAAAAAAATCCTTGTTTGATGCAAAGAAGCAAATTGGCCCAAGCCTCTCCAGCTGTTCCACTTTTACCATGGGAGCAACTTGACTTAAGTTAAGGGAAAGGGAAGGAAAAGGAGGGAAATGTAGAACAAACATAATGTCATTAGCAGCTATGCACACCTGCATATAAATAGGAATATTAGTGGAATATTATTTTTCAATTGCCATATAAATAGGTCAATAGGAATATTGTCTTTTTCCAGGTCATGTAAATGTAGTCAATATGTGCTTATGGGAAAAAGTATTTTTTGGGCCACTGAGCATCATGTGATGGACGCTATTGCTGTAATTATACGGTTTGGCCACTATGTCAATTTGTCTTCAAAGCCTCGCACTCTTCCAGGAGGCTTGGTCCTCACCCATTTTTCGTTGAAGAACAAATGTAACGTGAGTGACCACCGCTTAAAGGCGTAAGTTGTCTCACTCTAACAAAACTAATGAGAGAGTGAGGTAGATGTCAATCCAGTACAGTCTCTCTACGTCCACACAGCCCTGACATAGAAGGTCTAATCAGGCATCAAATTAAAAACACTTGTGTAGGTGAATTATTTGAACTGGGAGGAAAATGTTGCACTGATGCCTTCACGTTCACTTGCATTATAGTAGAATGAAATAATGCTATAATAATAACATTGCAAATTAAAGTTAGGAAATTAAATCCAGGTGCTACTTTAGATGATGGATCATATACGTCAAGTTTGAGTAATAGAAAAAGAGGGCGCAAAAAAACCTGCATGTAGTTTGGGGCTTTATGGATCTACTAGGGAAATAACAGAAGAATGTGCTTACAGCTAACATACAATTGGCTGTTTTGAGCAAATACATGCAAGCGGTCCAGCGCTTCACTTTCTGTCTGAACATAGCTCGAATCTACAGCCATGCTTTGTGAGGATGTACTATCATCAATGTCAGCATGCTAACATGCTTACAATGGTAATGCTAACACACTAATGTTTAGCAAGTATAATCTGTACTGTGTTAATCAGGGAGTTTAGTGTGTTGGTACAGCATTTGTTACACACAAATTAAAGTTGAGGTTGATGGGGACGGCACTAGAGGAATGGGATCACCAAACTAACAGGAACATCCTTTGGGTACCATGACTCACAAAATGTAATGAAATCTGTCCAGTCGAGCTTACTCTCTGGATCTAAATGGTTGACAGACCACCAGCCCTCTGTAACTGCCTCATCATCTCCACCACTTTTTACTTTCATGGACTACACACGGTCATGTCTTTTAACTTGACCATTTTACGACCACATCTTATGGCCTTATTGAATATTTTTTACCCATAGCTGGTCCATTACTGTCCATGAAATTACTCTTTTCCTCACTTGTAAGTGAAAGCTGTTTTCCCATACTGCCATCATAAATTATCTAAGTGGGAGAGGACAGCCCACCAATGGTGCTCTGTTACTGTAACAATTTGGCATGTTATGCAGGACACAGGGAGAAACAGACTTCAAGTGGAGGATGTGTTGGAGCTTTTTTAAATATTATGTTTTGGAACATCTCATCTCAGTTTGCACAAGAAGGACATGGAGCCAGCTGTCTCTTCTTTCTCTCCTTTACCATAACTCTTTTTGACCTGTTACTTTTTTCTGTATTTACAATGTGTACTGCTGTTAAACTTGTATATACAAATGCTATGTCAGGATGCCCCAACTAGCTAATGTTATGTCAATCCCCTTGATTATATTTTAGCCTCAGGGTCTTTTTTTAATTGCAATCAATCCATCTTAATGCTTTCTATTGATCTACTGCGGTATTATATTTGCTGTATCAGACATAATAGTAAAAATATGAGCTTATATAAAACATGCAAGTTTAACATGTGTTGAGTTGTTAAAATGCCACTATCATTGAAAATTTAAAAAGTAAAGTGATTTTGTTTAAACTGTAAACAGGGAAGGGATGTTTTGTTACACTGCAAACCTCCTGGCTCCACTCGGCAGTTGGGAGGTAAGTGCCTTTCTGAAGAGTGATGGGAGACAAAATCCACATTCCTTATTCTCTACAAAAATGACTTCTATAGTTCAGTGAAGGCAATATGAGGCTTCAGCAGACTGAGTTAGACTAAATATGTGTTTCAGAGATAAGACTATAACTTTTCATTATCGACGATAAATGGTCACTTTCCCTGATCGTATAATACATCTGGAGCATCCAGGACAGTTTTGTCTTTTTGAATGTTGAAAATGAGAATAAAGGTCAGATGGACAGAAAAAAGAAAAATAAACTTTTCACTTGCAGTGTCAGTTCTACTTTTTAAAGTGATATGTTTAGGGAACACAGTAGAACACAAGTGGTTGTGTGTAGTTCATCCTCAGCTCCTGTTACATTTTCTTCCGACCAAACCATTATGCGCCATTTGAATTGCAATTAGCAGTATCTGTGTAAATAGCAGCCAGTGCCATAATGGAAACCATGTATAGATCTCAACTTCTTACAGTGCCTTGACCATGTGACTTAGACTGTTCAACAAGACCAAAGACTGAGTTCATACTCATAGCATCTAGATGAAAATATAAACATCTCTGTGTGTGTGCATGTGTTTGTGTTTAGGCAGATAGACATAAACACAGAGCAAGAGTCTCATTGTCTATAATTTCTTACTGTACACAGATTGAGTGTTAATTTATTTCTGTGGATCAGTTCCCGCTGTGTAAAGTTTATCTCAGTTGTGTGCAAGAGACAGTGATATCACTTTAAGTTTATATGTTTGGGCGTGTGAGTGTATGTCTTTGTCTTTGAAAGAGAAAGGAAGTGTATGTTTGTGTGAATGGGTGGAAGTATTGAATCTGAGGTGTGTATGTGTGCATGTGTGTTTTCGCTGACAGCTGTCACACCCCATATGGGGGGAAAAATACCTTCCTTCTTCTCTGCAGGGCATATGACACACAAACATCTGATTGATGTATTTACAACCACATCAATTATGAATATCATACCATCATAAACAATAAAAGACAACAAGACTTGTCAATTCCATGTGTGCTCGTTTGATAATCATCACAAAACAAAATCAGTTGGCAGCAAATGTGAAACACAATATCACACAATAATGTGTCTGCACACACACGCGCACACACACACACACACACACACACACGCACACACTGTGAGTGTGGGTGGAATTACACACTCTATCAAACAGAGGAGTTTACAGTGTGATCACATCATGCCGTTGAGTGACTGGCCAAACGGAAAAAGGTCACACTGGGACAATATTCAGATAACAACCGATCTGCCTGTCTGTATTTATTTCAGTGTATGTGTGTGTGTGAGTGAGTGAGAGAGAGTAAAAACACCTACTTAAAGCATTTCAGTCTACTGTCCAGACTGTGTTTGCTTACATCCTTCAAATCAGGTAAAATTTGACAAATACTCTTGGTCCACTTACAGCCTCTATCCAGAACTTTATACCACATCTCATCGTCACTCCCAGAGTTGCACAATAGTACTGAATACCACCCATCTCACTCTGTTTACCACCAGTGTGTGTGTGGGGTGAGATGTATGCAGGAAAGTTCCAATGTTTATTGTATAATTACTGAAAAATACACACACAAGCTCAGCTTGTAAATATTATATATCTATGCCTGATTGTCTATTAAGCTTATATAGTTTAGGTGATAAGGGCAATATTTTTGTATTGAGCCACTTACTTCGCTAGGGCACTCAGTGATGCTTGTTGCTATGGATACCGCCAGTAAAACATCTTATGCCAGGTAACAGTGTGTACATGCCAATTAAGCAGATATTTGAATTTGGTAATTCTGATGTCATGTTATAAATTATGTTAACAAAGTAGTTCACAGACCAGCTAAAATTGTGTTTTTGATTTGTTGATTTTGATAAAATAGTTTTTATTTGTGTGCTAAAATATTAGTGCATACTTTTAGTTAGTTTAGTCAAAAAAGGACACTACAAGAGCTGCTTTATTTAACAGAGAGACTTCTTTGTTAAGCAGCCAATCTGTGATCCTACCAGGGAGCCATAAATGGGGCCCTGACATTGGCTGCAGTGAGGTAGTGGAGTGTCAGAGTAGCAGACTGCAATGATAGCCAGAGAGATTAAACCATTTACATTTCCTGTCGATGCTCTAGCAGATTCTGGTGACATCATCAGACAAAAAGTGAGAGCTGGAGACCGAGAGAGGCAGCAAACCCGCAAACCTTAACTTGTGCTAAAGCTTCATTAGATCATGTACAGATTAGGACATCGAGTCTTTAAGGAACCAGAGATATAACATGTAGCATTGCCTTTTGGACTTGTGAATGTATTGATCTCTGTCACAAGAGCGATGGTTTTAATTAAATGTAATATGAGTCAAAACTAACATTTAACTATAACGTGGATGGCAGCAGCAAAATTAAACTTGTGGATGTAACTAAAGTTTACATACAATAAAATATGTGCTCCGTCATGAGATATAGAGACCTGCATGCCGCAGAGAAAACGTTTACTCTTTCATGTTTGATGTAGAAGAATGAGGATGGCCATTTTATTACTTTAGTTTATTTTAACTTTTTATCATTCCTCCATTATATTGGTGCTGAATGAAAGAGCCATTGTGAGAGAATGACAGATATTAAGTAAGTGTTTGTGTTTCTGAGAGTCTTCCAGTAACTGTCAGTAAATCATGAAAGTTGCTACAGTGCTGCCATGAAATCCACAGAAATCCACAATGACACACAGACTTGGATGCATCTATTGTATATATACAACAAACTCACAAGGAGATTGCTTCACAGATGCAAGCATGCATCGATGCACACACGTGCACGGACCCACAGCTGGGCAGGTTTAATATGGGTTGCAGTTTTCCATGAACACACAGCAGGCGTTAGGCTCCCATCTTCTCTCTCAGCGCAGGAGATGGCATCAGCCAAAAGCAATACAGTGACCATGTGTGTAAGTGAGAGAAAGGGAGAGATGCACAGAGAAGCAGAACAAGAAGAGAAAACGTGCATGTTCACACATACCTTTTTGTATTTCTATAGGCAATTCTGCACGTGAGCATGTGTGTGTGGCTTTTACAAAGATGGCAGCTTCGCAAACCCCCACAGACATAAAACATGACTAATGCAACTTGGGAATCATCTCTTTTTTCCTTATAGCTCTCTCCCTCTCTCCTTGCTCTCTGCTGGCTGGATACTGTAATGCAGTAATTACCCAGTGTATGAGATTTATGGAGTGGCTTACACTAGCTGTAATGTTTGTGAAGATTGTGGGGGAGGGAAGGAGACTCGTGTTTCACAGCATGGTTCTACTTAACGCCACTATTGACACATCACTGGTAAAAATCACGCTGACCAAACGGTATTAATGCTGACTCTAATTTGAACCTGCACCAGCTGGGATGAGCAGAGATCATTAAAACAGGCAAAATCACTAACACTGGCCATATTGCTGACATTTTCACGTGTCATTTTTGTCGAGTCACATCTGTGGTGTATATATATATTTATATATACATTTTGATGAAACAATGGGAGTAAGACCAGGGAGAGAGAGTTGAAGAGAATTCTCTCAGCAGGCAGAAACTGCCCACTGTTAGTGTGCACTGGAAGGTGTCTTATATATATAAGACTCAACAAAAGGGGAGAAATATATGTAATGGTTTGAAGATGATTTAGGACATCACTAAGTAAAGGCCAGACATGGTAATAACAGTACCTCAGTCTGAACAGTTTACTGAACAGTGTTGGAAAACTGCTTAATATTGTTCACCACACTCGCCATGATGTCACTAAACCTAAGACAGTCTCACACAATAAGTTTAATCTGGGAACGTTTTTGTCCTTTTTTATTGCATGTGTAGGTGGGTTGGTGTGTCTGTTTTTTGTTTGTTTGTTTTTTTACGACTTTATTGTGTGTGGTGGTAGGACTAATGAAGTTGAATAATGCGGTTTGCATCATCCAGTAACAACAGAATACATCATATTGATCAGTGTTTCCAGGCCTCTGTCTTTTGTTTGGTGTAACGTTGAAGTCTGTGAAGAGATGCAGCTCTGAATCACAGGGCCGACATAATAATCAGGGGAGGCCACCACTAGATCGGTGTTTGTAAGAGTGAGAGCTGATCGGCCTTGAGCTGTGCGCTGTCTGTTATTGTAGAATCTCTACACAGCTTTGGCCAAACAACTTCCTCAGCGTGTTAAAGTCCACAACACTCTCACTCATGCCACATCCTTTCATTACAGAGGATGATACAAAGAAGACCGAGGATGGAGGAGACCCAGAGTGACTTCTGCTGTTAATCTTTTCTTATCTTTGATGTGTATTTATTTTAACTGAGTCCAAATCCTTTCAGAGGTGAAGAACACTATAGGGTCCTTGATGTCTTAGTCATGGTGATGAGAGGTATTGAAATGTATTTGAAAGAATGGAGGAGGGGAAAGGGGGGCAGAAAAGTCAAAGCCTGGATTTACACAGAAAAAATAAACTATCCACACAAGTGTATAGGATTTTCACTCAGAATTTGAAAGTCTGTGGTAACATATTCAAACTTTACCCCACTACACAGTGTGGGGTGATTTTGTGTCATCAACTGGTGAATTGCTATTTGTGAAGGTGAAAGTTAGAGGCGTATAAAGAACCAATTCAAATCTTGTGCTCGGCAGACATAATTTTCTACGCAGCTGTCCCTGCATGTGAGGCAAACTGACCTAATGTGATGGCTACAATTAAAATGTAATATTTTATACTGCCACTGTTCTGATTAGAGGAAACTGCCAAAGCAAACCCCAGTACCTCTATGCATCTGTAAATGTTTCAACCACATAATACCCAATTATTTAACAATCACTCAGAAAGTTGATAATGACTTCTTATGGCTTTTAAATGACTATCGATTCATTAACTGTGTGATTAAATGAGTAGTTCATCACTGACAGGTTTTAAGATGATGTAAAACAGATATGACTTGATCAGTACTTAAGTGTTAAGAAACTGTATAAGAGGTTTTCTATTACAGTAAGGTAAGATCAGAGCACATGGACACTGTTACTCTTCTCTTTTATCCTAACCCTCGCATTATTATGAATGTATTAATGGCTGACAGTAGTTGAAATGGTCCCTATATATTGCTGGCATAAACACCATGTTTAAACACCTTATGTTCTCTCCTGGCCTAATTTGTGGGTTACTCCCCACAGTCTCATCAATGAGAGCCAACACGGGGCTCTTTGGTAATATCAGGTTTCACAGATTTGCACAAAAACACTTCCAGTAATGGGGATCAATAAAACAAATAATGTGAGTATATGCAGAAATGGCCAAAAACACAATCCCGGATTGTGCAATCTTTGTGTGTTCACAGCTCACATCCACCCAACTTTAATATTAACCTACATGTACGCATTGACACACACACACACAGATACACACTTGTATTTGTTATTTAGTCACATTGGTTGACATATGTTCATTCCCTGAAGATGTAACATGACCTAGCCTCAACATTTCGAGAAATACACAAAATCTTGAATTAGATGAGAAGATACCACTTTCATATCTGTCCTTGAAGCTCAAGCCAGCAGAGAGTTAGGCTAATGCTTAGCTGAAACTAGTTGTTGTGACGTTGCCAGGCAACCAGGATGTCACTAGCAGATGTTATAAGTAAAACCACAACTTCTCACTTTGATACTACAGTTTTTGTATTGGTTAAACAACAGATGTCAATAAGTATTGCTTTTAATTCATTTTTTTAGTCCAAATACAAGTGCAAGTACTTACGCTTGGGTACTAAGTACCGATATGAGTACTTAATAATACCATAACAGTGACTTTGAAATTTTTTCGAAAAATTTTCATTAGATGTTCCTCACCTTCTGACTGTAACAAATTAAATATTGCTATGTTGTTGTGAAAGTTGCATAAAATATCTCCAAACTGATATTGCATCTCCTTCACCTACCAGCTCAACTAATGAGAGGTTACGTAACGTCGAGCTGCTGTAAAGTGGTATTGGACATGATACCAGATACTGGTATCAGTATCACTATTTAGAAGTACTGGTAGGCAGATTTTTTTTACGTTTGGACAAAGGCAAGCTATTTCCCTCTGTTTTTGGTCTTAATGCTAAGCTAAGATGGCTCTCGCGTCATCTTCAGCATACAGTGCAAAAGATGAGATAAAAGAACAGTTGGTTTTCTAATGAAGGTGACTGTGAGGAGTTTTCAAGTTTTAAACAAAGAATGTGTTCATTGGAAATTATGTGTCATCAAAGGATTTGTTAGATTTTTGCCACACCCCAACCCGTCCAAGAGATTATCATGTCTAGCCACCAACTAAAAGTCGCAAATCATGTGGATCAGTTAAAAAAAGGCTATTATGCAAACCCACCATAAAGTCCAAGTCTTGCTCTTCAACGGGCCTGATTGTCCGCCCTCCTGAAGCGTCCTTGAGCACAGTTCCTATGTAAATCACACCCTGGATAACAGCAGAAGCTGTCAGAGCATGGGTCCTGACCTGAGCCACAGTTTGAGAAACACTGTCTCTCTCCAGCCCTTAAGATTTTCTCACAGTTATCCAGGAGGAACACCCTGATGAGTATGTCTCCGCCAGACCTCTACATATGCTGGCCAGACAGCAACACACACACACATTTAGTCCAGGTCGTGGAAGCAGTAGCACCACACCCTGCAAGGCAACCAGCTTGTCAATGAATCTGCCAGACTCATTTATACGTAGGTTATTGTGCACAAATGTATCCTTTATTCTCTTACATTTTTTAGTGGATTTTTCAATTAACAGAAGGGATGAGACCAGGCAAAATCTGGGTTTTTACAGAAAATAGTGATGGTGGTGGTATTGTAGGTGGAGGTTGCATGTGATCTCTTGCTTTTGTATCCGGCCTCCAGTAGACTGGCAGATGTAGGTTAGGATGACAGCAGCAGACAACAGACAGTAGAGTAGTTTAGAGAGGTCAATCCAGGGTTAAAGACAGACAGGGTGGGTCTGTTTTTCCTTGACAGGAAAATATCAAAGCTCACATCTGGAAAACCCTCAGTCACAACACAGGGATAGCTTTCAATAGTTTTCAATAACTTATCAATATTAACTCTATTCTGGTTGATTGTGTCACTTGTAAACCTTGTTGAGAGGCATTTTGATGGTTGTCCCCACACAGATTTTGAGGGAGTCTGCTTATCATGATGCTAATTATGCATTTATCCAACTTTCACAGGGGAAAGAAATTAGACTTTGACATAGTTCCACATCCTCTACTGAGAACATGACACAGATGTACATAAATGATGTGTAAAACAAAGTTTAATAAAACAACAGATGTGATCATATAGGCCAAGGGTGGCCTGTAAGAAAAACTGTTTCATCAGCAGGGCCAGCTGTGAGGCGAGCAGTCTGAGCAAACAGTCAACTGATGATAAGGAGCGTAGCAGGAGATAAAGAGGTTTAAACTGTTTGATTTGGTCTGGCATGGCCTGGCTTTGGGATGGGCTGGGCTGCTAAAATAGGGTTAAGAGGGGAGCCAAGAAGATAAATGTTTGTGAGAAAGAGAGAGTGAGACAGATGGACGGATATTGACCGGAGGTGACAACCACAAACACAACCACAAACAAAACCACAGTTACAAAGACACCGCACTCTAGAAAGCTCAGTGTCAGTAGCCTGTTGGGTTGGCCTTTTGGTGTTCCCACTAAACGTAGTTTTACGGACTTCCCTTTGAAAAGTACTCTGACCACAACCTCTGTGTGCGTCTGTGTGGTTTATGATCAGTATCTGGTCAGCATATCTCTCTCATCTCTGCTGAGGAAACTAGACCAGCTCATTAATCACCGGAGGACTAAACAAAGAAAAAAGACCTAACACTCACAGGTAATGTATTATAAAAGGTCAAAATCATGATTTTACTTATTACTCATAAAAATGATCCACATATCAGATTTGCAAGATGTTTAGAACTATTCAGACTAGTAATTGCAAAGAGGTAGATCCCACCCACCTCTTATGGGAAACCAGTCCATAATGGCTCATTCTGCCTGGCAACCAGCCCATAATAACAGTCTGGATTGGGGATTAGGAAGTTGTGCGAGATTTAAAAGAAGTCTGTAGCTCAGTTCCACAACTGGACCAGTGTTAGAGTTGTGGTTACTGTAATTTGGTCCTTTGGATATCATGTTGATTGTGGTTCCAGGGCAGGTCCCATGAACAGCATGTTTCTTTACTGCAGTTGGTAAAATTAGGATAGTAGGGTGGAGACATTACTAGTAGTAATTTGTGAGGGTGACAGACACTCACTAAGATGGAGCAGGTTTAGAGATAGAGCAGGTTGTTTATTAACTGCAATGTGAGTTGTTACATCCCTGACTGACCACATGAACCTCAAATTGCTCCTGATTGCAAGGCCAGCTCCACCACCATTAGTGTGTGTGGTAGCAGGTGAATGTGAGGCAAAGTTTAAAGAACCAAAAGGCTGTGTTATTTCTGGGGTTTTTGTTTGTATTTTTGCTTCATTTTTATTAATGTATAAAGGTCCAGTTTGTAAGATTTAGGAACATCTATTAGCAGAAAAAGAAGTTGAAGCTATTTGTAAATATGTTTTCATTTTACATTTTTATGGTTTTGTTACCACAGAATGAGCCTTTTACATCTACAGCAACACAGGTTGCCTTCTATGGAGGCGGCCAACATCCGCCATGTTTCTACAGTAGCCCAGAACAGACAAACCAAACACTTGCTCTCGATAGGGACTTTGAACAAACATAGATTCTTCTTTGCTAGATGTCAACCACTAAATTCCACACACTGCTCCTTTAATATGTGTAATGAAGTTATTGTGACCATGTGATTTCTGTTTAATTACAAACAGACTTGTGGGCCTAACAAAAAAAAAGCCTATTAACAATATTGAGTATAGCTATGTCACTAGCAATAAAACATTTTTATAGTATCAAAATCACTGAAAATACAAATATTTAGGGGGAAAATGGGAGAAAAGAATGTTACTGTGTGACAAAGATCCATCAAGCATTACATATATGGTATGAATACATTATAATAACCTGCATGACCTCACCTGAATGAAAATAAATACAAGCATGAGAACATTTAGAACCTGTTAACTTGCATAAGACCTTGTCCTAACTGCGCACATCTGGCTATTGTGTTTTATCGGATGCTTTCTGTCCACACCGTTAACATGCACTTCTTTGTCATGTAAACAAACCACATACCTGTCAGTTGCACACTCAAGATCAGACCAGACGTAACCAGTGCCAAGTACAACTGCAAACCAAGCAAAGGCTGGCTGAGTGCTTGCTGTGTTTGTATTTTTTAAACAGAAAACATGTTTTATATTGTGATATTTATTTTTTATTAGTTTCTTTGCTGGAAATATAGCCAACAGCAAGTGGGTTGTTAGTACTGATTACCAGGGAGTTCCAGCTCTGGTGATCTCCCTATAGCTAGCTGCCAGGTTTTGTAGTTAAATGAGGAGGTACTCCAGGGTGCCCAGTTGGTCATAATGTTCTGGCTGTATACAGTGTATATTATTTGTGTTTCAGTGTACATCTCATCACAATACAGGCTTCAGTAAATCAAATAAAATTCAAATTAAATCCAAATAACTTTATCCATAAATTAATCTATTAGGAACTTAATTTGTGTAAAGGCATCAGTGCAGACATAACACATAACGGGATAGAAAACAAAGAGTCGACAACATACAAGTGCAGTTTGTTTAAAAGGTGCACCAGTAATGTTAAGTGTGTATGTGTAAGAATGTCCCTGAATAAATGATAAACTGGGTCAAGCGGGCAACCTAGCTAAGGCATTAATGAGTCCCTGTCTTGAATGGAAGTGAACTGTATCTGTAACTACAGTATGTGTGTTAGCAGTGCAAGACCATGTAATCCATGATAAATAATGATAAAAATGAGCAAATTACTAAGTATAAAAAATATAAGTAGAAACATAAGAAATCAATTAATTAAAAGCCAAATATGTCGGTAATGATACAAAATTGTGTAAAAATTTAAATAAATACTTGAGTTGTAAATTCTTGTGTTAGAGACAAGAATCCTGCAGTCATGCCCTGACTCCACCGTGGGACGACCTAATCCTTTGACCTCTTCTGAGGTTCCTGCTCCTCACCTTCACCCTTACAACACTTATTACTTCAGACCTTTCAGGCATACCACAGTCTTCAGACTTGGTCTTGTGGACTCGCTTTATTGGACACTGGATGCATATTATTGCTTGGCTTTGTTTATAAGCTTGAAGTAGTCGTTGTTAGGTAGTTACAAGCGCTTAAGGGTAAATTGCTTTGTCTGACACGGTTTCATGCTCTGAACAGATTTCACACCTGATGAAAGCTTACTGAAGAGGATGTGTGAAGAGACACTAAATTACTTTTTAACAGACTAATCAGTCTGAATGTGACTTACAAAGGATTGTTGACCCTTTTTACTAAAAATGTTCTTGAACTGCATCCAAGTTTGCTCTAGCCCAAATCTAATATATTCAGTTGTTTCATGCTAACATTTTATTTTACTTGCACAATTAGCTTACAGGCACTGCACACAAACGATTTGAATAGACATTACACAGTTAAATACTTTGAGAGTATTTCTTATTCTGCAAATGCATCTTGTTCATACTCCATGTAGAGGTCTAATCAAGAGAAAGTGTATATATTGGATACGTGCAAATAAACAATTTCCATAAATGAATGCCTCTTGGAGAGAATTATGAACAATTGAACAATCAATCAAATTCTGTGGTCTGAAATGTCTTTTTGATGATGATTTAACACACACTTGATTTCTTCACACACAGAAATATATGAATGTGTGTAAAACCTAGCCTGTGGCCGTAACAGAAAGGAGGAGAGGGAGCGAGTAATGGTTATCCGATGAATGTAGCAGCTTTTTAAGGACAGAAATAACGCAAACCTCCTGGTCTGCTACCCCTCAGCATGATGACATTTGAGGCGAATTACCTTCCTCCTAGTCACGGTGAAATCGATTATCCTGAACATCTCTGTAACATAGAGACCATGTTTATGAAAATCAAAGTCATACTGTCTGGCTCAACCTCCATCATAGAACTTACATAGATATAGAAAGCTGAGAGAGTTGTAGGTCTGGCTTAATTTGAAGTGGAGACAGACGGAGAAACAGTGAAAAGGAGATTGTATGGAGGCAAGTGACAGAAAGAGGACAGTGCTAAGTGTGCAGCAAATGGTGCACTAAGAAACACAGACACAACAGTGAAACAGTATTTTGAGAAAGTAGCCTTGAAAATGAATCTACTGATTATACCAATGAAAGTAAATCATTATGCTAGCCAGATGGCGAGACAAAATACTAATGGGAAAGGAAAGTTAAATCATTAGACTACAGTTTTTATTGTTTGTCTGTTTGACGTTTGTAATTATTAAAACTCAAAACTGCAATTACTGCTGCGATAGCATCCATTACATTGGTGTTCTGCAGGGGGTGCAAATTTGTGGTACGGATTATGTCCATGCTGTCTAATTTAATTTATATTAATTTATAATATTTGTGTAATATCTGGCACTAAAATGGTTCGTAAATGCACCAACAGCCCCACAGACAGTTATCCAGCTGAGGGGCCGACACAGTTTTCTTAGTACCGTCTGTGATTTGAGCATTCCCTGTGTTACTCCATGACAGTGAAAGTTTTATGTTGTGGTTCGAATCACAGGATACAGAGTGCTTACGTAAAAGTACTACCTATTGCTGTAAGCTTTGACAGTGTTGATATTTGTCGTCACCACAACTGGACCTGGGAAAGAGAGGCAGTTAACACTAGCTAGTCTCCCTCCTTCCTACACAACACAACATGTGTCTGGAGCGGTAGATGAATTAACAGGTGCTGAAATAACATGAACAAAAAACATCTTCCAGTGGGATTCAGTGCTAATGTTACCAAGCTAAGCTAACTGGCTTTCACTTTCCACTTTTCCACTTTTCGCCTAAATTAAAGTTAGATGTTCTGTAGGGACACATGCATTCATTTGCAAACAACGGGGAGAAAACACATCTTTTACTCTAAAAGGCTATACAGGGCTATGACGTGCTCTAGTCAATATCACAAGTTGCATAACAAACCGGTCACAATACATATATGTAAAATGCTCCCACATCTTACATATTATTAAGATTTCAAAGACACAACAAGGAACAATTTTAAAGGTAACATAAAGGCATCTGTCCAAAATAATTATTCCCATCCTCAAATCCTGACAGCCCAGAAAGCAGCATAAACAATCTAAATCAGAGAAAAACGATGTTCGATTACTGGGACTACTGTTACTGATGCAGACCTCCATGTTCAGCACAACCTGTTGTTTACTGAGGCCCAGTGGTCCACAGGTGACCTTATGTTGCATAACTTACACAGACAGGCTCCGCATTGTGTCATGGTACGAAGAATATCCATTTCACTTTGGGGACTCTCATTTTCTCCTTCTTCATATCAAACTGTCAGATCGCACTTCTCCATGCAGATCTGCATCGGCCAGCCTGAAGGATAACAATATTCGTGTATATTGGTTCCATAATAACTCTGCTATGCTCCCAAATATGACCTAGTTTTTATCGCTCTGTTGATCTGAGGGGCTGCCTGTATTGAGTTAGTAAGATTGACGGGTTGGTGTTTTTGGGGGGCCTAAGCTGCCTTCTGTGTTACCACACTGTCAGGCCTGGCTTATATATCCCATTAAGATAGATAGGCAAGGAGCAATGGAGGGGACCTGAGTACCAGTCAACAGAGGGGAGAAATGGATGGATAGAGGAATTGGAAGCAGGGACAGGCCCAAGGATAGAGATGGGAATGTGGTATGGAACAAAGATGGGGATGCATACGTTTTTATAATGTCACAAAACCTTTTAAGGTACGGTTACATTGCTTTCACACAAAATTGGCCAATTGCTTCAATGTATTTTTATCTGGTCGGTACAGTGGTACAGGACCAATCAGGGTTCTTTGACGAAGTATTGGCAGCTACGTGGGTGGCCGCTAGGTGTGACGCAGTGAGAAGACAATCGCGTCTCCCATAGAGGTTGGTATAGATGCTGCTAGCATCAGTTATATTTCACTACCAAAGAATATTTCTTCATTCAGAAAAGGGCAAAGAACAGAACTGAAGGCTCTTCTCCCGCCTGGCTTTGGTGAGAGTTTGACTACATTATATGATTTGTTAGACAAAGAGTGCCTGTCCTTTTCCAGTTTGCAGCGAGGACTTCCCAAGTGGTTCTGTGTAATAAACCAACTATCGCTGTCAGGTTAGGTAACACATGGACAGGAGAGGAAGATTGGAAATGGGGAAAAGTAGAAAAAGAGACGGCAATGGGCTACAGAGAGTAGAGGAAATGGAAAACATGTGCAGGCACATCAAATTTGTGTCTTACTGAGAAATGGAATAGGATGGTAGAAAGGAGAAAAGGGCTGTTGAGTGAAAGAGAGATATCAGTAGGGTCAGTGTTGTGGTTTCTCTTATCCTCAAAAGCCCCTCTTTCTCTCTCTGTGAGATACCGCCATCTGAAAGTGAGCCAAAGGGGAAAAACACACATGGAGTTGTCTTTAATGATAAAAAGTGCTTGTAGGCTTCTCTGGTTTGCGTTTCTGAAAGTAAAAACACATCCCAATAAAGACCATGGGGCCAAAATGATGTTTATACATTTTCAGCCAATAACATTCTTAAATCTTGAAACAGATTCTCAGATCCCTTAAGTTTATTTAATGTATAGCACACTGAAATACTGAGCTCATAAAAAGTTATGATGGGCATAGTCAAAAAGTAGTGGGTATATGGGGCAAGAGAGGTGCCTGGGGGTGTTGATTGGACCAAACAACATTTTTATGTTCTATAAGGTCTGTTATTAGGTGCTTAAAAATCTTTAAGGCTCAAATAGTCATAGTCATTGCGAAAAAAGTGTCAACACTGACCACAAGGTTGAGGGCGAGCACCCACATTGCCAGTGTCCCTGGCACCACATAACCTACATCGCTGTACTTTTCCTTGTGGTATATGAAATTCATGCTACTTCCAACATTGGTACTAACACTGCAATTAAATTTACAATAAAAATGCTAAATTGTATATTAACAAGTAATAAGAACCCTGAAAGGTCAATTGCTAGCCTTCTGTCTTGGAAAACCATCTTCATACGGTATCTCGTAGCTGCTTGCCATGTGTTCCTGATCATGGAGCTATGATCTATGATCTTTTCACACATTATGCTAACCTGTTCTGTTTTAACCCTTCGACCTTTGAATGACCTGCTAAAAGATCTAACTCAACCATGAAGAGTCTGTCATCTTCACTGAGTCACTTCCACGTGCTTAACACAGAAAACACCTCCAAGAATGAGCCACATGTGCCGGTTGTGCCATCTGAAATCAAACATTTTTCAAACAGAGATAATATTCTCTAAATATGCCTCAGTAAATTCAATAGACAATGTAACTGTTGAGCCATGTTCATTTTTATGAGCTGATTCTTAATGCCTTTGGCCTTTAGTTTTCAAAGCAGTATATTTAATCATGAGGGCTACAGCACATGTTTGATGTTCTACCATAGTACAACGCGTAATGTGTACCACACGTCATGTAAAAAGTTACTCTGTACGTAAAAAATAACTTCTTTTACAACGTGTATCACTCACACTTAATCAACCAGTGCCAACGTTTTATTTAATATTTAAATAATTGTTTTAAGTAATTTGGTCATTGAGTCAAGCTCTTTGATGAATGTGCTAACAGCTTGTGATGGTATGTCTGTACATAACCTCTGAGCTGAAGCTACAGGAGCAGAAGGATGGTGACGAAGCTAGTGTAAAATAGTGCCGTAAATTCCACTGACTGAAAAATTCATCAAAGTTGGACCACTGCTGGGAGGTGAGATGTGGACATGGATCACTTAGACTCCTGCTGGCTTAACCCTGTGGCCCCATCTCTTGATTCATGAAAAGTCAGTGTGGCCACCTTTTCAACCTCTATGTAATTCCAAAGGGCCACTGCATGATAGAAGACTTGGTCTTACATAACATGGTTTGAAATATAATATAATAAGTCTGATTACACCCTGCTGTCTTTGTTCAGTGGCTGAGACATAAGAGGAATAAAAGAGAACAGATTTTGGATGTTGTTAAAAAGGAAGATAATTTGGGGTGTGTCTTTTCTTGTTTTGACAATATTTATTTCAAAATGCTCTTGTTGTTAGCAGTAGTGTTATTCCTGGAAACACTTAGTATTACTCAACATCTCTGGGCGACCACTCAAGGCTTCCTTGAAATATTTATCCTGTACTGCACTGCTTCTTAACTCAGAATCCTCACTGAAAATAATAGTCTAATCTCAGGATCAGGTCTGATGAAACTGTTCAACCTCTCTCATCAGGCAGAGTAACATTTTGGTTTGAACATTAAAAATGATTTAACATGATATTGCTGTTCATTTGCTGAAGTGCAGCACAATACTCCACAGACAAACTTTTGTCTTAAGCAGTGGTTTTATATGGGAGGCCAGCGGATCCAGAAACATTCTGGATCAATTAATAACTGGGGTGGGGGCCACAGTCTAACGTCACACTAAAATACAATACAGCACATCTGTTGGTGTTTGTGCTTGTAGCTCTACATCTGCCTGTCCTTGCCTGTGTGTGTATGAATGAGTCTCTTTCTGTGTGCATATGTACTGAATAAAGGAAACTATAGCTTTAAAAAGGTGACTTTGCATTAAAGACTGGGGCACAAATACAATAGCAGCTGGAATTCCCATAAATGATAGACATCTTTCTTCTGATAAGATCTGAAACTTTGTGTACTTATCATTTACGTATTTAAAAGGTACAAGCTGTTCTGCTCACTGACGCTGTATCAAAAAGATCTGCACTTTTTTATACATGTATATTTTGGGGCTTGTATTACCTCTAATTGATAGTGACAGTAAACAGGGAGAGAGGGGGGATGACATGCAGCAAAGGGCCACAGGTCGGATTCAAACACTGGGCCGCTGAAGCAAGGACCTTAACCTTGGTACTTGGGGCACAAGTTCTACCAGGTGAGCTATCCAGGTGCTCCAGCTCTGCACTTTGAAACACTGTTTAAAGACAGAACCATTAGAACTGTCATTAATTAGAAAAGATGTTTCTCGCTTTATATCAGAAAGTGGAAAAGATCTACACAAAGAGTCCTGAAACATTTGACGTTTCTCATTGCCACGGGGAAAGCTGGGGGCCAAAGCCACCTTGTTACATTTTACAGGTTTGATTTCAGTGGCATGTACGGCACCGTGGCAAAGTCTATTGTTTGAGTCTGTTCTATGGAATTCCTGCGGTATTTACTGGAATACTGATTGATGTTTAACCATGGAAGGAAGATACTTGAAAATGTGTATAAAAGGTTTCACTGATGAAGCAGTAGCATATAAGTCTTGTTAGAACACATATTTTCTTCTTCATTTTGTCCACACATAAACTGAATTTCAGGTCACTAAAATGAAAACTGTGTGTATTCACCTCAATTCTCACATCTCCATTTTCCCCCATAAACACAGTGGTAATGGTCTGAAACTTGTATTTGGCCATTGATCTGACAGTATATGAAGTCTCATTAAAAGGTAATTTTATTATCAATGCTTTAATCTCTTCTGATTCATATATTGGCAGGAAAATAGTGGTGGAAAGAGAGTCCTGACCAAAACAGTTACTAGTACACAGTTACTTACATATGTGATTTATAAATGACCCCACCAAAAACCTGTCTGATATAATAAAAAATCACAGAGATGCCAATTTGCACATGGCCAATATTATCCCATGACCTGAAAAATATGGTAGGTAATTTTTTCGTGGAATTTCTACTTTTACAAATGACTGACATGGTTTGAACAGGATTAAGCTTGCAGACGACCTAAGCAACTATTACTTATTACTAGAGGTCCCCTGGTAATACAACTTTGGCTTTATTCTCATTCAGTCTTTGTGTTGAGTCTCCCTTCTGTCTTAGTTTTGACTCTGTCTCAACCCTGCTGTTCAACCTCCCTACTGCTCCTTGACCTCATTTGCGGGGGTCTTAAGCACAGCAATAATCTCGATTCTACATGGTCAAAATAAATCTCAAACAAATTTATGAGAACTAAGCTCAGTTTCTGTTAGCACCACTTTCCTGTCTCCAGCCAGCAGTAAACTGACTGTGATGGATAGATGCTGAAAAAAACAGATGCATCAGCCACAACTAACCTCATTAACCCCTCGTGATCTGATGTCTTCATACAGCCTGACCTCCCTCAAACCTATAGGTCCTTTAACTACCACAGCTTTCTGAGAGGCAAAGTTGGTTAATATAGGGACACACAGTGTGTTAGTGAAAACCTTCTGCTACATTTTTATATAATTTTTAAAAGCATAGCTGATTAAGAACACTATTTTTATTTTGTTTGTATGTTTTTTTTTAAAAATGTCAGCATTTAAGGAACTGAATCGTTCTTTTCCTGCACTGTTTGAATCTGTCATCAAAATGGCCAATCTGTGCAGATTGTTTTTTTTATAACTGCAAGGAGCCAGGCTTTAGAAATCTTAGATCTAAACACCCCATCATCACTGGAAACGTAACCATCCACGTGTCCTTGTTTGTGAACCACAAAGTCACACACTAAATATTTGTGTTAAGTAATTGCATTGAGGAATTAAGCAGTTCAACTTCCAAATGTCTCCAATTCTAGTTTATATATATATATGTTTACAGGTCACACATGCATGTGGATGAATTTAACATAGACGCATATCCATACAGTGTTTGTACAGTAAACCTTTCTATTGTGAGTTCAGTCAATCATGACAAAAATAAATACTCAACAACATTAATTTCATGTGATGAGAGCCACCCAGGACTTAAAGCATGCACACAAATCTACAGTAGCACTGGTTGTAATTATGGCTGTGCTGTCCTACTTATCAGAAGGAAAACCACAACCTACTATAAACACTGTGGACATATTAGTTTGACTTTGAATTAGAGAGTCATTAATGTGGTTTCTACTCATTATCACCAAATGCTGTAAGATTTTCCACTAGCTACACTGTGTGTGGTAAACTGTAAACTGTTGGACAAAATACAATTAACAGCTGATTATTATTCTGGTAAAATATTAGTAATAATGGAATGCATATGTGTTAGTATGTGTGTACAGAGTTCATGCATTCAGATTCAGAGAATTAAACCCCTCGAAAAAGTTCAGTGAAGAGATAAAATGTACTTTCTGTGAAATGCTATGTCTTGCTCCCAGGTCAGAGATTACTGTAGTGCTAAAATTGGAGCTAGGTCATCAAACGCTGGAAAAGAAAATTTCCCAACACCAGAAAAAACAACACTGGCTTCTCTGAATTAGATGTGCTAAAGCCAAAGCTCCATTTATTGACTTCATGGGAGTGACTGAGGCTTAAACAGAATAAATCATGGGTAAAGTCTACAATCAAAGCAACTCAAAGGCTATGTGTCACCTTTAGCCTCAGACAACCCTGTTTAGTGCTTCACTTAAATTAGAGATATAGATTTTAAAACATTTTCCTGACGAAATATATATAGAATATTATGTCATTGACTTTGTAATAAATTCTCACAATTAAGGCTCCATCCATTTTAGATTTTTTTTCATCAAAACACACACAATTTAAAATTTGGGTCGACCTGAAATTGAAATTCATTTTTTCTAAGAAATCAGTGTATACCTATTTGGTCAAAGAAATTACCAAAAAGGAGGAATGTAAGTTGTATTTATATTTCTGCAGTAATAGAGCCTCCTATTGTCTTCTCCACAGGATGTGAACCAGCTGCAGGGCTGACATTATTAGCTCTTACCAAGTCATATCTGTGATTTAAGCACCTCCTACTATGGCTGTTGCAGTGAAAAATTTTCCCCTGCTGTGATTTAGAGTAGCTCAACTGCGCAGTATGCGATATTAGTGCCTTTTTTTTTTACAGCAGGATATCGTTACATTTCCCTACCTGCTTGTACTAATCACCTGCACTCTCCTCCTGGGTCTGCCAGTCAGTCGTGGGGCACAGCTGTGGCGAATAATTAGTGGACCAGTTGGCGTTTTCTACTAAAAGAATACAGCGTTTCCAAACCTGTTTGGAGTTCCAGAGCGAGTGAGGCAGAGGCTACGTGACTTTCAGCTGTGCAGTATTGAAAAGCTAAGCAAAACTGAGATCCGATCATGGGACAATTGTGATTGTGATTCTGGGAATTGGGGGATATTGAGAAGCAAAGATAGAATCTTTCTGCATTTCAGATGCAATGGGGCTTCATGAACTTCCTATGAAAGCTATTCAATGGCACAGGAAACCAAAACATTTTGTGGGTACAACATCTTCTGCATTGTGGGCCCCATGGAGCAAACACACTGGAAACTTTCACTGGACCGTGCTGCAAATGTTTTAGCATTCCACAAACTTGAATGGTTATAAATGATTTCATCATGCAGCTCTTCTAGACTTTCCAAATGTTATCGGACTGAATGGATCAAACTCTGATGGTAAAATGAGTAATTTTGCAGGGGTTGTGATTCTCAAAAAAAATATTTCACCGCTTTACAGCCACTTCTTTCACAATAAGCTTATGGGAAAAAGTATTGCTACACTTTACATATTCTTCCACAAAAAATATAAGATTCAAATTTAATTTCAAGGGAGTATTTACTCTCAATTTTTACTGTCTTACTGTTCTGTTCTGTTCAAAGCCATGAAGACCAAGAAGTCAACCCGATATGAATCTCTGACAAAAAACTGTGGCTCAGTAAAAGGTGTAAATATTGCCAACGCAGCGATAGTTCCAAGAGCACAGGATGTTTCAACATTGGAAACCACTGTGACTCTTCCTATAGCTAATTACTGTGTGCCAACAGAAATAACACTGTCACTTCTCTGCCAGCCCACACACACACACACACACACACACACACTACATCTTACACACCCACTCACACAGAAACACAGGGTCCAATTTTGTCCCTTTTGCAATGAAGTGGTATATCAGCTGAGGGTCGCTGCAGCTGTTCCTGCCGCCTACTGCACCTGATAACCACCCTGGGAGCGATGCTCAAGGACACACACAGAATTCTAATATCTCCTTCTGTGAGACATGAGATACAGAGAGCTGTCAGTTTTCCATTGGGCTGGTCGCTCAGTCTGTTTACCTCTTTCACTGTCTGCCACACACACAGACACAAACATTTACTGTACGCGGAGATCCAGACGACTGGTAGCTGTGATAAATAAAGCACCGACTGAAACAACATTCATGTGGTGTCCTTGTTGTTGGTGTTTCCCTTCAAGCAAGAGAAGGTCTTAATCCATGTCCTCTCCATAATTAACATCAAACAACCATGAAACCAACAGAAAGTGTTGGTTTAGAAGTGAATCTGGAACTCGAAGGTGTTCTTGGACGCTGTATAACCTTGTGTAATAAGCAGCATAAGCTCCAGGTCCTAATAAATAAATGGGTCGGAGATAGTTTTTTGGGATTTAAATTTAGGATGATCACACCCTTAAATGCATTCATGCCTCAATGCACTGGAGACAGAATTCAGGAGATGAATACATATAATACAAAAAACTGAACTTAAAAGTGCACCAAATGCTCAGGGGTAGTAGCCTTTTAATAACTATTGCAAAATTAAGTGAAGGTAACAACATTTACAACAGTAGGTCATTGTTTTATCAATTAAAAGACAAGGCTTAAAACCCTAAAAGAAAGCGACCTGATCAATAAATCATGAGCTATGAGTAAAATTTACTATGTGCTTGATGATTTTTCCTTTGATTAGATTCAAATTTGCACTGGAATTTGTAGCCTTTGTGAATACAGTCATTGATTTAAACTGATTGTACAGCAACAAACACATAAAATAATTTTTTTATTTGAAATTGTTGTCAAAGGATATTTAGATGTTTGGCAGTAATCAGTCCACTTTGTAGAATTTAGTGGCAGCTGGAAGTGAAGTTGCAGATTGCAACTAACTAAATACCGCCTTCCAAGCGTATAGTAGAAACTTTGGTCTCAGTCTCTAAAAACATGACCCTATATAGAACCAGTGTCTGGTTTGTCCATCCTGGGCTACTGTAGGAACATGGCAGTTCAACATGGTGGACTCCACAGAAGAGGATTCGATCCTTCTGTATATACACTAATGAAAATATACCTAAATGTTACACACTGGACCTTTAAACAAGTGGATAAACTCACTATCTCCCTCTAATTCTAGGTTAGTGGACTGTAATGCTCAATGACAAAGAGGATGTTACTATTATCACAATTGCCGTTATGAAGTTAAATTACACTGACAGTAGAGTAGTGTTGTGCACATTTTCTGAAAACTGAATTGCTTCTTCCAAGAAAAATCTTTCCCAAAACTCCACCCACCCAAAATTATATCATTAGGTTCAGTGACTTGTGAACTCCGTTGACATTAGTCGTTAAACGTTACATCCTACAGCCATAATGACTACAGCCTAATTCTACAGATCCTTTCTTTAACTTCCATGACTGCAATTTTCTGTGTGATTACTTCCTCCCGTCTAAAGATAAAAATTGTTTTCATACACACCAAAATGCCATCTCATTTTTAGGAGAATAAAGTTTGGAGAGCCCTGGTATGTAGTCATGCATGTGTGTGTGTGTGTGGAACAGCTGCTTCTCAGATCCATCTGTTGGAGCTCTCTGCCTTCAAGCACTGCAGCTCATTCAGGGTCAAGTGTCTTTCAATGTTAACATTCGAAGTTTTCACTTTTCGCTATGTGCAGTTGAGACTGGTGGTATTTGACACATTTTATTTACAGTCAATTTTACCTAAGCTCATACTAGATCAAAACATAAGCTCATACTAGATGAACACAATCATATAACTGATATTATGAAAATGAGAATAATACTAGAAATGAAGTGCCCTGGGCCCCGGTTAGCTCACATGGTAGAGCAAGTGACCATGGACCGAGTCCTGCAGCGGCACAGTGTTGGAATCCGACCTGTGGCCCTTTGCTGCGTGTCATCCCCTCTCTCTAACCCCCTTTCCTGTCTATCTTCAACTGTCACTGTCAATTAAACAATTGACAATAAAAGGCCAAAAAAGGAAGTTCCCTTCTGTTTTCCTCCCACAACACGGTGGTAAATACATATAAATGCATACTCTTATCCTTGTACATTTGCCTTACAATAGAAACATAATACAGTACTGTATTTTTTAAAACATCTCTACTGTGTGATTATATGTAAAGACATCCAGTAGCTTATAGATCAAGCAATTACAGCAGGAGTTAGAGTAGAACCACAATGATTTAGTACTATTTTGACAATCTCAGTTTTGTTCTGGCACACCTTGAGACCTTGACCCATGCTGCCTGTGAGATTTAGCCAGGTTTGGGGGTACATACCTGCTGATTTGTGCTGAAAGTCAAATATTAAGTCAGAACATGAAGCTTTATTTTGACATATTTACACACAAAAATATTAGTAAATGGTGAGCAGAGACTACAGATTTTTTACAGAGTTTCTGGTAATTTTTCTGCGTTGACACTGCAATTAATCAGTTCATTCATTCAATCATTTTTTAAATTTTTTTAAGACGAACAGTTTCCCCCTGCTTCCAACAAGCTTCAGGCTCCAGCTTCATATTTACCGGACAGACATCTATCTTCTCATCTAACTCTCAGCAAGAAGACTAATATGCCGTGGTAAACTCAGGAGAGTACAAGGACAGCAGTGGTGTTGGTTAAGAAAAAAGGTTTATTGCAGGGGGGTATTGGTCTCGGGTCTAATGGCAAGGAATGCCAGTAGCAAGGGTAGCAAGGGGGTAATGGAGAAGTGGGGCTGGCAGGTGTTAGCTTGGAAGGTAGGCAGAAGGTTGAAAAGATCTGGCAAAGATTGGATGAAGAGCCATGGTAGATCATAGGAGGCAGGTGCAGCTGATCAGGGAGCCAGAAAAGTGAGGGAGGGAAACCACATCCATGTCAACGCACAGACATAGACAAAGAGAGACAAACAGGGGAGCACTGGGAACACAGGGAAGGGGGAAACAACGGGGAATCTGCTGGGGTACGGCCACAGCGGTAACATAAGTGTATTTTCCAAAATGTTGCTGCTGATCTTAATTTGACAAAACAAGCACCTTCCAAACCTAGAGGGATGAGTTGTCAACTCATCTCTAAGACACATTTTGGGTGGAGTATAATTTGAATGTTGCTGCTAAGTGAAACTTTGGCCAAGTTTGTGAAATGATATGTTGACATTTTTGAAAGGCAGGTTTCAGCCAAGGTTCGACAGCTGAAGAGAACCAAGATGTCTTGCTGAAGTGCACGCAAATAAGTATGAGTGACAAAAGTAAACATTGGTTCAAAAACGAGATCGAGATGTTGATCATTATGAAAGGAGAGCGAAGAAAGAAGAGAAGACCTGCTGAGAAACAGACAGCGAAGGAAAGGGAGGGGGCTTCTGTGACTAAATGTGAGATTAGTTTTGGAGTAGTTCCTGTAGTAATTTTAAGGGGATTTCCCCTCTGAGCCGCACAGCTGATTACAGGAGGGCTTTAAACTTTAAAGAGCGATTGAGGAGAACGAGAAGAGGACACTGATGAAACTGATGTTGACAGTGTAAGAGAGGATGATGTTTGGGTAACGACCACAGAGGTGGAGGGAGAGACGATGGAGATGAACATAAAGAACAGCTTAAGATAAAGGACGAACAGGGAGAGGCTTTCAGTGATGATGATGTGGATATGAAGATAATATTAAAAATAATGATGAGGATCACTGATGCACTGATCAAAGGCCAAAGTCGATCCTAAAGTAAATAGTCCTGTGACCCAGAGCTAGACTCATATGTTAAGACTTAGACTGCACTTGAGGCAAGTCAACAACATGAGTCTATCTGTCTGTCTATTTCTGCTTAAAGCTAAGATTAGATTGGCGCCAGTCACATGGATACTCCAGGTGTGTGTGTTACAGCTTTTCTAGGATAAAGGCAGAAATCCCATTTTTGTGTGTACGTGTGTGTTCTTGTGTTCATTTGAGTCAGAGTTGGTAGGTCACAAAAATGGCCCTCGCCTCCACACTCTCCAGCTCTGACACACACACACACACACACACACACACACACACAGACACACATACAGATTTCCATCATGCAAGGCTACCCCCTACATAGCAGCCGCTCTGCATCTGGTGCCAGCCCTTGTCCCTGGCATTGTTGGCTGCACCATGAACATGCAGGAGAATATCAACAGTTACGTCCTCCCTCCAATCGGTCAACTGTTGTCCAGCGCACACACAGTGCTGGCCAACACTGGTTGTGCTGTTTCCAATGTTTTTGAAGTGTGAAATTGAGCCCAGATGCTCAATAAAGCAGTGGGAATGAGAAGTTGGTGTGTGTTGGTGTGTGTGGGTGTGCGTGTGTGTGTGTGTGTGTGTGTGTGTGTTTGTAGAGCAGAGATTTCCTGCCCAGGGTTATTCATGCCAGAGTTGAAACAACTGTATCGGTCAGCCATGTTTAGATTGCATTAATGTTTACTCAAAATCAATGTTAAATCACAACTCGAAACACATTTATCACATAAAATGTGATCGATGTGTCAAAATCAACCCTGCTCGCCTATCACAATCACATGCTCTTTCACACACTTTCACACACTTTTACACACACACTTAGTACACACAGAACATTATTTCCGATGTAGTAGCCCACCCTTAATTTTCCCTGTGATCTGGACCGGAGGGGTCAGAGACACAAGGAAGTGTTTCCACTGAAAAATGAGCTCACGAGACATGTTGTGTGTACGTAAAGACGCTTGCAAGTTTCCGCCTCTGCTAATCACCAGTTGGAATGGCGTCACAATGGTTGCCTATCTCTGTCTGTGTGTGTCTGTGTTAGTGTTATCCACTTACTGCAATGTAATTTTAGAAGGAGCCAGGATGGTTTCCCTCAATCACCCACCTGCAACCACACACACACTCAGACACACATACTTACATACATAGAGTTTCCTTTTTTTATTTTGTTTTTATCGAGATAATAAAAGGAAATTAGTCCCCAGATATCTTGCATTTTAAGTGCAATAACATTAACCCTAATCTCTTCACTTTCTCCAGCTCCACCTGTTTTCATCTCACCCCCACATGCACACTATTTCCAAGCCCTAGCCTTTCGATTTTGTGAATGCAGCAGTTTTGGCTGCCTCTGGTCATTCTCACATATATTAAAAATCTTTTTAATATATACTACGATCTTTAAGAAACACCTGATCTCACTCCATGGCACACCAATTACTGACATTGTTTATACTGGTGGACATCAGCGACCACTGGTCTGACTGGGCTTCTTATCCCCAACCAAAGTGTAGACCCTTATGATCACTTCTGTTCCTCTAGAGGAGACAGAGAGACCATTCTGTCTTATCTGGCTGACCACCACTGACTGAGATACAGCTGATAGGCTTAGGGTTTCTTTAGAATATATCAACAGCAACATGAGCTATATTTCTCCAGTATACAGGGATATGATTGTGGTGGGGACACACTGAACGCCTCTTATGGAGTTAGAATAAAGTTAGATAACTGTGGCCTTAAAATAAGGCGACCACTTTATTTCTTTTAACAAACTGACAGGAGGTCAACTTCCTGCACATGCACCCTGAGACTATGACGCAAGTCAAGCTTAAATCAACAGATGATGTAATCATGCGTCATTAAATAATCATCAGTGATATATAGGCTGTTTCTAGGTGAGAAAACATCAACAGCAGAATTTGAAAAACAAACTTTGGTTATCACTGAAAAGCTCTGTCTTACCAAGGCATTTGTCACAAAAGTAAATTTTTGAGAGCGGGGGTGGGGGAGGTGTTTAGAGTAAGAGAGAAGATTGATATTCGTCCATTAAACCAGTGGACGATTAGCAAAAAGCTTGCTCAAGATCACTAATTAACAAATATCACATTTGATTAATCGGTTCAACGAAAATGTAAAAATAAGTTGTGGTGTTATGGGGGTCACATGTTGCAGCACTTTATTGGACAGAAGAACTGACTTACTGTAATCAACCACTTTCAGCAAGAAAGCAAATGTTATTTCCAAAAATGATAAACTATTCCTTTAAACATACAGGGAAATCAGCAACTCCAAAGAATCAACTACAAAGACTATGTCCAAAAAGCTCTTTAAAAAAGAGTTCCCGAAGCTGAGTTGTGTGAACTGAAATCATGTGGAACAAAGAACAATGGGTGAGATGTGATCTGCAGGCTGTGACCATTGGACAGGAATAGGAGAAATCCACAGCTGACAGTGCCCCAGCTGTGTAATGGACATACAAATCACTGCTCCCTAACGGAGCATCCATTCACTGCGAGGACAGCCTTGTCAATAGATGAGTCTACATTTCCTGCTGTGCAACATTTTTTATTGTATTGAATAATTAATAAATAACACGTAGATGTTTAAGCGCAGTTACACATGTAAAACCTTTAGGGTGCTTTTTAGGATGTGGGTGAGTTTGTGTTTAGAGTATGTATGTATTTTTATCTCTGTTTATCTGTTTAACTTAACTGAATTCGTAAACTTGCACTTGTGTGAAGGGGTAGAGATAAATTAAAAAACAACTTTGCAACCAACATGATTTCACCGCGGAGTATGAGCCCGCCTTCCGTTTCACTTCCAATAGTGGCACACATCCCATCCAGTCCACGGGCCAATCGTAACGGACTGATCATCGCCGTGGAAACATGCTGACAAATAGGCTGATGTGGTGGCAGCAACTGACAAAACAATTATCTATGACAGTTCATTGTGCTCAGTCACACAACATTGGATGCATTGGGAATTTACAAAAAAAATGTCCCTGCAATAATCTTTATCTGTAATCTGTGCGTGGGGAAACACTCCAATGTACAATCAGATGTCAATCCTGGTCAGGGAGGCAGGCAGAAAGCTTTCAGTTGCAGCACACTCCACTAAAGCTGTCTGACCATGGCCAAATAGACTGTAACTTCATGTTTTGTAATTCCATCTCTGTAGAGTTGATTATTACGCTGTGTGTTGTAATAGAGTTGGGTTGGTTTTATATACATGTATTGTATTCCACATGTTGCTATTTAGATCTATAAAAAAAGAAACTTCATGTCTCCCATGGCACCTAAGCTCTTAGTGTATGCAGGCAAGGCGATGCCAAAGACACCAATGTTAGGCAACAGTGAGAGTGATTGGACTTACATCTGGCTGAGATCCACTCAGCAGAGTGAAACACTACTAAACGTCACAGAAATGAGTTGGGACAGACAAAGCTCCATGGATATCAAACAGAGTGGAGTCATACTGCCTGAGTGCTTCAGCAGTTGGCATAAATGTTTTTTTTTTTTTTTTAAATGACTGAACTGTGAGATATAAATGTGTGGCTTGAAACAGCTATGCCAGCGTCGTTTCAGTCGAATAATCATTAAATAAATAACTTTAATGATGGAGTCACACAGATTCATTGCAGTTGGTGAGCACTCCCTTTAGTCCCAGAGCGACGTCATAGATCCTGAAGGGCTTGCCAACCTGTCGGTCTGTATTGTGTAAATCGGTGTAATGTGATTAACGTATTCAGTGCCCACTTGAGGTCATCAGTATTATGCTGGGTGTTTGGCAAATAAGTATTGCTGTTCTAGTTCAGTTGGGTCTTATGGTGGTGGTGCTAGGAAGGGTCATTTATTATTTATTTATTCAGATTTAATGCAAATTTATTTGGAATATGATTGAACTCTAAAATTTGATGGCAATAAGCCAGTTACTGTAGATTATGCAAAACTGTATTTGGAAATATCATACCTTGTGTCCAAGATGGATTTTTTTCAACGGGGATAAGTTGCTTTCGTGACATCCAGTACACAGTGAGATACAACACACGTGAAATCTTTGACCTGCTGGTGGCACTAAAAAAAAATACAGAGTAGGTTGTTAGGATCCATCCTCTGGGCACCATTAATAGCTGTATTATCCTTCAGACTTGGCTTGTCTCCACCATCAGTATGATTTATGAGTTTTTCTTCTTGGCTACATTTACTCAAAATTCCCTCTTCCATGCCTTAACTGTCTTCTTCATTTATCTTGTTAACTCATATACAATGTCCTCTGTACTTAAATTTAACTCTACACCCACCAGACAAATAATAAAACTGCAAAGCTTGTTCACACATTAAGCTTATATTCTGTTTTTTCTATTCTTAAAGCTACCTTAGCAGCAGGGGAACTACAGAAGAGCTTGATTCCGCCCTTTGTCTGGCATTACATGAGAGTCTTTGGGGTAACCTCCCACAGACATACACCCTCACACAAAAATACACACGTCAGCAGTCGTCATCAGCATTGGGTAAGTGTGTCACCTTGTGAGTCAGTGTGACCGAGAACACCCACACAGCATATTCGAGGGAGCCCTGGGAGTCTGTATCAGTCTGTGTGAGGGAGCCTTGTGTGTGAGTCTGTGGGGGGATTTAGGGCTTGCCCAAACAGTTGAGCAATCTGATCTTCAGGGGGGATCGGTGATAGAGAGAAGCTTATTTCACTTTGTTGCTCTCTGTCTCTTACTCGTAACAATCTTCATCCTTTTTCTCAAACTGGAGATGGTCTGAATGACAGCTGTTGTTTTGTTTAGTTTTGATTCTGACTTTTGACTTAATCCCATTTTACATCTTTTCTACTAGTTGTGCAATCATATCGTTGTTTCTAGAGCTTTTCAGCAGCTCCCTGCTATGTTTTTTTCTGACTGACAGCTCTCCTGTAGAGTAACATGATTATTGTGATTGTTCCATGTTGTTCTACCAAGGTAGGCTTGATGTTGACATACAGCCTGATGTAACTGAAGTTGTTAAGCTGACTGAACGTTGACATGACTTCTCATTAATTGCTCATAATTTACATGAGAAGAGATAGCATGCAAGATGTGTACAGTGCTATGCATACGGTACAGAGTCTAAATATGTCCAGATTCATAGCACTTAAGTTTATACTAGTACTATTACAAACTGTTGTCTATATCTCATTGACGTTCTATAGAAAGGAGTTCTTGTCTGAAACCCTCCTGAAAAGAATATCTAGTGTCACTAATGATGGTAATCCACCAGTGTTTCTGACTGACTGTGACAGTCCATCTGTTCACCATATTTAATTAGAAAGTTTGGTGGGATTTGTCTACCGCATATTTCATTACGTTGTCACTGCTTCAGTACTGTTGTCAGTACTTTGGTATCCAGTGTCACCACACACTCCATTCATTAAGCATCATCTTACTCGTTAATCATCTTCTCATCCATGCTCATACTTTCAATAAGAGGTTGTGTCAAGAGTGTCCATGTTCCACTGTGCTCCATCACACACACACAGATCTTTTTTCATTACCCTTGCATTATGATAAAGGAAGAGTTTACCAAAGCAATGTTGGCTTGTGGTTTCCTGAAACACACTTCAGGAAACCACAAGCCAACACTGTTTGGTAAACCTCACACAGCAAGTAAATATATAGAAACCACACAAATTCATCTTTATGTTTTCTGTACAATCCTTGGGTTTATTGTTGGTTCTCACATCTGTTTCATTCACTGTACTGTAGGTTCTCTTTACTCACTTGGTTGAGGACACTTAACCTCATTCAATTTCACTCATAGATACATTTACATGTACTGCTGTAGAGGCAGTTACCATTGTCGTGCTGTAAAGGAAAAAACAAACTGTATCTAATGTTGTTTTTGGCTTTGATGCTTTTCTGTCGTATCACCACAGGATCATATAACCGAGAGCAAATGTTACTGGCTTTGACTTGGGCTTCATTATTACCATATCACTCCATCATTGCCATCAGCAACTCTTAACAGATCACACATCCGTGGACAGAGAATAAATTTGGCCTTTCACAGTCTGCAGCTGGTAGGTTTCTTTTTCTGGGAACAGCACTGGTTTGTTTTCATTACAATGCACAACTCCCTGAGGTTTGGAGTATTGGGGTATTTGGCGTTTAGGTGGTTGCAAAGTCCTAAACGCCCTTCATAAAGAAAATAGTGTATGAGCGTACAATCTTCTGCTGAAGTTATAATTTACACATGAGATTTCTGTTTTTCTTTTGTTTCCCTGTGCTTGTTGTGTTGGTTTGAATGATGATTTGAATCCGAAAAAGGTGATGTCACTTCCACCAATCAGGATTTAGCAACATTTGAGTCAGAGGCTGATGAGGTTTTGGGATTACTGTCAGTAAAATCTAATCAAACTGCACAGTTCCTACAGAACAGATTAACAGAGTTTTGAGTGTTCAATTCCTAAAAACTACTACCTGAACATGTTTTTTTTCTTATTTATTCATGAGTATTTAACAAATCAATCTCTGAGTAATGGCCGTCCCAATACTGAACATGCTGCCCCCTACTGGACTGGCAAGACTTCACAAGTCAGTAAAAAAACACGACATAGAGTTATTATGGAGCTTTCTTGTGTACAAAGTTTCTCTTTACATTCAGCATTACTCACCGAGATGCACTGTGTTTATCCTAGCAAAAGTGGTAAATGCATTTCTTTCCTCATAAAACATTTTCAAAGCCATTTTTCTTTTGAAAGTTTGCATTGTTTACATTCATGATAGCAGCCTTTCTCAGTGTGTTCCTTGACGTGTTACTGCCACCTGTACATTAGTGTAATTGTGTGAAACCGTGGCTGCAATGTGTGTCACATCACCCTTGTGCACATGCATGTGCATACTCATGCTCAAGCTACAGCAATTAAACATAGTATTAAATGGGCTCAAAACCACAGGGAACCATTGATACACAGTCAAATGGACAGATACGCAAAAATGCATCACAATTTAATGACATCTGGCTTACAAGCTGCTGTCGATGTTATCATATTAGACTGCTTTGTCTAAAGCAAAAGCAGTAGTAGTTGGAAGTGAAACCAATTGCCTGACCTGTTGCACCTTGTAATAGTACTAGGGGAACATGCGACCTAAGTGGATTTTGTCCAGCAGTTCTTTTTAACTTACTTACCATCCCATCAAACAGCTACAACACTTTGATTCTAAAAAATAAAGATAGGTTCGCTCCTGAACAACATTTAATGTCATCCATGTGAAGTACATTTCTGTATGTGAGTTAAACCAGCTTGACAGTTCTTCATAGCATCTCCACATGATGTGGCGCAAGATGTGATTAAGGAGCCAGACTTCAACTCTAGATGATCCCAATGGTACATGCCATAGGACCAAGCTGGCAGGACGCCCTGAGCCTCCTCCATTTGATAATGCAGCGTACCTTGGAACTTATGTTTGGTTTATTTCCTAAACAAATGTCTGACTTAAACTGGGGCCGTGAAAATCAATGCATCAGAAACATGTGGCAGGCTACAGCAATTGGAGGGCCGCAGTGGACGGACAAGGGACCCTCTAAGAGGAAATCAGATTTCATTAGTTAGTAAAAAGTCTCAACATCCTGTCTGTATGATAAGCATGACAAAAGTGTGTGATGTTTGGTAATTATTAGCAGAAATGTAAGTTAGAGTCCATGACAATGCCCTATATACTGTTGAGTAATGTTTTTTTAATAAATACCCAGATTTTCAAAATAATTCAGACGTTCCATCTGAGACATTCTTGAAAAAATAACTTGCAGGAATTGTTTTTGATGGCTATTGTGCAGTGTCTAATTTTGTTTGGGGAGTTACTGGTTATATTGTCATTCTTTATGTGTGTTTCTTCTGTAATTTAATGTTTTTTGACCATGGTCAATGGTTTTGATATTATGATATTAAAATAATATTTTGCTCATTTCATTTTGAGGGGTAAAATGACCAAAAAACATCTTTATGTGACTCATTGTAATTCATGACCACCATCTTCAAAGACAATTCTGTAAAGATCGATTTAAGTGCCCCCTCAAAGACTGTCAGACTGTCCGCACTGATATTTGATTTGTGTGTCCAAACATCACAAACCTGTATGGCTTGCTGTTGTAACAAAGTAGACACCAGTAACTACACACTCAGCATCTTGGGTTGTACAGAAGACTCCCCCCAAAGTGCCAGCAAACAAGTTATTATTACCAGTGTCTATCCATGTACTATTGTTCTAGCGCTCTGCTAGTAGCAGCAGGATCCTGCGCAGCTGCTCTCATGTGCTTTCGTCACTTTGGATTTGACGTTGTCATTGTGTGTTGCAGTTTAAGTGACTGAAAAGACACTTTGAAATCCTATACGAGCGGCCAGAGCATTCTGACTGAGAGGCACCTGTAGAAATCTGATTGGAATCGCATTTCAAACTCCTTCTAAATGTGGCTTGGATCCGAACATAGGACCCTGGGAACACAAGACCCCGTTGAATGGTGCTGTGTACCAGTGGTAGGAATAATGTATAAATATTGCGGGTTGAAAGGCAACGGAATCCCTCAGGCAAGCATAAGAATGTAGCACAATGCTAAAGATCATGTGGTAAACTTGTCGAAGTTCCACGTTGACGGTTTGCACAAAACAGCCTGAACCTCATTTTGAGTGACACATGCAGAGTTCAGACATGCAACACAAAAGGAAAAATGAAAATGTTCTCCATGTGCTTTCCACATAAGCACTTCATGGTCCATCCCTTTATACTAAAGATACCTGAAGCATTTTTACCATAATTAAAAAATAGAAATAAAAGGTTGCTATATCCAAAACTGAATAGTAAATAACTCAGAATTAATGTCCTTTCCAGCAAATAAATTGTCTTTATGACCACAGCCTTCAGTTCAGTCAAGAATCACCAAAAGGTTGGAGACTGTATCTATAATATCACATGCTGTAAATAACAATATACCTCTCTGCCTCTCAAAAACAAGAAAATAGGTTTAATTCACTGGATTATTCTGATTCTGATTTGTCTGGATGGATCTCTCGGGTTCAGCTTGGGGTGCTGTCAATTGCTTTTATCTCTCTAAAATATGCAAACTACTATAAATTGAGACTCTGGGAAAATGGAACTCATTATTCTGTCCCCCTCAACAAATGTAGACAGCATCACCATTGATCATTTTCATTGTTCATCATTTTGTTCATGACTAATACAAAAGGGTTGATGTTGTTTATTAAAAACACAAGGACCGGGTACATTAAATATAACCCATTTGGAGGAAACATTTTTTTGGGGGAAAACCAAAGATGAAAGTTTTAATTCGAGCCCCCAAAGAGACTAATTGGTAATGTAGCACAGCTGGTGAGACAGGCAGCAGGTCACAGGTGCTGGTGAGGTAATGAGCCACAGGTGTACAGCATGCCTTGTGAACAGGTGAGGAATGATCTGATAAACACACAGACTAAACACAGGATAAAACCCAAGACCTTTACAGTTTTTAAGCCAATTCTGTGTCCCAGTTTCATCCAATAAATAGTACTAATACACTAGGCACTAATGGTCAAGGCAGGCTGTTTTGGGGAGTTAATTATACAAGAAATGAATCATGATATGCCATTTAGTAACAGATGCAAATGGACAAGTCAACAAGGAGAACATAATGCTGTCTCTACAGAAACTTGCTTTTTTGCAACAGTGATGATTTGGGTCTTTCACAACTGTCATCAATAATACAACAAATTTACATCACTCTCACAGCACTTCAGATAGGTAAAATATTAGATTTTATGTATGTTAAATTACTGATGGGAGATTGTGGGGATGTGTTCATATACAGTCATACGCAAATGGAAGGGTGCATTTCTTGTTTCAGAGATAATTTCTCACACACTCCTCCATCTGGAGCTGTTAGAATTTGACTGTATTTACTGTTGAAGATGTCTTTGTGTTTGATACCTCCTCTGCCTGTAAAGGCTCTCTTCTTTTCTCTTTTTGAAGTCATTTTAAAAGTTATCATCACAGTGCTAAACATCTATTATAGGCATTTAGAAACTGTATGGTTGGATAGGGCTTAAACTTGAATTAAAAAAAATCTGATATTAAGTCTGTAGTCACTGAATGTAGTAAATAAATAGAAGTGAAATCAATGTGTAGTGTTAGTTGTAAACAAGCTGCAAGGTTAAGGTGTTTTAAGAATTTTTGAAAATAGGATATGGATATACCCCAAGATCATCAAGGCCAGATGTTCGACTTGATAGTTTGACAAAGGTGTGCAAATGTCAGCATATGTATAGGCCGATCCCCTGAGCCAACTGTGATCATATAAATAGTCATGATGGCAGTGGAATGTGGGCATACAGGTCAATTCTTTGGACTCTAAGTGTCTTTTACGTCAAACATGACACCAAAACATGAAAACATACATATTTATCATGTGAACGGAGGAAATCATACATATTAATTCATAAGTTCCTGTGTCAGAGATGTCAACATGCACATTCCTGCACTTCCAAACACAAACAAAACCACAAAGTTTCCAAAAGTTCATATTACCAGTTGACAAAGACACTATGATAATTTCACAGACAGAGGGAGAGAGGCTGAATCACAGTGGCAGATGTGTAGGGTAGTTCCCACATGTAAGCCGAGTTCATTTACTCTGATGGGGAGGAGAGAGGAGGCAATGAAATATAGTAGAGCAAGGATAAAAAACAGGCTAAACTAAGATAATGAACATGTCCAACATTACCTGCCATACATCAGCATGTTGTCATTGTGAGAATGCTAGCATGCTAACATCAGCTTATAGCTCAAAGGTCTTTAGCAATGCAGCACTTGTATATAATGCAGATTAAGCCATATATTAGAATCAAACTTCTTGTAAATGCTTTAACAAAATATTAACATAAACAAAACATATTTTTTTACAATCATTTATAGATGTGGGGGAACAAATCTAAATTCATATGTAGCCTGTTAAAGTTCATGTTTATACTGTACTACTTTACACATAGTGGTTCTCTTCATGGATAAAGACTTTTAGGGCATCCTTCAGCTTTTGGACTCATAGTCATGTCATCTTTTTACTTTTCCTCAGCCACGGCCACAACAACTGAGGGCCAAGGTTTTCCAGGAAAGTGTGTCGCTTGTGAGAGTCTTCTGGCTTCCCAAGTTGGAAATTTGGCTGGGAAAACTACTTGCGCGTTTACAGCAGCAGGGTTGAGGCCGCTGAGGTAACTATATAAGGTTCCCTCATCAGTCCTTACCTCTCTTAGGATTGCTACTTGGACGGAATATTGGCCATTGTCACATTGAGAGCTCATATCGTCTGAGCTAGTTTTGTCAATCTCATGCTCCACTTCTGCTTCTAAATGATCTTATTCATAAATGGCACAAAAACAAATTTCTCATCATGAGTAAATAAATCTTGATTTCCAGAACTGCTGTTATCAAAACCCTCCAATATCAAAGGAAATGCACTACACCTGTCATCAAGGGGCTGCACCATCATGCTACTGTGACAGAAAGCTAATGTAAATTAACTTTTTTTGTAATTGTGTCTGTATTTATTGTAACAGTGAGACAACACGAGGCCAAACAAGACAACACAACCTTACCCACTATCACATGCATCCAGCATACTCTGAATAAAACACTTATATACCTCGGGTCTATAGCAACGCTATGAAATAATTTTATTTAGAGAAAATCTTAAGAAAAACAATGCTTTTTATCATACTATCAAATAGTTGAATACCAGGGAGTTGATTAAATGAAATGAATGAATGAGATAGGGTCAGGAGTTATTAGGTTAATCTGCAAAATAATCACTAGGATACTGATAGGGGAGGATTTGGATCATATTCGAACTTAGACATCCCACCAATATAATTTAAATTTGCATGTGTGGTTTAGGTTTAGCCACACTAAGTACATTACACATTAGCCTACTCACACTAATGTCAACAAGCTGCATTGTAAACATTACACATTGCTGATGATCCCACATATGCTTTGTCTGTGAATTTACTGCTTTGAATTTACCCTCTGTATGAAATGTGTTGTGTAAATAAAGTTGCCTTCCCTTGAATGCAATGTTTACAACACTTAATATCAGAAAACTATATAATTAGGTTTTGTGCAAACCAGATTTTAGTGCAAATCAGACTATTGTCCACAGCTTTACTTCATTGCCATCACTTATTGTTCAAGCCTTTTTTCACTTTTAATTGATCCAATAAGTCATTTATTAAACATCTAAAATAGGGCTCAAGGGAAACCATATGACAGTACTTTCTCACCATTCCATCCTCTTTTTATCATTGTCTTTTCTTCTCAGCTTTCTCCTCCACTTCTTCTACCCAGTTCTCTGTGTTTATGTGTTCTTTCTCTACACTCATCTGTTTTTCTCTCCATTTATTCCTCTCTGTGATTCTGTTTATTAGACTCTCTGCTTCTCCTACTTGTTCATTGGTTAAAGCTTTTCGATTTATGGTGGGTGTCACAAACAAGCAAATCCTCACATCTGGACCTCTGCAGGACCTCTATGTGCACACGCATTAATATGAAACTTTCTTAAATGCACACAAAACAAAGAGCCTACAAGTTCACAAGTGCAAGCTGAATGCAGATAGACAGCGATAAAATCATACAGTTACACTGATTTACTTGCAAAATACAGTCCATATACACACACACACACACACTCATGCACGTGTTCATCGGAACCTTTCCAACATACATCTTCATTTATTGCCATGACAATGGTCAATAACATTCCCACCCTTTCTTCTCTGAAACCCCCAAGTCAATACACACACCCACAAACAAGTGTGGTGTGGAGTCATGAAACACACCACAGTGTACAGATCCAAGACCTTGAACAACAAAAACAGTGTAAGTGTAGCCACGCTGTGTTGACTCAGGACACTGGACTGTCATGATGAGTTAGTGTTTATGGGGGATGTTACATTCACTGCATTGTTGCTTGCTGTAATGTCTATAAAATCTAATACCCCTCTGAATGCTTGGTCAATTAATTTGCACTGATTTAAACTGTACAATATATGTTTATATTTAACTGTATGTAATTTACAAAACATTGTTATAGTCCTTTAATCAGATTACAGCACGTTTACCTGTCAACTGTTGGAGAGCATGCAGCTAGGTTTAACAATAACAATAGAGCAGAGTTACAACTAAGCCTGACAAGAGTCCCTTTAATGTTGATGCTTAGCAAAGATCAGCAATGTTCATGAATATTAAACAAGACTAACAGCCTACAGCCATGATAGAATCTATGTGAGGCTGTAATTTGGCACAGCAGTACTTTGAGCTAAATGCTAACATAGTCAAGCCAAACAAGTTTTTTTCAGCAGCATACTTATATGTTGGAAAGCCAGACTTAAATAACAAAGCATTACTTCGATTATATAGTCTACCTTTTGTTGGGTAGACTTTACCACAGCACCTGGGATTATGCCTTAAATGTCATTTGTTATGAAAAACTTGGCTGTATACGTTATGATCCTTGCCTACATTTTGACAGTCTTTTCATCTTGTATCACCTCAGAAATAATAAAGTTAGATACATTTTTTTTGGGGAGAATCTGAAATTACTATGAATGTCCTCATTTAGATCTCTTAACTATTGTAATTGTCTTTTAAGGAATAGGTCGTTAACACTCAATATGGTCCTATTTAGTCCAATTTGTCTTAAATGCTGCAACAAGACTTTTTAGGTAAAATCAGGAAAAGAGATCACATTACTTTGCAAAAATAAACCTACTGAACACGTAATGGTGCCCCCAAGTCCCACAATTCCCTACTCTCCACGTTTCCTCCAATAGGTCACTGCTAATGTTTTGAAACTCAGCTGTGAACTGTATGAAGTTTGAAAACATTAAATGTGAGCTAAGAGAAGATTGATGAAGCCATGAGTGTGGAGCATAATTTTTAATTTATGAATATATAACTACATTTTATAGCCCAATGGCCAAAAGTTTTATCTTCGGGCTTGTAATCCGAAGTTATTTCAAATTAAGAGTCTGTTTTTATTTAGTCAAGTCAAAGGTCAACATATTCGTGACTCATGTCTCAACTCATGTGAGGTCACACCTCTGTTGTATAAGGAAGAATATACTCCCAATGGCCAAAGACCAGGCAAAATGTCCTCATGATGACATGAGTCAATGAACCTTTATCAGCTTGTTGTCATCTATCCACATGTCCAGGTTGAGAAAATATCCTAAAATGAAAAATTCACCTGCTCATGTTTCACAGTAAGGTCATGTGGAGGTATCGTGCCGTCAGTGAGAAAACATACACAATCAGCTCTTCAGCTTGTTGTGGGTGTTTGAAACGCAGCTGACACTGCAGCAACCCTCTTCTGCCCTGCCACTCTCTCCATTTTACCGCCTCTTAATCTTTTTTTTTCTCCCCGTGTCTCTTTTTATTTTCTGTGGTTTCCTGATGGCTTGGATCAGCACTGCCACAACAAATACATTGTTGCCATGGTTACATTTCTCAAAGTCCCAGGAAAACACAACAGCGCATCACTTCTGAGAAGGAGGACCTCTTTACATCCCTGGGTTAAAAGTCTTAATAATCAGTTTAAAGGACCTGGTTTTTTATTGGGGTGTATTTGATTTTGGTGGGGGAGAGGATTTAGAAAGTAATGGTGTTGTGCTGTTAATCATCTGTGCCACAATTTTTTTTTTTTTTCAGGAGCAGAAACCTTAATGTTTTTTCTGTTACGTCAAGCTGTCTCTGTATGATTTTCCCAGATGAGCTCACCTACTTTGTGCTCCCTGACACCACCTGACCGAGGCTGACGCCTGGCTAACGTAACATATGTCAAGGGGTATGAGGGTTGTAGGTGTGTGAGGGATTTGGGATGGTGTGTGTGTGTGTGTGTAGGTGTGTGTGTGTGTCTAAACGTTATTGTGATTTGTCCATGTACGTGCGTGTTATGCCTTTTGGCTTTATTGCAACTGTGTGCGTGCTGCCTGTGTGTGATCATGCTGTGGGGAGTCTGCTGAGCTGAGGGACTGAGGTGTGGCAGGGTTAAGAGGTTAAAGGTGGTCTCATATTCTAGAGACACTGGTCCTTCCCTTGAGATGAGAAAAACAAGTGAAGCTTTGGCCAGCTACAGTATGACTTGTTTTCCATCATGCATCTACTTACAGTGACACTTCAGACTGCAGGAGCTTAATATGAGTTTACAGTGTTATTTCAACAGTCTTTCTACATTTTACTTTAACATTACTGAACTGTAGCTTCTGTATATGGCTACAACATTCTTCACCAAAGGTTTGTGGTTGCAAATCTGCACTCAAGAAGCAGATTCTATGAATGTAAAGCCATTATTTTCTATTGATTAATCTACGTTATTTTTGGCTACTCTAAATATTATGAAGGATTCCTAGTTCAGCAGTAAAGATAAGGTCGCCTGTGTCTTCCTACAATGGTTTTTGCTGGTTTAGCCCAACAGAAAAATGGGTTCCACAGAGTTTATACCTTACTCGTGATTTTTCAGGCAGTTTTTTCTCACTCATCTAACGAGTATTTTGTGTTGAGCTCCCCCTTTCTCGTCTGAAGTTTGGAGTTCCCACAGATTCATCCTTTGAGATGAGTAATAGAAATATTGTAGCCTCACATTCTCCCTGTCACAGCACTTCCATAACGTCTCTGCTAAAGCCTAGTTTGGTCATTAGAAGAAAACTCACCGCCTTGCATGCTGCTGGCGTTTTTGAGTAGTTTACATAACCTTGTGTCAAATTCCATCCTACTGATTACAGCATTACGTAGCAGCACTTCAGCTCACTGTTTTTGCGCGGTGAAGGTTAACTTCTCGTTCTTCACGTGTATGTGTGTATGGTCCTAAAAGTGCTGGTACTTAAGGCTCACTCTTTTTGGCCCATGTTTCATGCAGGGCACATATACAAACTTTTTACGTGTGTTTGGCTCAGAAAGAGTGATGGGTCATTTTGAAGCTTGGACTACCATGGTTTTAAAACCAGCATTTTGGTGCATGGAAAATTATAGTTTTACTTTTTTTGTACAGTACATAGAAAGGGTAACCTGTCAGATTTTACCTTATCAAAGCCAGGACATCATCATACATACCACTTCAATATACATTACAATATAAATAGTTTTCCTAAGATAAGCAATAACAGGCAACAATGTTAATTTGATTTCATCACAAATGCTATTTTCTATCACATTTAGACCTTATAGATGACATAATTTTACACTGAATTCATTCATGCAGACGTTTCTCTAGTGACATACAAAAGGGTTACAATTTGAGCCACATTAGAAAAAGGAGAAGTCATTGGGTTAGGTGTTAAGGGGTTAAGTGAAAGAAGACGAAAAAGAAAGAAAGAGAGCATAATATGTGAATAAGTTCTCTGATAAGAAAACGGTCTTCAAGTGAATTTTGAAGGCAGAAAGGGATTCTTGAAGTGAGTTCAGTAACTCATTCCTCTGAGGGAGAGAAGAAAAGTTTGGATTAAGAATGGAAACCACCAGGAGTTCAGTCTTAAAGAGGATGAGTTGAAGGTGCCATTCAAACATTTTGATACATCAGTGAAGCATGCAGAGTTCCACTCTGAGACAGTACAGCCATCTTACCAGAAGGACAGATAGAAGTAGGTTTTATCAGCAGAGCGATGGTAAGAACTCATGTTTATAATAAGAGAAGGGGTCCACGCACCAATCCTTGTGGTACCCCAGTGAAAAGAAAGTGTCACTTTGAGCATTTGCACTGCAATGTGAGACTGAGTACTTCTAAGAGTGTAGTTGACTAATCAAGCCTAACCTCTAATGCATAATCACATTTAGATTTAGTGGGATAGTCAAAAAGAGAACCAAAGAGGTGGGAAAACATGAAGCCTTTGTCTCCATCCATGTTTTTCCCAAGAGTTCCTTCTTGGGACTCTGTGTGAGGCTATCCAGGTTTAAAAACACACACATACACACAGCCATGTTCAGATACAAACACATACACTCACACACATAAGCACAAGTGTGGTAATGTATATCTCAAAGAGCATATGGACGTTTGGCTCTCTCGAGGATACTGTGAAAGCGCACATGCACACTCTCTTAAGCCAGTGAAAATTATATAAGTTAAAGCATGCAAATACTGCACACCCCAAATCTCCTCTCTGGTCAAACCTATAAAATATGATATGGCCTTTAACACACTCAGCTGAAGCTGTGTTAAACGTAGACAGTCAAAAGCTGTGTTTCCATTGGGATTTAAATAAAGTTTTTACTGCAGTCGTGGAACGGTTTGAATTATTAACCTATTTCAACACCAGAGGTAACACTGTGGACGGCTCGAGCCTCATCAAAGACTGGCTCTCAGTTTGGTGTTACTCAATAAAAACAGAGCACAAACTATTAGCCTTATTGTTGAATAAGGGTTCAATAAACACTAAGTTGTGTTATCCTAATCTCAACTTTAAATTGACAATATAATGGCTGGAAGGAGGACACTGGAAATTGAACTTGTGTGGTGTTAGGAGAAGGTTGACATGAGGTCCTGTATGTAATGGCTTTTGCTTTAGACATATCCTTGAAAGGTTGGTGAGCTCATGGAAAACCTTGACCTTTTACAAAGAGTCTGCAGATCCCAGCTGGTTTTCTGGCTTCCCTTTAATGACTGAATCACTGGCTGGCAACAAACTACTGAAATGCTTATCAGGGCAGTAGCCAGATGATTAGTAGAAGAGACATTTACGTGGAATGAAAGGCTGGAAAAGTGTGTTTGTGGTATGTGTGACTGAGCACAAAGTCCTTTCTTCCCCCTTAGCGCTCTTGCTAGAGTGCCCATCAGCAAGGCACTTAACAACTGCTCACCCCAAAGAGATCAATACTTTGTTGGCAAATTGGCAAATAAGGGTTTTAACGTTCTCCATCTCTGAATGTGCCACAGAGTAATGGACCATTAGTGAATAGAAAATAGCCCTCGTGGCTGACATTTATTAAACTCAAGTTCACTATATGAGAAGACACTGTTTTCTTACATTCCAAATTAAATACCGCTTTGGTTACTTTTGTTAAGTCCAAATTAGATAAATTAAAGGGTTTCTGTATATTCAGCAAGCAATGGTGTTCTGGATCAAGACTTAAGAAAATTTGTCATTTTGTGAAAAGGGTAATACGATTGATTCTGGCCAACAAAATTATGTGATTCAGTTTAAGGTAACTTGACAACCTGGCAAATTTAAGTCCAGTATTCATTATCTTTTAGTTCTGTTTTGGTCTTAACCAACTCCTGAGGTAAATATCTGGCTCATTAGCTGCTCCACGATCTTCACCAGCTATTTCCTAACTTTGTTTGTCAGATGTTTGGTGCTCAGCAGGTAGTGCACATTGGCATTTTACAGCTTTTTTTGAATGAAGCCAGCTGCCTGATGCAACAGAAAACAAGGATGATGAAAGTGGTGAGAGTGAACAAAAATTCAAAAAATGTATTAATCTGTGGGCCAGGAAAACAAAACAATGACCTGACATGTTATGCAATTAATATATAGATATGTAAATATACAAATATCTATTTGTGCAGCTGTAATTTAGAATATAAAACACTGCTGATTCCAGGTAATGAGAGTTTAGGGCAAATATAAACATCCATCTGCAGTGCTTTCATGCTAAAGACAAAATTTGTATTAACTATTTCTAATTATGGTCCCTCAGAATAATACCTTAGACACCAAGATGCTGCTGCAAATGTCTTGCCCTGAATTGTTGCCCTGAGAGTGCCAATAAATCCAGATTATTCTGTTCAAGCTTTCAGGGAGCAATTGTGATAAGCTTGCAATCACTGTTTTGTCAATTTATACTTAAAAGTAAAGAGGCGTGTGTTTAGCATCACTATCATTGCATAAACTCTTTAGAGAGGCCATAGTGTCAAAAAGAGAAGAATTGTCTGTCGTATCTCTTCTTGGAAAGGTCCTCTGCTTATGAGGTCAAAAAGGCAAACTCAAAGTATTTATTAGCTCTTCTTCAGATTTATATATGAGGAAGTCTGCTGTTTTTGAACTTAGACAAATTGAAGAGAAGTGTTTACTGAGTCCTTATCGTTTGTCATTAGAACGTTGAAGTATGTTTTGGTAGTTTTGAAGACAAATTAAAGGGAGTGTTTACTGCTCAGCACAATTTGGGGCCCTGACCCAATGACCCAGAGGACAGGACATGAGAAGAGGAAGAGAGGAGTGATGAAGAGAGACTTAATGAGATATGAAAAGGTGTTGAGGCATTGATTTAAACAATGAATAGTACATTACAACTATCTAATTTTCTGTAGCCATACGATCAGTATTATGTAGTCTTTCTATGACAATACAGTAATCAACAGACAGCTCACTGAGATGTTTTTCCTAAAATATAATGTGAAATGCACCTACATTGACTTGTAAGTACAATAGCACAGTTGTTGTTTTTTCTCCTTGTTTGTTAGTTTGTTAGCATGAAATCTAAAAAAAACATTGCTTTGAAATTTGGGTTTAAGTTTTTCCTAAAGTGTGGGTCCAGGTGCAAGTCCATGAAGGAATTTTCTTAAAGGAATAGTTCAACATTTAGGAAAAACATGCTTCTTAATTAAACAAACACAATATGTTAATTAGTGAGCTTCAGAGGTTCTGGTAGGTGGATTTTGTCACCTTTGGAAAGAGCTGTTTCCCTTTGTGTCCAGTCTTTATGCTAAGCTAGGCTAGTATCTCTCTTGGCAAAGAAAACAAATGAGCATATTTCCAAAAATGTCAAGATATTTCTTGACCATTGCATTCATATTTTCATTATTTTGCACTATTGCACTCGCTCAGATAAACAAAAGTACTATATACAGTATTATGTGTTATGTGTGCACGTGTTCTCATGATGCTTCTCCAGTTTAACTTGAATTTGTGAGGTCCAGGAGTTCTCAGTAGGACAATACAAATACAACCTCTAAGTACTTCCTTTCAGCCCTCACAATGATACAAACTGATTTGTGGTTAGTGTTAGGATGAGCATTGAGTTATTGTCTGTTTTTGTTTCTGTCTGTGGCTGTGTGTGAGTTTCCAATACTTCAAAGGCCGTCTGCGGCCCCTGAGGCCCTCATAGACACCACACAGGTGTTTCCTTTGAGAAGACACATACCGTCAACATTTTAGTCATGAGCCACAAGTTCTATAACCACAAACCCTTCAAATATACCCGCTCCTGAAAGTATGTCTTCTTTCACCAAGCACTTGTGCTTCAGCTTAAAGCAATCAACATCTGCTGGAGTGAAGAGCGGGATATGGCTCCTGCTGCTGCTATAACAGGTCAAAAGCTTTTAAAAGTTCATTGCTTAAAGTTATTTACTTTCACAGAATGTTGCTTTGAGAATAAAGGCATGCTTGGGTCACACAGACACACCTTCTAAATACTTAGCTTAGGAGAAATAACACCAGTGTTTTTACAGGCCCTGGGGTAGACAGAATTTAACACGTGTGAAATACTTCAGGTCCACAAACCAAATAGTTTTTAAGTCAGAGAATTTTCAGCTCAGAGAATGCTAACAAAATTATTTTGGTCTAGGTGGGGGACAGATCTTCAGACAGACAACATGGACCCCTGTCACAATATTGCAGCATCTGTTGCTCAGTCAGCAGCACAATCCTCCAGATGCTCTCGCTCAGTAATTGTTTCTCTTCAGCAGAGTCTATGTGAAGCACACACTAATAGGACTGGGCCGCTGACCTCTTTCACCTGGAGGGTGAACAGTAACAGGGCATGTTGTCTGTCTGGATGGATGATCGCATGGCTGGCTGCTTGGCAGACTGTCTGCCCACCTCTGACTCTTTCTCACTCGGTCTCCCTTTCTGTCTTACTCCGTCTTTCTGGCGTGTGCTGTCTCTCTCAATACACTTACGCAGAGGGATGATTCTGGGGAAAAACCTACAGGAAAGTAGTATTAAATACTTTGGAAGCATTTTATATCTGTAGTTTGGCAGATTTCCAGTACACCAGGTTGAGAATTACTGACTTGGACTACAGTATTGACAGTTATTAAATTACTAAATCTCATCATACAAGGATCCCTAAGACTATATCTTATCAACTAGGGGTCCTACGGCCTGATCTGTATCAATCTGGTCTCTGATCAACTATGATTTAATGCTGTTTTTCCCGTTATATAACTTTTTTTATAACCGGGATTTATGGATTTTTGTTACTTGTCCACAAAGAATAGTTAATTTCTTCAAGGCAAAGGGGTCAGACTGATGTTCTCATTAACCTACAAGGATGTAGAAATCAAAAGGATGAGTCATGAGAGACTCATTAACCATGTTTAGTCTTGGAAGACATGACTGGGTCAAACAGTCAGCTCAAATCACAGGCAAATGATAGGAAGCCACACCTTGAAGAGGAGAAATGCTGTTTGGAAGGTCACTGAATTGTGAACAATTTTTATTTTAGTGGCCAAAATTTTAAAATGATGTCACGTGATGATACACAAAAGATTATAGAGACTAACAATAATGGTATATAAAGTATAGGATGGCGCTTATGACACAACTTTTGTACGAGTCTAAAATATTCGCAGTCTATATGAGGCACCTTCTGATACTAGAAAAAAAGAAATCTCCCACAAGGACAGCATACCTTTGAGGGTCTCATTACAGTGTAATGTTAATAAAGCCTTCCCAGCCGTCCTCCTGCTCCGGGCCCAGTAGGGGAGCTAGAAGGTGGGCGTCTGGTGATCAGACTTTGACCCACAAGAGCCCTGTCAGGCTGAACCTGATGAGGGCATCATGGATGAATTATCATAAAGGATCTAGTGTACCAATCGAGCAGGTTATACTGAACAAATATAAAGAAAAATTAGGCATTAGCCAGGGCATTGTGCTAAAGCCGCAGGCATCATTGAAGGAGTTTTCTTTAAATCATTCTCCTGAAATCTTTCCTGAACTTTTACCTTAATATTTATGAGATAGACTTGGCTTATCGATTATGGTAACCATGTAGTTGGTAATGTTCTAAAACAAGGCCTTGAGGCTGCAAAGCCCAAAACAGTCTGTTAGCTCGAGCAGTCCTTTTTCCCATGTGCTGATAAAGGCCAACTGCTCTGATTTGTTCATGTTGACATGGGAAAATAAACCCTCTAGCTTTGGTGTTTTTTGCTTACCTTGAATACATAAAAACTGCATAACTCCAATATTAAGTCCATGGCAAAGCATATATACAATGATAACAGTGTATATCTCACACTGTTTATGTGTGAGTGTGTGTGTGTGTAGAAAAGTCATTTAATACTCTTCTTTTTTCAGTACTAAGTTGGCCATGGTATGATGCAATATTCCCTTGGTAGCCAGTTCTTTGGTCTTGAATTTGGCAAATTCAGCACTGACACCAGAACATAATCCGAAACAGGAATATGGTGTGTCCCAGAGGCACTTGTATCTGCGACCATAACACTCTTCAGTTTTCTCTTTTGACAGTTGCATTCGGTAAAGTGAATAATGAATAATTGTAAAGGGCTGAGAAACATTTTCTACGCAAAACAAATCCCAGTGCAAAACTAAATTGAAAAATGTTTCTTAGGCAGACATCCACATTGCTGTAAGGGCATCTGAACACATTTCCTGTAGTTTGACATGTATGTAATGACCATGTGGCTCATATATATATATATATATATATAGATATATATATATAGATATATATAGATATAGATATATATATATAGAGAGAGAGAGAGGATTATTTATAAGCCTATTTAGGAGGAAATCCACAGAGCTCATTGCTCATACATGTGTACTTAGCCACTCCAAGCCGTCTTATAGAGATCTGTTCTACTTTTCATTACTTGCTGCAGGAGACTTCTTTCATTTAACTGCCCCAGATGGGCAGGTAGTTGACTTCTGCAACTGGCTTTGCATGGTATGATTCTATTTTAATTGTAATTATATGGATCACATTAATGATGCAATAAAACACTCAATACATTATTCCTACCTACTCCATAGTACATATTAATTATATTTAATGAAACTATAATTAATTTCCTTAATTAATCGTATTTTTAAAATATTACCAACCTAAAAACCCTAAAAAAGGCACGTCGCAGTAACATAAAAATTGGTGAACATAAACAAAACCAGTCTTTGCATAAACAAAAACAAAACCTTTTGCCTCTTTTTCCCAGAACAAATGCAAATGACAAAAAAAATAAAACACACCATACGTCCATACACAGTACACACATGCAAAAGCTGTCATCTCGGGTCCCTCATTTAGTTCACAGGCACAACAGGAACAGCTCTGTGCATTGATCATCAACGCAATGTTAACTTCAGTGCCCCTTATCACCGCCAAAGTGAGTGAAACCATAGGGTGACCTCATGCTAGATGGTGGCCCATATTCCACTGTTTAGTTTACATCCAACTTCTGTCTTCTCGGCAGTGAACGCACTCAGAGAAGGGTGGTGTAAGTTGTTGTGTGTGTGTTGGTGTGTGTTGTGTGTGTGTGTGCGACCAGCCATGGTATAAACATTTGCTTTCAAAGCTTTTCAAAACTTAGCATTTCGATTTTTTTAAACTTGTTGCCCCTGCCAGGCAAACGTATGGTTAGAAGAGAAGAGGAGACAGAAAGAAAAAAGGGTTTCACTGACAGAGGACTAGTATAAGTTGATACATATGGATATAAGCTCATATAAAGATAAAGAGACGGCAGGAGAGAATCAGAGGGACAGACCATATTCAAATGATGACATAAGGGTTTGATTCCACTCTCCAGATAGAATTATTACATTCGTTCCTTCATACACAGTGAAATGATTTCCACACAGTCTCCACTACTCCTCTTTGCGGGGATGGAAACCTGTGGATATGTTGTGCATGAGAGAGTTAACCGACCCTGAAAGGCTCTCATCTGCCTTTGAAGGCCATTGATTTTCTATTCAAGTGTTTTCCTAATCTAATTCTATGGAAATTACATTCTATTGGGTGGTGGTGTGCTCTTCCTCAGCCGCTGTCCTCCTCAAAACAAATTAATTGGAGCTAATCGGACTGTTCAGCGTTCCCATGTTGTGTTGATCTTTAAGTTTCTAGGTACTTGTTTTCTTTTTAATTTACTTCCGGTCCAGACTGTCTTTTTTAATATTTCATCTGCAATTTGGGGGGCCAGCAAATATTCTAGCATCAGAGGTTAAGAATTAACTGACTGTATCCATGTTTCCAAAAGCTATTGAACATAATGAGAAGGTGAAAACCGTGGTTATTACAAGGAGTAAGATAAAAAAAACAATGTCACTGGTGGCTTCGGTTTGGGATATTTTATAACCAATCAGTAGAGATACATTGAGATCCCATACCCCAGCCCAATAACCTACAGGAATTACATCCACTAGTCATGGCCCCGTAGGCAAGTATGTATTTGCTATAGTGTGAGGTTAAGTAGCTTTTTCTATGGATGGCAATGAGGTTGTGTTTGAAGGGGCGTATTTAGGACATATGCTATTAGTTCCTGTAAATATCAGCCGGATCATCAGAGACGAGAGAGACCGAGAGAGGGAGACGGATAGATAGAGAGAGGAGAGAGCAAGACTTCAGGGATCAGCGCCATTCTCGCACACCCTCTGGTGTGAATCTCAGATGACGGCAGGGAGGGGGGGAGAAATGTCGCTCTTCCTGTCGTCCTGAATATATCAGGGACGCCTATTTTTTAACCGCTACAGTCGTGACGGATAAGCCCGGACGGCACGGAGCCGCTTCGACGGGCGTGTCTGTCAGACAGTTGTAACACAGTCTCTCACCTCACTTAAGTAAACGGGAGAATGTACCCACAAAGCACGTACAGGACCAACAACAGTAACCGTCATGTAACTGTAACTGTCTTTGACATTATATATGAGGAAAACAATCACCAACTAGTACCTACATGAGAGCCGTCTGTCCGACCCTACCGACTTATCCGGTTAATTTCGGCCCGAATAAACAGCGTCTGTTCACGCGAAAAACTCGCGGAGTGTTAAAACATTCTCACGTCTTAGCGGAATTCGGAAATAATTTATGAATAATTATTAACGATATGTTTGTAGTCACAACAAAGCCGACTTGCACACCTCTTAAACCAAGCAGGCATGTGAAACTCTCAGGTCAGTCTGATCCTGATCTGCAGAGATATTTGAGCCACACACACACACACAGACAGAGATTTCTTGCTTTATAGATAGATAGATAGATATTGGACGATTCCCCGCCTCACAATTTACATCTAATAGAAGTAGTATGTCCTTTATGTAGCAAGGCTGAAAGTATGGCACTTTTTTATTCGCCATAACCACAATTTTTTCATAACTTTAAGTGTTTTAGTTCCCTAACCTTCACCTTCATTGGCATGCACAGATATTATAGAAAGCAAGAAATGTTGACACTGAATATTAAAAAAAAACTGAATGCTGTCTTCAGGTTTTGCAGAATCGTCAGATATCAGTGTTTTTGTCTACCGGGTTCAATGACCCAGGTAACCACAACCTAGGAATGCTAATAAAAAATTTAAATAATTTTAGTGTATTTTGCACTGGTTCATTAAAAATCTGAGGAAATAACCAAGCCAGAAAATGTCACACATTGAGATGTAAAGAAAGGCAATGAACAGGAAAATGAGAAGCTCTCATGTGATTTTTTAGACCAGTCATGTAGTGATAATTGATATTCAAAGTTTTCAGTTTGTTTCTCCAGACACTGTGCACAGTGTGCAGGGCTTTGTGTTTTCCCCAGTTTTGTCCTTTAATTTCTTAATCCCTGCCAAGCTTTATTCCCACAATGAATCTATTGTTAGGCATCCAGTGTTTAATTTTGACGCGCGTGTGTGTGTGTGTGTGTGTGTGTGTGTGTGTGTGGATAATTGCATACAACACAGAAGTAGAAAGTTAAAGTGTCTTTGAAGTCCCTGTCTAAACTGGTAGATCCCACAATGTGGTTCCCATCAGTACCAGTCCTGGCTCTGCAGGGGACAGAGAGCGAGAGCAGTGGAAACAGTGGTAGCTACAATAATTACAACTGTGCACTGTCAATCACCGGCTTTGCTTCTGTAAAGTCACAGGACACACAGACCAACATTATATTAATATCAGGTAAAGCAAGAGAAAGGAGACTAGAGAACAGAGAGCAAACAGTGTGGAAGAGAAGGATTTTTAAAAAGAAAGAGCACACACACCCGAGGGTATGAGGAGCATACCTAGTGGCTGGAAATGATTAAGTGATTTAGAATTTTATAATATGCACTGTTTTTACTCTGGGAAAACTCTGAGAGAAACAGGGTCAGCACAGAGTAAACTATTAGCCTTAATCAGCCCTGATCTACTGGCATTGAGGGGTTTAGTTCCATATGAGTAACATTCTGCCTCAAGGACCTGCCAGTATACAGCCCAATGTGCATCAATAAAGATAATGTATGTCAGTGTACACAAACAGGATTTTATATTGAATTACTCATTACAAAGAAACATTTTTGTCAATGTAGACATGATTCCACAATTCCACTTTATGGGGCTCACACACCCTGGGCCCACTTCACTCAGACTCACAGAGTGACATGAGTGTCTGTGTATGTACTTGTATGTGAGTATGTGAGCGTGTTGTTTTGAAATATGCTCGTATGGTTTGGGACCCTATTTGACCTGTCCAACTAAAGGATTGTGAGCAAAGCTTAAATTCATCAAGAGCGGGAGGGAAAAAGATGAGGAGAGGCCAGAAGTTTATTTAATGTGTGTGTGTGTAGTGCGTTTGCACATAATCACTGTATCTGCCTTTGATTAGCAAGAGTGCATTTGTGCGTATTGATATAGACACGTGTGTTAGTGTCATGAAACCAAGAGCAAACATTATGGTCTATGTTTCCCATTATATTCTGTATATATATAATTTAACAATTTACATTCGTCTAAGTTTTACTGATTGTGACGCTGGTACACAGCATGTGCTACAATAACACGACAAACCACTAGCTCTACATTTAGGGTCTTTTAGGTTTTTGTATGCAGCCACCATAGTTTCTCCTACACACTTGAAAGTCAAGCAGTATTTAGTTGGCTGCAATTTGCAACTTCATTGTTAGATTCCACTGAATGCTACACACTGGACCTTTAAGGGGGGACTTTAGATATTTCATTCATGAGGAAGTTAAACAAACTGAGAATAATTATAAATCATCAAAGTCCTTTTTCGGTTCATACTAACAATAGCATGTTTTTTCTGATCATAGTAAGGATTATTTCCATTTGTTGTTGGGATCCGTAAATGATACAACATGGTCCTTGTTCAGCAGAAATATTTTGTTTATAGGATTTGGGCAAATCCTATGTATTTCTAAATTATACTGCAATTTGCAATGGTTTGGTTTAATCATTGGGAGACATCTATGAAAAGCCCTAGAGGGCAAAAGTAGTACATTTTAAAAGGTATCAAAGAGGGGTTTTATCTTTCTGATCAAAAAGCATGTACACACACAGACACACACACCTGGGCGTGCACACACAAGGTTTAATGTAACCTTGAATGCAGTATTGTGTGTTGTTTCGACATTAGCTCTGTCTCAACACAAGGAGATGAGACAATAATGGAATGCTTCAATGTGATGAATAACCTAATTTTCTGCATATATCAACCTTGAAGAATCATTTTTATGGAACACATCTGCTAAATTAAATAGTAACATGTATTGTATTTTACAGTCACATACATTTCACTGCCCAGATCAGAAGTGAGCAGATCAATCACAACTGGCTGTACAGCTCTTTATGGAGTTTGAGAGAAAAAAAATGCACAAGATGAAAAACATCTTGATTGATTTTAATGATTCAACATGTGTGTGATTTGGGAACCCCGCAGTGGTGGAAAACCCCAGAATATAATACACTTCAGTATGCAACCATTTTGATGTAAATAACTCTGCTTCTGCTTTATCTGGTTTGTCTTTGACCTCTTTGGCCAATGTTCATATGGGCTGGGTGCTGGGAAATCATTGATTTGGGCTTGATTTGGATGTTGGATTTGGCTTTGTGACCGCTTGTATGTAATAAAACTGATGTTGTTTCCTATTTTCTTGTCAAGTCTTGTCTTCAACGCTCCCCCAGTTCAAACCTGTGATCCTCTGCAAAAAAAAAAAAAAAAACGGGTGCTTTTTGTGGGTCAGTGAGTCGTAACATAAGATATTTATAAGATAAGTGATACTGACAGAATAGAGGTACTCATCACTTTCAGTGACCTAGAAAAGTCATACAGCCATGCTAGCAGCTCTGTGAGGCTGTATTTAGGCGCCAATGGTGCTTTGAGCTAAATGCTAACAACAGGATGCAAACATGTAGCAAAATTAAAAACACAACATGCGTGTAACACAGCTCAAAAGCATAATAAACTATAGCCCCCAAAATGATCATAAAGGTTCAACAAACACTGAAAATTACAACCTTTATTAAGCTAGGATTTATTGCAGGGCTGTTGTATTAGTTTTAGCTATAATTGAGTATAAATGTGTGCACAATCCACCCAATGGTTGTAGTGACATTTCAGTCAAACAACACTCACTTCTGTGTATTTTGTGCCAATCCATCTAGTAGATAGGAGATATTTCACTAAATAAGTGAAAACTTTGGCCTACTGGTGGTGCTACATGAAAAGTCATAGGATTCAGGTTTGGGGACTTGAATGAATAGACCAAATTTCTTTGGCAATCCATCCAACTGAGCAGCAGGTTGACACACCTTGAGCTATGTCGCTTGCATGGCTAAAAAGGGATTAAGTTGTTAGTGAATTTTCTTTCTCTAGTGAAAGTCAGTGGAATGATGAAATGTTGGTGTAATATTGGGGATTTTTAGACCACAGCTCTTACACTGTCTGTCCTGGAATACTGAATATTTTCATTTGGCTTCCTCTAATCTAAGAAAGGGTCAGAAATACAGATGAATGTATGATTTATGACCGGAGTGGGTTTAGAGTCTTCTCATGTGAGACACCAGTGATTCAAAAATGGTGTATGAAAGCTTGTTTAATTGACCTTCAACCTTGAAATCTCTGTGTGTATACTGTATGCGTCTGAGTCATTGAGTTCAGTGAACTATAGAAACTGAAGAGTCACAGAACTACAGCAGGGAGTGTGTGTGTCTTAATAAATAAAAGCATGTTAGTGCAGAGTGCAGTTGTGGAAAAGGTCTTCTCTCCTCTCTTTCCTTCTGCCAATCGTATTTTCTATCTTCCAACACCCCCAAGTGCTCCTCTACAACAATACTCTATTGTGTCAACCAGCCAAATGTATGGCAGGTTGTAGCCGTCGTATGAGGGTGAAAGGCTGCCAAAAAATGAAGGGTAATTTGTCTTTGTGTGCTGTAGACTTACAAGGTTTACAGAAAACGGGCCTGTTTAATTGGACTTTCATATTGGTTTAGTTTACAGTGAAGGGATATGCAGTTTATTTGTCACACATGTTGCCAGGTTTTGGGTTCACAGTATTTACCAGCGACAGGGGTTTGTTGTGTACTTAGAAATAATATGTCTCCTCTCCTGTAGACTAATGCAGTGGAAATGTATGGAAGGTAACCTTCTCACTGGCTCTCTTCTTGTCAGGAAAATACACTAGACTCATAATGTCCATTTTAAAGGGTAAATCAACACTGAATCACAGAGGGCAGAAATGTTGATGTCTGACCACACCTAGTTCAGTGTTGGGCTACAGGTGTTTCCCATCAGATGTTAAAGGGAAAACACCTGCTGTGATGTCACTGAAGTGAGGTCAGAAACATGTTTAAAAGTTAAAACTAGGCCGCCAGGCTAGCTCAGTCAGTAGAGCTGGCGACCCATGTACAGAGTTGCTGCAGCGTCCCAGGGTTCAAATCTGACCTGTGGCCCTTTGCTGCGTGTCATCCCCCCTCTCTCTACCCACCTTTCCTGTCTATCTTCAGCTGTCTCTATCAAATAAAGGCAATAAAAGGCCAAAAAAATAACTTATAACAAATAAAAAAATAACAAAATACATGGGTGGGACGACATGACCTCAGTCCTTGTAAAATTTTAGATGATAGTGTTTCAGAGCCAATTAGACACAGTATGTATGAAATTTGGTGAAGATTGGATAAAATTTATAGGACCAAGAAAAGCCAAAAATCTATGGAAACCACAGTCTCCAGTGAAACCTTGCTTCTAGTCTTCATGGTTTAGGCATTACGAGCCAAAAAGAAAAGAAAATTGCCTATAAACTCACCAAATGTGTAGTTTTTGAGATATTAAAATACCTTTAAGTGACAAACAAACAAAACAAATGCGTGAAATCACAAATGAAATATAAAATATACCGTTCTCATTTGTTAAGCAAAACATAAAATGTTATGTAAGTAA
>NW_023339807.1:7449156-7449441 GCF_004916995.1 Morone saxatilis
GACTTGATCAACCATAATTTAACATACAAAGAAAATATTACAGTTCAAGAGCCTCTCTGGGAGACAACCCATAACTACTGGTGAGGAGGTGAACTTGTACTGTATGAGTCTAGTCATGCAAGTCTCAGACTCTTACGCATCTCAAAGCTAACATCAGGTATCAGTCTGTGGATATGAATTAGGCCTAGATGCATCATTATTCATTCTAGCATAACAAATAAATATTCTGCTGTTAATTCAGGCAGCTTCCTTTAACTCCAACCCGGTATGCTACATCACGGGAAG
>NW_023339807.1:7449466-7451668 GCF_004916995.1 Morone saxatilis
AGAACTTCCTGACCTCCAACCCCTAATGCTACATCACGGGAAGTGGTGCGATAAGGAGTCCAGTTAGAGAGCCATGAAAGTATAACAAAAATATCAGTGATTCAAGCCAGATCTGCTGACTAACTACACTGACTGCACAAGTCATAAGGACCACAGACACCTTACAAGAAAGAGACTAGGTATATCCAAGACAAATGTGTTTTAATTCTATCAACTAAATGAAAAGGGAAGTTTAGAATACAAGGAAGAATATAGAAGAAAAGTCCATTAGGCAACAAAGACGTGTTTGTGTAGAATGTGGTTCAACTGTTTAATCATTTGGGTTGTGTGCTTTTGCCAGCCCAGCTACATGCTATTTAACAGTGAGTGAATAACACAGTAAGTATTTCTACTCTTTGGCACCACTGAATAAAAATACAGGTTCTGTGCAATCTCATGTCAAAATGATGGTAATGACATCATGATCTTGTTTGAAAATTTGCAGTTTAAGAAGAAAGATTTATTGTTTCATTTCCCAAAAACACTCCCGTTTTCATCAGTAATTACAGTACAGTTGCTAAATTAAACTATAAACTGTGATGAAGTTTGATACGTGACATAAAACAATGACCTGAAGTTTGTTACAGACAGGAAAAGGCAAAGTGCCATAAGGTTCATTAAGTGATGTTATATCATAAGTCAAATCCACGAGCAGCAGGGGCATCAAAACTTGGACAGTAGTGCAGTGTGGTTTGTTGTTTTAAGGATTGGCATCTTTTGTTTCGTCACTCTGGTCTTCATCTTAGAGAAGCCCAAAGCTGGGTTGGACGCACATTTGGAACTACTACGTTCTCCCTGCGTGTTTATGTTGCTCAACATCTGTTAAAAGTAACAGAACTAACCACAAAACTCTGTCAAAAAACATTTGTTCAATATTAGCATATGGGATGATTCAAAAGCATACTGTGAGTGAAAGCCGTAACAGGAGATACAGGCATAAACATTTTGTCACTTCAAACAGAAAGTGAATCCCCAGAAATAATAGTTCAACACATTCACGGCACCCACAGGTAACTCAGAGCAGATGTGCCCTTAAATATGCAAAATTGTAAGCCTTGGTATAATTTAAGAACAAAAGGATGTTAAGCCTTATAGAGGACCCAAAATCTGTTTTTTGACCAGGTGTAGAATTTGTTGCCCTAGGGAAACTGAACTCACTTAGCCTCAAGTGGTCATTGGAGGAAGGGGATTTTACACAACTGTGCAGAAGTGTCCAAAGCCTTACTCATGCACTTCTTTATGCAGATTTAACTGTATGTCTTTTTTTATTGTCTCTGATGAACTTCTCCAACCTCACAAAGGCATTCTTCAGAAAATCAGATTGTGAGAGACACAAGCAGCAGGCTGCAGTGGTCTCTGCCTCACTGATGGAGGCTGGAGGACTCAGTGTGTAATTAAAGCATTACCATGAACAGCTCTGATGCACAAGAGTGATAGTGCTGCAGTCCACTCAATGACACAGACAGAAAGAGAGAGCAAAGGGAGAAAAGGGGCTTTCCATTGCCCTAGTTTCCATGACCCAGTGTGTGTGTGTGTGTCTGTGATGGAGAGTAGGATTAGCTGTTTGACAAGAATTTCAGCTTTAACTGGCTCGTATTCAAGAGACAAGCGAGGGAGAAAATGTGAGAAAGAGGAAAGATACGCAAAGGAAAAGACAGAAAAACTGTAAAACTGTGTGTGTGTCCATGAGCGTGTGTGTACTCTCACAGGTGGGCCAAATGCACGTCATTCTTGTGAAGTTACTTGCAACCACAGACTGTCTCACGTTACTTCCAGCACTTTAGTTGTAGTTAACAATCATCAAGCATCAAAGAACATTCCCATAACTAATACAGTGACAGTGACTGATGCTGGTTAAGAAGACAGACTGTTAGAGACAAAAGAGTCACGGCTGAATATTTGTGGTGGATATAAAGTGTTTTAAATTCCAAGGGGTCTACTAAGAACCCAGTCCTCAATTACCAAGCCGAGCGATTGTAAATCGCCAGATATGTTCCACACCAAGTATACAGTGCTATGACTTATGGTATCCCTTCAGTCTGTTAAGTATGCAGCCATGCATGGCAGCATGCTTACCGTGACACTGCTAACAAGCTGGTGTTCAGCAGCTATACTGTTTTACATTGTTCACCACCTTGGTTATAATAATACATTTTATTTGTA
>NW_023339807.1:7451693-7465987 GCF_004916995.1 Morone saxatilis
TTCTCTCTGTCTCTCTGTCTTCTCTGTGTCTCTATCTCTCTCTCTCTCTCATCTCTTTTTCTCCCCAACTGGTCGCAAAGGCAGTGACACCCCACTAGGAGCGAAGGCGTGCTTCGAGGTTTCTGCCGCGTTAAAAGGCAGTTTTTCCTTGCCCCGTCGCCAAGTGGTTGACTCATTGGTGGTTCTGTTGGGTGTCTGGTAAATTTATAATGAGTTCGGTCATGACTGCTTATTGAAAAGTGTCCTGAAGATAACTGTCTTTATGACATTGGCGCTATACAAATAAAATTTGATTGGAATTGAATTGGAATTGATGATGACGACGACGACGGACGACGACAAGCAATGGGGTGAATGGAGCAGTGATCTATAGTGAATAATAATAATAATAAAAAAATAACAATAGAATATCAGTGATTTTAAGCAATGGCAGTAAGCAGGACAATGGCAGGAGGTTCCACAGGATCCATGGGAACCTGCGAGATTGAGAAAGCACAAGAACTCACGGGGAATTTGAAGTTAGTAATATGCATTAATGTGTGCAGAAAGATAGAGAGAGAGCGAGGAGCTCAGTGCATCATGGACCGTGCACAGTGGTGTCTACAACTGGCACTGCAAGGTCCTATATCGTGGAGACACCCAGGGTCACCCTGTGAAGAAATGGTTACCATCTCTCGCCAACTAACTCCATGCAGCTGTCGTTCTTGTGGAGCCTGCATATAAGTTTCAGTGTACTAATTGCTGGTGTAAGATGATAAACTGTACTTGGATTTAGTTTTTCAACCACTCACATGCGCTGTACACTACATCCATAACCATTCGCACACATGCATACACTGGATGGCAAGTGGTGCCATGCAAGGTGTCTCCAGAACGGAAATTAAGCATTCGCACAGTCATACACCGATGCACAACATCGGGAGCAATTTGGGCGGCAGTAGGCAAAACTTTTTTTTTTACATTTCTGTCATATTTGCTTTAACTCTCACTATATCATGACAGTAGTACATAAAACATTTAAACTTTGAAAAATCTGGTTTCTCTGGCATGTTCTAATGCTCCCCATGGCATTTGCCTGAACAAAAACAACCAATCAGAGCCAAGGAAGATAGTTGATTGTTAAGTCTCATTCCCAGGGCATCAAATACAGATGCTTTAGGACTCTGGGAATGAGACTCAACTATCAACTCTCTTCAAGCCTCCAACCCAGTGTATACTTCTTGGCTCTGATTGGTTGTTTTCATTAAGGCTTGTGGATTCTTGCATTTGCCATTAGGAAGCACTAGGAGGAGCCAGAAGAACCACATTTTTTCATAATTATCTGGTTTATGTACTACTGTCAGGATATAGTGAACATTTCAGCAAATATTAGAAAAAATCTTTATAAAAATTACCTACTGCAGCTTTGATTGTTTTTGGATGATTATCACCCTGATTGTGATTATTAACCACACCTGCCACCATAGCTAGTCAGTCTATTGATGTGCATTAATTATGCACACATGGGTGTGGTTTCAGGATTTTCAAACATTCTGACCTGATGGGCCAACTAGGTTCAAAAATTGTTATCTTTACATGAAAAGGTATTTGCAACAGTTGTGATTCAGTATTGAATAAGAAAAGATTGAATGAGTGCTCTTATGGCTATAGTTAACTGTGGACCACCCAGTTTGGCATATCTGGAATCTCTCTCTCTCTCACAGCATTTAAATAGCAAACATTTACATTCAGACTGCTATGAGAATATAGTCATTTCGGACTAAAAAAAAAAAAGTTCCCAATACAGTATATGTAAATCACTTAATACTTTGGACTATACTAATGAAAAAAGGCAAAAATAGATGAGGGCTTGGTCAGAAGAATTTATTTGTCAACATGGATACAGGAACACCAGGTTATGAAACTATTTAGTTGGCTCTAGTCCTGACAAGGTTTGCCTGAATAACTTGAATTGGATTGCAGTACAAGTATTTCAATCTATTTCTCCAACACGAAACCAAAAATGTTATCAATTCACTTAAAGTACAAATCTAGTCATCTCATCTCTTGTTAGAAGTATCCATTTCCTCCTGTTTCAACTCATTTGGCTGCTCCGCCACAAACCCCAAAATCTGCAGGCCCCATCCTGACTCAGCCGAATCCCTGATCAACATCTGACTGCTCTCAGAGCCATGCAGAGTTGTAGTAACTGCCACTACAGCAAAATGACTGGGGCTGTCTTGATGCATTTGCTCTGAACTAACAGAACCAGAACTGTTTGGTCTTGTAATGTTACCAGGAAATTCTTGTACTTCCTTCTTTGTCTTTGCTGCTCTAGTTAACGGATTCAGATGAAGAGCTTCACCTTCTTCATTTCCAGAATCAAAATCAGACTCACAAATTAACTTATCTACACAGATTGGATCCCTAGATGCAGCTGGGTGAGCAGACCAGCCTGATTCCAACCCTCTGATCTGTAGACTGTGAAGCTCATCATCATCATCATCATCATCATCGTCGTCTCCTCCATGTGGTCCTTGACTGTTAATGCCTGATCGTCCTGGTATCCTGTTGGACTTGGTGTCCACTGAGTTATTAGCAGACTTGACCCGTTTTGACGACAGGAGAGTGTCAGACTTATCAGACTTCAGTCTGCTTTTTCTTGACTTTCTGATATCAGGAAAACCAGCATAGTCAATGTCAATGTTACTGCTGGCAGATAATGGCCCAAGTCTATTGCCATGCAGACTCTCATGAACTCTTGAATCCCAAACACTGATTGTACTGTTGGTGGCACTACAACTCATTTTATCACCATCAGTACAAGGTTTAATCATAGGAATTACAGTAGAAATATTTTCAGCAAAACCATGATTACTTCCATTATCAGAATCAATACCAAAGCTGGAATTTCTTGTAATAGTGGTGGTACCAAAATCATGTCTTAAAGCATTAGTGCTTCTGTTCTCACTGGATAAACCATTCTCTGAGCCATTTTTGGTGCTAGAGACCTCATCCCTGGCCTGAACCGTCTCATTTCCCTCTTGTCTTGTCTGGTCAGACATACTGATGTCATCCATTTTTAATTCTTTCTGCTGGCTGTCTGCCTTTTCCTTAACTACCTGTTCTGTCACGCCTTCCTCCTTTTCTTTCTTTCCCTGCTGGCTGACAGCAGCACTGTGCCTCCATTCTTTTCTGGCAACAAGGAGGACGGAAGGCTTCTCAGGAATGGCTTCTACTTTTTCCTCCTCATGGCCAATCTCTGACGCCTGTGAAAAGGTCTGGACATTTTTAAGGTGCTCATCTATACTATTTTCCCTTCTCTCTTCTTGATCAAACAATTCTCTTCCCTCCTCTGCTTGGAAAGACACTGCCCTCATCCTTGATTTCTCTTCGTCCTTTTGTCCAATGAACCAGCCTGGACTACTGACTGTGTTCTTCATAGCTGAGGAAAAAAAGAGTAACAAGTTGAAACAAGTAAAAAACAACATAATTTTACCTGAGACATACTGCCAATGGTATTCAGTGTCTATAGGGTCTCTGCTCCATTTGACCCAATGTGTCCTGAGATTACTTTTGTTATACTTTGGCACTATGCAAATAAAAGTGGAGCCATACAGATACCCCCTTTTTTTTTTAAACCAAAATTTAGTTATAGTTCTTGGTGTGGACAGCCCTTCGTTTGTTCCATATGACTACATTCTCAGAACTTACTATCCTGTATGTCAGTACACGTGGAATCGCAGCAGGAGCATACTGGGGGCGGGGCTTCCAGCTCCTCCCACCTGAACACATTATAGAAAGCAGTCATATAAAGTGTTGAAATTATTTGTTTTCATATAGATTCATATTCCTTTCATCTGATTATCATCATTATCATTCTACATGGTTATTTTACATTAAAGTACCGACTGTGTTACACTTGAAAAGAAGGTTATTTTAATAGCATTGGTTGCTTACCTTCCAGCTGCCTTGTTGAAGTTGCAGGACTTTGAGGTGTGGGTAGTGGTGAGACCGACTGACATTGAACAGTGGAGGTACAGCACCTATGCACAAACAGCAGGTAAAAAACCATAATACACTGCTGTCTCTGCTTGTAAATGGTAAATGGACTGTAATTATATAGCGCCCTTCTAGTTTGATGGAGCATCGGGAGCGATTTGGGGTTCAGTATCTTGCTCAAGGACACTTAAACATGTAGCAGGAGGAGCCGGGGATCGGACCCAGTCTACCTCCACAGCTGCCCCAAACACTAAATGTGACAAAAATAAAAATACTGGACACTGTATAGTGCTTGACTTGTCATTATGACTTACACTGTTTGTATAGTTAAATTTGTATTTTTCTGGTAGAGACAGTCAGTTTTTGTATAATTTAAATAAGAAATGTTTCCTTAAGATTAATTTATTAATGTTTAAATTAAACTTCTCTTTATTTTTTAATAAAATAAATCAGGAATAATCATTGATGTTACCTAATAGGTAATGGTTACATAATCTGGATTAACATGTAAACATTTCTTTAAAATGCTTATACAAACCGTGGCACACAGGTTATGATAAAAACAAAAATAAGCAATAGCACAAGGATAAAAACAAAATCAGGAAAGTTTTACTCATAATTCATTACTCTTTTCAGTAATATTACTTATAACTCCCTACCAACAGTAATTAGTTACACTACAAGTTATATTACTTTTCTGCTACTCCCCATAAAATTGGCAACTGCATCCCTTCTCTCCCAAATTCGATGATTAAAATCCAGTTTTGTTTGTTAAATTCAAAGTAATTGAAATATTTACAACCGCTGAATGTAAGCGTTTTGATGTGATTGGATTGTTGGATTTCAAATCAGTAGGGAGGTGACAAAGTAAGTTAACAATCAGGTTGTAAACTAATATTACTGAAATGTATTATTAGTTACACCACAAGTTACTGAGGAAAGTAATATTATTGCTAGTGCATGTGTCTTACTGCCCAACACTGGATTTGGACATTTTCTTGTGTCTCACAGCATACACTTTCTGTTGTCGCATGATGTTGGTGACTTCGGGTAATTATTAATGACGAACATCAACCGGAGCAAAGGTCTGGTTTTGAGCTTACTTGAGAGACTGCTCCGAAGAAAAATGCATCCACATAGAACTTTAACACTCTGCGTTCTCCCATCAGGAACCTGGAGCTGCTGCCTTCCCTCCTGCTGTCTGTCATGCAGCTGTAATCAAAAATCAGAGCACAATCAAGACGTATAAGGTGACAAACTAATTACTGTGAATACAAATGTTTGACTTTTCTTACTAGAGACACACCCATAGTTAGAAATAATATCCACTTTGGGCACAGAGTTTGGGTCTGTCGAGCTTGTGGCATAGCATGAGTCAACGTAAAGCCTCTCCCCAGGCAATAAAACCCCTGTCTGGGCCACAAAATACACAGGATCCCCCAAAAAGAACCAGTGGCCTGAAGGAAGGGGCTCCCACTTAGCTGTTAACACACAAACATACACGCTCTTATTCAAGGCAAACAAAACACATCCCTTGACTGAAATTGTGTTTCCTTTTGTATTTTGTCTTTCTTGTCCATGATCAAACTATACTATAGGAGTTCACTAAAAATAATGATAAATTGACAAATGACTTTGGGCTTGCTTCTGAAGTTACAGGAAAATAATTTGATCTGAAAACTGGAAGCTGTAGAATAACACTGACAAGAGTGTTGAGTTGAACTAGTTTCATAATGGCTAAAAAAACGTAACTGTAGACTCACCGTAGAACTTTCAACACTTGCAGCTCTAATGTGAACAGTTGACATCAAGTCATTGTCTAATTAGTAAGAAGTTATTTCTTGCTGAAACAAGACGTGATGGCAAATTTGAGTAGATCATTTCAGATATTTACAGTTAACATGTCATCTTGTGCAAAAACACTGAATCCTTTTTAGATATTGTAGGCATAGGTTACCATTGCAGACAGAGAGGCTGAAGCTTAGTTTACTCCTGATGTTCTTCATAAAGGTTGAGTGCAGAACGTGAGGTCTGAAGCCAACTTGGTAAGAGTAATGAAACCTGAGACAGAAAAAAGGATTTTCTCATGACAAAAAGGAAACTTGAGATCTCCCATATCACTTAGCATCACTCCAGAGGCTGATAGAAGTCATAAAGTCACAGGACATTTTGTGGTTTAGACACTTAAATAGAAACTGGTTCTAACAGAAAGAACAACACTGAAGCACTTCATAAAGCCTGAACCAAACATGGGTATTGAAGCATGCGAATGATATCACTTAATAAAATACTAATGTTAGTGTATTTTACATCTGTAGGAACTGACCTTGAGCGGTAAATTACAGACGCATATTGTATTTACTTGAGAAATAATTGAGAAAATATTTGCCCAATTCTTTTGAATGAACAATAACAAGCAGGCTCTCCATGCCAATGGCTGGCTATCAGCCTCCAGCATGTTCCAGTGAGCTCCAGCAGGCCCATGCAGGGCTCTGTGCCCTGTCCTTAAACCCCTGGTACCAGGGGGAGGGATCTCGGCCTGTGGCCAAGACAGGGTGCTTGTTCTCAGCCTTCCTCTCATGCCTACATACCACTGGGTGCAGGCAAGCTGGACGTCACAGTTTGGGGTGTGCCTGGACACGGGGAAAAGATGTGACACACATCAGTTCATCACATAATAATTGCAGTGAGAATTGACCTTTCATAGAGGAGACCAGCATATAACAAGGATTTATCTGTCCATTTGTCACTGTGAACAGAGACTAGTCTGTAGTGTAATTCATAAGCCACAGTTCACTTATAAACCACAGAGTTGTATTAGGCTTCATGAGTGCCTGTTCTCAGCTGTTCTCCCGTGTGTGGGGCATTGGCATGGACCACACCAACCACCCTTCCTCAATGCCCGCTGGAGCTTGCTGGAGACCCAGTGTAAAGGAAGTCAGTCCTGGGCATGGAGAGCCTTTAATTCAGTTAAACAGAGCAGAATTTGTTTGTTTTTCATGAAAACTTATTTCAGAATCATGAGATAAAGAAAAACAGGGCAAATATTTGTTTCCTAGTGAACGCAGTAAGATAGAAAGTCATTGATCATTAGTTAAGGGTAAATCATTTTATGACAACACCTTAAGATGGAATGCTAGAATCCAGTTGTATGATGGATACATTCAAACCCATACCTTACACTACAAATCACAGCTTTTTGAATAACTTGATTTTTTTATTCAGTGGGAAGCACTGTAAAACTGATCATTTATGTATAAAATACATTTTATACATAGACCATGTGGGCTACACCTGCAGGAGCCCAGGAGGTTAATATTGCCTGATTGATGACATAATTATGTTTAATAAAATTACATTTGACAAGGTCACAGTGACATTTACCTTTGACCAGCGAATTCTAATCAGTTCATCCTTGATCTTAACTATATTCTGGATACTTTTGTCACATTTAGTCAAATATTACATTACAGGTATTACATACTCAATTTTTGAGTCAAAGAGTGGTGTTATATTTTTTAAAGTGAGTGAACTTTGGTCACAGAATGGAGCGGGGACAAGAGAGCATTCTTAGCCAAATGCTACTTAAAACCCTGAAACAGAGTAGACGGGTAGTCACAGACAGCCTTTTTAATTAAAGTGGTTTGGAGGTGTTAATTACCTGTTGTAATGGCAGTGGACGGGAAGTTTAAGTGGTAGAACTCTGATGACGTAGCCTTGTGGAGGTGGAGTATAGTACAGTGAAAAGGTATACATCAGCTGACCACCAACAACCTGAGAGACAGAAATTTGAGAGATTAAAATGAAGTCGTTTTTTATTCCATACAAATTTAAAGCAGTTGAAATTCATCTAGATAGTAGTAGAAGTGGTTGTCGTGGCCGAGTGGTTAAGGCGATGGACTAGAAATCCAATCCATTTTTTGGAGAATCGAATATAATGTTTATAAGTGTTTTTTCTTTAGTGTATAATCACCTGAATATAGGAATTGTATTATGGTACCATAGAGTCCCAGATTTCTATAGTAGCCCAGAAGAGACAAATGAAACACTTGCTCTAGATAGGAGAATTAGTGTTGTTTCTCCTTCGTGTCTGGAAGGGGAGGGTGAAGTGAAGGAGTTGCAATCTGCAACTCTAACTGCCACCAAATTCTACACACTGAATCATTAAGTCTAGCTTTTTACTGCTTAAAGGGAGCAGAACTTTATAATAATATGAAACTGACACTTAATGGCTTATTGTTTTTCAACAAATGGCTTAAATGGCTCCTGGCTTTCCCCACTCACATCAGCAATGGAGAAGAGAGGAATTGTATCAACCCATTGGGCATTACTCCCATTCACTCACTCACTCACTCAAGCACAGCAGCCACTATCTTACAAAGTTCATCTGAAACTAATATGACATTTCAGCAGTCCATGTTAGTAAAATCAAGTGAATATTTTCCTTTTTTTGGTACAAAATTCCTCAGAGCCCTGGGCTATGTCTAAAGTCAACCCCTTTGTTCACTAATTTACTGCTACTAACTGTATACACGCCATAGTTTAATCAATAGTGAGCAGAAAATTTATATTTTGGTCACCTACTAATCATCATAATTTTCTCATCAACATTAACAGCTGTAGAGTAGCACAACAATAACTTTAGTTGTTTTATTGTGGGATTTTTTTAGGCCACTATTTAATGGATTTTTATTTTATGTATTTATTTATTTATTTTCAAATACCCAAACTTCATACCCTCAAATTAAAATGGCAGATAGTAAGTGTAATGCACATATTAGTTAGATGTTAGATAGTTTTGGAGGCAGCGCTGAAGAGTGGTCGTACCTAACCAGTTGTCTATAAGGAGCCAAAACTGAAGTTAGGGATGGTGTATTACATTAAAGTTAAAAATTTAAGATGAAAATGTTAGTAGGGTTTTAGTGAAAATACTTAATTTAATCATATTTTTTTATGTTGCTCAATGGTAAAGACATTCTGGGAGAACACAATTCTAGCTAGTAAAAAAAAAAGTAGAGCGTCTTGTTTTAGATGTAAAATCTGTATTAAATGGTAGAATGCCAACAAAACTTCACAAATATTCATTGTTGAGTGATATTCCCAGGTTATTTATGTTAATGGCAATGAGACTCAACAATCATCTATGGTCAAGCCACCAACTCAAAGTGTCTTTGAACCTTTCTTGGCTCTGACTGGTTGTTTTCATTCAGGCCCAGTGGATTCTTGCAATGCCAGATTATCTGTCTCATAACTCTTAACATAACCCTATGGCCAGGGCATAACAGTTTCAGCAAAAAAAAATTACTTCCAGCTCTATCAGAATGGTTAGAAACCACAGAAGTAGTGTGCAAAGTAAGTGAAGAGATATATGACATTTAGTGGCGTCCCGACCTTAGATTCTCCATCACACTCTGTCAGTTTGGAGTGAAAATACAGGAAGCGGGGGCTGATTCTGCTGGCTTCGCATGAGCCCAGTCGGAACAGGGATGGCACGGTCCAAGCACGCAGCTGGAGGCGGTCCATGCGCACAGAGATTTTATCTATGCCACACCAGACGTCCACAGCACGAGCACCTGTCCCTCGGACGCTCTGGTGTTGTTGTGTTGGTGGTAACAGCAGCGCAGTCAGTCCGGCGGGAAGCGGCCTTTTATGAGGTCCAGGCCGAAACAGGTCTCGTGCCAGAAGTGGCCCTGGTGCCTGTAGGAACACGGGCAGATGGTAGAATGGAGGGCGCGGGGCTCCATCCTGTTTTGTCTTTACCGGATTTCGCCATTCAGACCATGCCGCGCGCTGAACCGGACCTGCCAGTGTACCACGGAAAAATGTCAAAATAAGCCACGGGAACACTGGCATGATGTGAATACAGGAGCAACAGGGCGAGTGCTGGAGGACCAGGGGAGAGCCTGCTCTTGTTTCATATTGCGTCTCACCTTCATTATCACACCTGCTACCCTGCTGATTGAAGTGGAACAGCCGGGTTAGAATGTTTAGTGGTCCTGCTGGAGCCCTCTTGTATTTTTTCTTCTTGTTCTTCTTATTCTGTTCTCAGCTAAAAGTGTTTGTGCAGCAAAAACTGTAAGAAACACTAAAATTGGAAGGTGGGTTGCAAATTCCTCCCACTACTCAGGCACATAATATTACACTTATTGACCTCAAGGTGGCGCTCTAATATTCAAGTTTACATTTTCACTAACCCAAAAACAGCTTGGCCTAGAGTAAAAATTATTTATTCATTTTAATATTCTCAAAAACCTTTTTTTTTTCTTCCTAAAACACTGGGCCAATAGTGTGCGATAGTCAGGATCATCTACAGACTTTGGCTTGTAAAATGGAAAAAGATTGACATGTTGAAATATCTTTAACAAATTAAGATCAGCAATCAATTATTATTTATTCCTGATTGAGACAATCAGGATGCATTTAACAAAAAGTCAATCAGAAAGCATTTAACATTTTAGGCCTTCTTTTAATCTTTACTTTCTTTTCTTCCCTTCTAACTAGCACTGTATATTATTGTTGTAAATAGGACCGACAGTGTTGGTAGTTTTAGTTTTTTATTCTTTTGCCTTAGTTTAGCTTAGTTTTTGTCTATAAACAATGTGCAGGAATGTGGACACCGCAACCACCACACAACTTCTGTACTTTGTTGAGGCTTTTATTGTCTTTAAGATAGTGACAGCTGAAGACAGACAGAAAGGGGGCAGAAAGAGGGGATGACACGCAGCAAAGGGCCACAGGTCGGATTTAAACCCTGGGCCCCTGTAGCAAGGACTCAGCCTCGGTACATGGGTCGCCAGTTATACCCACTGAGCTAACCGGGCGCCTGTGGGCAACTAATATTTAACTTCGTTGTGAGCTGCACAGTAATTGTAGTTAAAGTGCCATTTTGAATGCTGGAACTCAGTAGAGAAATTCATTATTTCAATAAGTATAATAAAAAGTGCTTTAGATGTCCCAAGAGACACATGCATGAGTTACCACATAGCATACTGGGGCCTTGAAAGTCCAATCATATATGTGATATGTGTTTCGTATGTAATGGACAGATGGACGTACCAAGAGACTAGGTCCAATCCAGAGTCAATGACCCAAATCCATTGTGGATGTATTCTACTTTACAGTAATTGCAACTTGCCAAAAGCAGCTGGGGAGTTCTTCAACTGAGCCCTTTATAACAGGAACTCCTCACTAGAGAAACAACATTGCTTATCTGTTGAAAAGCGTAAATTGATCTATGTTTGTGTTTTCCTGAGAAGTGACCTCTTGAGGTTGTGTAAATACTGACTTATTCTCTCAGTAGCAAATTTGTCTCTCAGTTTCATTTGTTATCCTGTTGCAATGGCTCTCATAGAGGAAGTCGGGCTGGCTTTGATTTAAACACAGTGGATTATTCATTAGTTTAATATCATATTATACTAATGAATCTTTGTCACAACCTCCACATGGGTGGGGTTGTTTGGAAATTTGCAAGACTCACAAGGAGGAGGAGGCTCTAACTTAATCAGTGTAGTAGCAATGGATCTGGTGTGTAAATATGATGGCCTTGTGGTGTGATGTCACTCACAGTGTGAAGCATCCTGTCAACATCTGGGTTTAGTTAGAAAGTGCTGAGTGAGCATTACACCTTGGGACTGACCTGAGAGACAAACTGACGTCAAACACATTTAGGACGATAGACATAGTGTTGCGTTGTGTTGAATGCAATCTGCGTCAATAGCAATACCTTTAATACTAATAATATTACTATGTGATAACACATCAACATCAACATAGCTAATTAGGCTGTCACTGTCCAAAGATCCTTTGCCTTTGTCATTGTTGGTCATGGGGGAGCCGGGGTTTGAGCCAGGCGCTTTCTGAAAGCTACAAGACCAAATCTCTGTCTACTGAGCTACGCTGCCCCCCTCCACCATCAAGCTCAACTAATTTAACATTACTTATTTACCTAGTTAATTACCTAACTTCAGTTACTAGGCTGGGGGAGTAGGGGTTTGAATCATGAACCTTCTGAGTGTGAGACCACAGCTCTACCTACCTACTGAGTTATGCTGTCCCTCTCCACCTCCTAGCTCAACTTCTTATTTAATTATTAAATAACTTAATTAGCTAGCCCTTCACTCAGTTACAGAGCCATTTAGTGAGTTACATAGCTATTTACCCAATTATATTACAGTTATTTATTACATTACCTAGCTAAATTCAATTACTTATCGAGTCATTTACTCCATTACTTTGCCCTTCAGTCATTTACCTGGTTTAAACTACTTTGCCTTTTGCTCAGCTTGGGCATGAACCTTCTGACTACGAGACCACATCTCTACTGACTGAGCCATTTATTCTATTACCTAGCCAATTATTATTATTATTAGTTATCATTAGTCTTTAAACAGTTGTCCGTGATCTGGGGTTTTTGTCACCAATCTCCAAAAACTGACGGTTAGTGGCAAATCAGGGCTATAATGTAGTGTAATGTAGTGCATTACTCTTGTTAGTTTATCAAATTAGTCAATGGTGACATCAGTAGCAGCAACCATGGCTGAATCTAGTCCCAAATATGCTTTTCCTCTAATGGCAGCTAGATGGTTCAAATAAAATAAAAAATATTTCTATGTAATATGTTTTTCTCTCAACAAGATAAGGCCTTTTTGCTATTTTTAACTATTGTCTGCAGTAAACCCAAATCCGAATTTACAGAAACCAGAAGTGAACTGGAGAAAATGGACTGACAACCTCCAGGAAGCTGACTATAAACCAACTCCAAATAGCATGTTTTCTGATGGATTTAAGAGCACGTCATTGTTTGTTTCACACTTTTAAAGGCTACTCACTATATCTCGATATCCAAGATGCACAAAAGCACACCCATAGCTATGTGGAACAGGTTCCCATGATAAATGTGGAACAAGTGCTATGTGTAAAGCAATAGGCTGCAGGCCAGCTGCTCTACAAACTGCTTCATATAAAGTGACAGCTTGCTGGAACGCAGTCTATATTGAGGCCACATTGGATCAACTAGTGATTTACAGTAAATGGCTGAACTACAATGGAGGATGTTATGTTAACTTCATTTGTTGCAAAGTTTTAACCGTAATTATTGATAAACTAGCCTTATAATTTTGTATTTTATTTTGACTAACATACTGCATTTAAAGCGACTTAGAACAAAGTGTCCCACAATTCTAACATTAGAGGAACACTGTTCAGTGTTTGTGATTGAAAATAATAGCAGAAATGGTATTTTATGGCAAGTTTAAATCATTGCTAATTGCTTTCAATATATTCGAAGGACTCTTGATTTAACACTAAAAGAGAGCTCCCTGGCATGTGTAATTAGTGGTATGTGTTGCACAACTCATACAAAACAGTTATCAGATGCTGTGTTAGGATTGCTCAAACAAAAAGCTCAAAACTGGATGTTTTTTCACAGGATTATAGCAATGGTGTAATCAAGCACCTGGGAACAGCCCTGTGATGATAGGTGTTTTGGGTGTATTAGCCAAAGGTGGCACTGAGAATGGCTTACTACCACACAAATCCATTCCTCAATCCTACTGTTCATAGATAGAAAGTAAGGGCTAAAATACATCTGTGGAAGAACTGCTTTTCCAATCTAAAGATCTAAAAGCAAAAAAATCTAAAATGATTGAGGTGCATGTGCAAAATAAAAGAAATAAGTTCATATAAAACCAGTTGAAATTAAAGTAAAAGGAGATAACCATATGCACTGTATAAACAAATAAAGTGCAATTATAAGAGGTGATTTCACATAGGGCAGATATAATGCCAATAAAGGAAATTATTGAATTTAAAACAATAATTGGATTTAAAAATACTAAACTGGTGATACAGAAAAGCACAATTAAAATACAATAGTATGTGATGACATTAAACACCAAAAAATAATGGAAAGGTAAAACATTCTTAAATGTAGGCCATCTTGCAAAGGTCCAATTTGTCCAGTACAACTGCAAATCTAACGACATACCCATCAGCCTCAGCTGTCCTTTTGTGTTTTGTGCTAATTAGCAAATGTTGGCATGCTAACAAGCTAGAACCATATCCAGTGTTATTGCCCTTAGTGTTTTTTTTCTTGTTTTGGTTTCTGTAGCACTTTGAGATTCTTTTATGAAAAGTGCTTTACAAATAAAATGTATTATTATTATATACCTAGCAGCTGTACTGTTTTGACATGTCATTTTTCTATTTCTTACATTTTAGATGTTCTATATGTATGTATATAGCAAATTCCTTGTTTGTAAAAAATCACATGGCAATTAAAGCATTTCTGGTTCTGATACTTTCCCACTTGTCCT
>NW_023339807.1:7466012-7476728 GCF_004916995.1 Morone saxatilis
TTCTCTACTGAGTTCCAGCATTCAAAATGGCACTTTTAACTACAATTACCTGTGCAGCTCACAACGAAGTTGATATTAGTTTCCCACAGGCGCCCGTTAGCTCAGTGGGTACTAACTGGCGACCAATGTACCGGGGCTAGAGTCATTGCTACAGGGGGCCCAGGTTTAAATCCGACCTGTGGCCCTTTTGCTGCGGTGTCATCCCCTCTCTCTGCCCCCCCTTTTCCTGTCTGTCTTTCACTTCACTATCATAAAGGCAATAAAAGACACATAAAAAACTTAAATATAAGTTGCCCAGATAATGACTTTATCACTGAATGAAAAATTGCCAAACTTTATATTGATCGTATGTTCAGTTTTGAAATCTTTAAAGGCACATGCACAAATAGTGGTATTGCAGAATTCATCCTTTTTATTTAATGTCAGCAAATGAGGTGGTTGTGCTCTTGTGTGACATTTTAGGGAGGTGCAAACTTTCTCTCTTTGTTTATCAACCAGCCATCTCCATAGTGATAAAGGGGATATTGTCCAAATCCAGAGCTGATGTTGCAACATTTAATCCTCTGATTGAATTACCAGGGAGGAGCAGAAAGAGAGCGAGAAAGAGACGGAGTAAAGTTACTCTACTTTAATAAACATTTACTTTGCTTGTACCTAACAGTACAGAGGTTCCAGTTGTCACTTAGGAGTGTGTGTCATCACTCAGTACTACTGACAGGTTCAACTTTGCTGTCCCTGTTAATGGAGCATTTTTATTGCTACACCTCCCTTGCTTTGTCTCATCCAACCTTAAATTCCTCAAGAGAGTTTTTTTTTTCAGAACACTCTAAAATTAGAGGAAATAGTATATTGTAAAAGTAATTTTGGTGGAATGTATATTCTGTAAAACACTGGTTTTAAAGTGTTCTTCAGTATGAAAGTGTTTCAGTGATTATTGTCTTTACATCTAGTACTGTTTTCAGCATACTTTATTGGTTCCTTTTTGCCCAAATGTCAACAAATATGCATTGCAAAATCTGGGCTCAAAAAAGGGAACTCTCAATAATTGCAGCTGTGATTATAACTGGGGGTGGTTTTCCAGCCACAATATGAAGTACCTTTCTCCAAAGAAGTCTCTATTCTGGCCTTAGACAAGTAAATTCATTTTAAAATGAGCATGAGGAATGAACACTATACAAAACTTAAAAGTCATGAAGCAGATTAAGTTAACTGTGGAGTTGTAATGTAAGTAATTAGTGCAAGTATGCAATATGATCTCCCCCCTGAGGTGTTGCAGATTAAATGTTATGTATATGTTGGCAGTAAATAGATTGTTACTTGTAGGTAACAATGTAAAAGCACTTTTGCCTTATTTGGCAGAGTGACAGAGAAACACGTCCTTTAATTCTGTTATTGTAGCCATTAAACTCTCTTTTTCACACACACACACAGACACACACACATATTTATCCCACCCCCTCACTACCCCCACACTCGTCTCTCTGAGTGGGTTGTATACACAGTGTGGTTACAGTCTCCTCAGCCCATAAAACCGTATAGAACCAGTGTGAGTCCCTGTATTGTTGGTAGCGAAGGCCAATCCTCTGAGGGCCTTGTTGTGTGTTATTGCACAAATTCACCACCCTCAGGCAATCATGACAGAGCACTCTAGGAAGAGAGGAGCAGCCAGGAAGAAAAAGTGCATGTGAGCATGTTTTGATCTGCAGTGATATGTAATGGTTATGGTAGCACTTGTATTGATAAGGGTTAATGTGTTAGTGAATTAATTTAGGAACCTAAACCTATGAAACTAATAATTCACACAATGAAACATATTTAGAAATAAAGTGAATACATGTGTTTGTTATACATCATAACACACTATATTCTGCTCTCACAAATGAAAAAAGAAAGAAAAGACTGTATGTTGCATGCCTGTATGTATTACACACAGCCTAACAATTTGTGCAGTTCACAATAATAAAACAGTTTGTATGAACGCTGACTAAAAGCAGACTCTCCAGAGCTGTAACTGTTAATGCAAATTTGATTAAACAACCAGCTGACAGATTGTGGCTGCAAAAAAAGGACCAAAAGAGACACTTTTTGTCTCAATTCCATTGAGTGAGGAAATGCTTGGCTGATGGACAATGTAAGAGTAATCCACAGCAGAGTGCCAGTGTCTTTTCAGTGCCATAACATCTCACACAAATGTGTGAACATGGATTAAATGACATGGAATTAGAAATTAGAAATTAAATTAGAAATTTGAATTAAACAAGCTAACTGTGAGACTGAAATGATAGACGATAGAGAAAATAGTTACTTCTGCTTCAGTGGAATAGTTTGACATTTTGGGGAATATGTTTTTTTTTCCCTTCATTGTAAGCCTGGGCCAGCAGTTATCTCACAGAAATGGAGAAAGGGGAGGGGGGAACTAGCTCCTAACTCACCCTGATACCAACAATTGTCATTTTGCATAATTTTGTCTGATAAAAAAATCAAACAAACAACAGACAATGTATTAATTAGTGAGCTTTAGAGGTGTTGGTGGGCAGGTTTCACCTTTGAACAGAGCCATACTAACTGTGCTCCCCTGCTTCCAGTGTTTTTGCTAAGCTAAGTTAATGTCTTCTGGCTCTAGCTTCATAGATTCATCAGTGGACCAGGCTTTAAGATATGTACACTGGATGTAGGTTTGCTTATCTTGTGCATGTTGTGTGCACCTCATGTTAATATAAGTTACATTCTATGAATTAGGTTTTGTTCAGCTTTTGCCAAGTAGGTTTTTCTTGGTAAATAAAACAACTAAATAAATCTACTTCATAGCCACTCTGGTCAGGCTTCTCCACAGAGTTATAACCTCAAATGTTGTTAAGAGGCCAAATGTTACCAAACCTTTGTCTGCTCTCATTACCCCTCCCACCATTTCCGCCCTTTCTGTCCTTCTCATGGCTGCATACAGTGGACTAGGCTTTCATCCAAATCTATTTAATGGTCCACAATGCTGCACCAAACACACAAACATAAAAACAGAGAGCAAGAGAGAAAAACAGAAAATGTTCATGCTTTCTGCCAAGTAGGTTGTTTATATGTTTCAAATGCACCTATTTACCTCTGTATTAAAATCATTCCCACTGACATTATAAGTTCATACAACTGCAGTTGCATGTCAATTTTGTTACAATGCTTTTATTGTTATTAAATGAGTATGTTAGGTTGACACACTGACATATTTTTTATTTCCCTCTTGTGCAAAGGAATTTAAGATGACAGAACCCTTTAAGGAGTTATGGTTCCTATGAATGTATTAAGCAATTTTTTACATACATTTTGCTTTATATCACCTTTAATTATATTCTGTTATTGATTTATTCATTTATTTAACAAGAAATAATTATTATTACCAGAAATCGCTTTACAAGGGCTGATTGTCTTACTGCTGTTGACCTCTGCAGCCTGGAAGTGTTCTTTTGGGACCAAGATGGTAGACCACACACACACACACAAATAAACTCACACACACACAAATAAACTCACAGGAAAATGCTCAGAGGGAAAAAAGCAAAACAAATGGTAGAGAATAGTAACATTTTACCACAACCAATTTACTTCTGGGAAAGTAACACAGGTAATTGACCGATTGCGATTGTGTCCGATCATAACTTAGCAACTGTAACACCCTGTTCACATAGCCGCACGCCGCGTTTCCACCGAGAACGTGTCAGCTGTGTTTCTGCTGCAGAGCTGCTGTTTCCCTATACACCTTTCACTGTATATTGTCCATGAAAAATCAAAATTTTCACATGATTTAATTTATAATGCCATATAGTTTAAAGGTAAATGTAAAGAGTGGTAACCAGAAAGCATGTGTGGTTTGTTTACCCAAGAGAGGCAGTGGAAAGATAACCGTCCTTCATCCAGTTTACTCCTGGAAGTTCTTTTACAAGTGAATTTGTGTTAAATAAAAGATTACTGCAGTGCTTTTATATTGAAAAAGAAGTTTAAACTGTACTGTAGCTGTACATATGTGGATATGACTACCATCAGGTCCTTTTTGACTGTCCTCTTTTGATGGGAAATGCATGCAGATCGCAGTAAAAATAGGCGAGACCTTGAATCTTTCATGAAGCTATACTGTCAGTGCTTTCTCCACTTCTGAGAAAAATTGTATTGTTGTCTGTGGTGTCAAATCTGCCCCTGACTAATTGACTTGATGGGCGCAATCAGCTCCAGCGGCCGCGGCGCAGCTGGAACACGGTGCTGGTAGGTGGAAGAACAGTGATGTTCAATGGCTGCTGGGTGCTGGGGTACTTATTGGGCCAATGGTTTGTCCAAATGTTTCCATTGCAACTGCTAATAGGTTTGACAGCACATTTGGAGCTTGGATAGATGCTGGAGCTTGGCAACTGTTTCTTTTCACCTTTTTGGTTTGGCTCTTCCAAGATGGCCATCTTTTAAGTGTTCTTTCTTTCTTTCTGTCATTTAGTTCTGGGTTTTTTCCTTCAACTCTCAACTTCAGCCATATGAATCTTTTCATGATTTTTCCATGTAACTCCACAGCATGATGGGAGCCTGCTGCAGAGTGCCTGAGTTACTTTCTCCAAAACACACACTGCGTTTGATTTAACAGCAAATCAGCAAATAAGGATTTTGTTCTTTCATAAGTTGCTACAGTTAGATAAATCATCATTAGGTATGGGCAGGAATTGTTAAGAAAATCATAGATTTAACTAATAAATGTTTGTGGTGATGAATATTAATTATTTGGGATGTTATTGTGTTTTGGGATTTCATGCTTTACAGAGATAAACTTTTTTCCCCCTCAAATACACTTCTGCCTCTCTCCTCCACGGCTATTTAAAGGGTTAGCTCACACTTTCTTATTAACCCAGTGTGGGGTCTAATCATCCATAGACATTTAAAATTTAACACATCTGTTCATAATCAGTGCTCAATTCATTGGAGAAATCTCTGTACAGTAACTAAGGGGGGTGGGGATTTGCAAACAGTCAGTAGGACGTTTTAGCAAGACTTAATTTTAGTTTTAATCAATGGCATTATTTAGAATGATATCCTGCTAGTCCATCCATCCTAGCTAACAGCAAGTACCCACACCCCCACTCCCTCTATCACAAACACAGATGCCCACATACACACACGCACAAACTTTCACAGAGTCCTCTCTGTCTCTGTCTGTGACCACCCGCACTCCCCCGATCTCTGCAGGAAGTTACTAATCCGTCAGTCAGACTTGATGGTGATGTAAACACAGGCGGTGTACCCCCTCTTCCGAAACCTCACGCTCCTGTTTCTGCCTTTTAGCAGTTCGTTTGCCTGTCCAACTACTTAGCAGCAATTTACTGGCATCTAGGAATTATCTGACCCCCCAGCCCTAGCTGCATCATTAACTGTGATCATTAGTGGCTTATCCACAGTAGGGCGTAGTGAGACTTGCTATAACAAAGACTAGTTTAAAAATTAGAACATAGACCAAATGCCTTTTTTTTAAAATTCCAACTAAACAATGCTGGAAAGGAATTGCATTTTAAACCAAAGTGGTTTTTCAAACAGAATTGTTATGCATGAAATCTTAAAAGTGCATTTTAAGGCGTGCAAAAAAGCTTTTTTTGTTCAAATTCACTGAATTTCTCATTCCTTGGAAATTCTTCTGATGGTTTAAGTGCACTGATGGTGTGCAGGCAGTGGCCAATGATATTTCTAAAAGCCTCCAACACAATGGCATCTGTCTTAAATTGTGCATCACTGTCTCACCACTAGACTGACTTTGGTGCCTGTGCTCATTAACATATTCCCACAACATCCCTCATCTCACCCATCATGGGGAAATGGCAGAAATCAAAGTCAGCATTTAAGTACATCTTTGCACCCACTATGTATCCTGAAACGTGCACTGACCTGGCACTTATATAACGCAGAGTCATGTATCAAAAAAACATTTCAGACCATTTCAGAATGTATTATTTCCAATAACAAAATCCAAAAATGTATTTATGATAACATTTATAATTTAAGTTTTTAAAATTTCAGCATAGCCTGTTATATTTCCTGTTTATACGATCTTACACATAGCCTCCTGTAACTTCTCTTAAGCCACGTTTACACTGTAGGAAAACTTCTCCAGTGACTAGGAATCCCGAGACCTAAAGCATCTATCAGCTTTACGAAGTCATGGCCCCTCTCTCCTCTTCTGCAGCCATGGCACCAGAACCTTGTTAAAAACAAATAGTTTGAGGAATACAAAGGGGGTTGAGTGCTTAATTAAATGAATTAGAGAGGGTGTAATATAGTTGTGTAATAATTTCAGGGTTTGTCTGTTCTGGGCTACTGTAGAAACATGGTGGTTTAATATGGCGGCTTCCAAGGCAACCAGCAGTGTCTGCAGATAAAAATGAAACGATTCTTATTTTCAGGTGATTTTATACTAATGAAAACTGCATGTTAAATTTCATTACAGATGCTCCTAACTTACCTAACTTTAAGTGTTGCCAAACTACATTGTTATCTAGACAACAGATCAATGTTTAAAGTAAGCTTTTTTTTTAAGAGTTGAAAAGGAGGACAGAGTTCAAACTAGAGTTTTTTAGCGGAAAGTGGGAAATCGCAAAACTAAAAGTAACAACACATTAGAGTCATGACTTTTCTCTTTTTTGTTAGCTAAGACTTTGCAGCAGACAGCTCCAGAGTGGTGAATCTTCCAACGTGTACAGAGGGCCGATATCATTCAGTAACAGTTTCATTTGGACACACCCTTGTCAGTGACCCATTTGCAGTGGTCAAAAACCTGGCCAGACATGATGGTCCAAAACATAGTTCTTAACTGTGAGGCGATCAGTGATACATGTTAACACTTATATAAGGTCAGGGCTATAGATGTAAATTGGTAGCAGATGCAGCTTTTTCCTGTTTGTTTATGACCTCTCCCCAACTTACCCTGATGTCCATAAGCTGACAGGATGGTCAGCCTTAAAACTATTGTTAGCCTTGCAGGTTCTGAAAAATCAGAGTCAAATCTATTTCAGTGGGCGATAGATATTCATATTACCGCTAATTATACAATGTCACTGCGATTCACTTACCTTTTGAATCAAAGCATTTAGTGGCCAGAGACTGAGAGTTTTGAGCATTTAACTTGACTTATTACACTTCCTCCATTGGCTGCATCTCTGTTTCAGAGTCAGGGAGCATGTAATTGGCTTAAGTGTCCTTAAAGAAACTGGGGAAGAAAGCCAGTCATGCATCCTTTCACATCAAAGGAGACAATAAAAAAGAGATAGAGAGGGAGACATGGAAAACCCTGTGGAATCATCATCATTTAGATAATTATTTTTAAGTGGTAAAATGTCTCGATGTGTTCAGCCATAATTGATATTGCGTGTGAAGCTTAGGGCTGACAACACAAACAATGACCGCTGTGGGACTTACTCATCAAATACACAAAACACAACTGTGCACAGTCATGGTTTTTTCAGCTCAAATGACTATGTAGAAGTGTTGGAGTATAGATGGTGACAGGAAGAATAGTTAAAATACTGAACTTCAAAGAATTTAGAGTGACATGGGGTTTTATTTTTGCTACTTCTGCAGAGGGATTTCATTATGGTTTCAGTCAGCGCCGTGCATTATTTAACCACTGAAAACCAGCGCCATCTGCGAACGGCTGAACTAATGTGATATATTTTGTTTCATAAATGCTCAAAGTGAAAATGTATCCACTAAAGGACTGGCACCATCACTAATGATCTCCCTGTAGAGGCAATGTGGCCTCAGTGAACTGGGAGGGAAGTTTCAGCCAAGTGAAGCACACAAGTGCAAGTGCTGGACAGGGTCAGTTCTCCCAAATCACCCCAAAAAATATATTTTCACTTATCCATATCTCTCCCTAGTATTTGGCCATAGATATTGTTTTGGGGACTATTTCTTTAGTTGAAAATAGTTCCAATAAAAACTGTTGACAGCGAGGTCTGTTGATGATCCAGAGTAATTGGGATCAGGATATTGTTTCTGGAAAGAAACATTACAGTTATTTAAATGGTATTTGTCAGTGCTTTGAGCAACACTCACAAAATTCCACTTGTCTCCGTTGTATTGAGATACCACAAGAGGTAATATGGTAAATGTATGGGTTTAGTTGTGATTCAGGCAAAAGGATCCTTTAAATTAAACAGATCTTGATTCAGAGTTAATAACCCTGTCGTCTCACTGCTACCACCTGCCTGCTGAGAAGTTGGAAGTGTGAGGTCAGGGGTCAGAGTTCAGGACTCAACTAGCAGTGTTGGAGCTGCTAAATATTACCAGGTAACAGCCATATATGCTGTACAAGATTAAGGAAGATTTAAGGAGTATTCGAACTTGATTTTCACGTTCCCAGAATATTTCTGAGTGCTGGTCCTTCAGGTGGTGACCTAAAAATGTGAATAGTTTTCAGCACTGACCAATCACAATGAGCTTTTTAGGAAGTTTTCCCATACGAGGTTGATCCTACCAGAAACACTCAATATCTAACTTGGCCTCATTGTCTGAATGATCACACATTTTATTTCTGATTTATATGACAGAGTCTGTCATGACCTCAGCATTCAGCAGGGTAGCAGCTGAAACCCAAATAACCTTTAAGATCAGTGAAATATTTAACATTTTATACAATGAAGTGCTTCAAAGTCCATAAATCACAATTTTTTATTATCACTTTTGCTAATATTTTGTAATTTATGTCAGAGCAAAGGTAAGGAATTTATCCCATATGTTGAAGTTGAATTAAACTGTTGGAGTGCTGAGCCTATTCACAGGATGTATAGGTATTTATATTAGAGAAAGAGCAGTTATAACAAGGGAGTACACTTTGGCAAGAACCTTGTATCTCGAAAATGTATAATGCAGTAACTATAAAACCAAGCTTAAAGGATCGGGGTGCAAGATTCAAAATGTATTGTTCTATATAATATTAGAATATTCATTTTCATTAACTTAGAATGAGCCCTTTATATGTACAGACAGAGCAGGTAAATATCAATTTTGATTAATGACATGATAATTAATTTTAATTCACATAGGCTGAGGCAGTAGCTAAATTCAATCATGTGATTTGGTGTGGTTTAGCTCTCATATAAAGATGTATCACATTGTTCAATAATTTATTATACTGGTTTCAATACAATGAAAACAAAAATCACCTGACATGAGGCTGTAACTTGATTAAAACATTTAGAATCAAGTTTCTTTTATACAGTTTTGACATTTTTCATTTAGACACAGTGGGGTATTTTGTATAGATGTTCTGTTTGATTTGGTGGCTGCACTCCACTGTTCCCCTTGATCATCAAATCAAGCGTTAGGTGGATTATGCGTGCTTCTCAAAGATCACACAGTATTCACCTGCTGTGTGTGCACACTTATTTCTTCCAGTGTGTCTGTGCAAGAGGAAGTGTGTCTCTTATTTGATTGTGTGCGTGTATTGCTGCATGTTCTTCCTCATCACACAGAGCCTGCTAGAAATAAAAGCTAGCAGGCTAATTAGTATTTTTCCTTTGGTTTTTATCTAGCAACCCCATGGCGTTCTGTGCCCTGATTGGCTCTGACACTGCAGGTCAGCAGCTAATTGGATCAACACAATTACTTACATTCTTACCATGTTGAGGGTTTTTCTTCATGAAAACACACAAACACAGACATGCAATCAAACACTTCTACACAACCTATACATACGCACATACACAAATGCTATAGTAATCTCTGACCTATATCCCATTCTCACACTGTTGGCCATAGTTTGGGTTGATGATAAGGTACTGTAACTGGTTTGCAGAAAGTTGTAATTACATATGTTTTGTAAGTAGATATTTAAGGGGTGTTAAGATAAAGAGTGAGCTAAGTGCTTTACTGACAGCCAGAGCTTATAGGAGGTCCTGTTTCACCAGTTTCATAACTGGGAAACGAACATGCCAAATACTTCACCACCTCTCTGATTTGACTGTTTTTACAACCCCTTATGTCTTGCATTTAACATTCTTTCCCCCAGCTCCCTTTTGTACATTTTCATGTTTTGTTTTTACTCAAAACATAACTTCTTCTGCTTCAACAAACATGTCTATTTTTGGCACTAAATTTGCTCCATCTGTTTGTTCAGTGTGTTTTAAGAATTCTTATTATAAATGCAGAAAATAGACAATCTTGTCATTTGTTAATCCAATCTAGTGACTGGGAGAGACATTTAAACATTTAGATATTACTTCCTATAACCTTCAAATATTTTAGCCGCTGTTATCTTTCTTTTTATTAGTGGATTGCAAACCTTTTTGCTGACATGAAATATATTTTAGGCTCCTAATCTACTTGCTCTGTATCTTGGAATATAAGTGGCAATATAGCTTAAAAAGTGACTTTTAATGTACCACTTTAAACCTAAATCAATAAAAAAGGATATATAAAGAATATAGTAGCTAAGATGATATTAAGATTTCAACAAACGAAAATCCTATCAAAGTTTTAGGTCAAGTCACAATATTCACAGCAACTTGTCACAACTGTAGTTAAAGCTGCAGTAATGACTATCTTTAAATCAGCGATGGCTCAAAAGACTACGTGTAGTGTGAAAGGTGTCATTCAGACAAACCCACATTGACTTATCAACCAACTCAGTCCCCCCTTCAGTGCTACAGAGTTTTTGTTTCTTTTGGTTGTACAACATTTAGCAGCTAAAGAGACAGATATTTTCCT
>NW_023339807.1:7476752-7488116 GCF_004916995.1 Morone saxatilis
GGAGACCAAAATAGAGCTAAAAAGGTAAGTAATGTTGGACTTATACAATTTAGCGTGCCTGCTAAAATATTCTTCATTCTTCATGCAACTTTATAAGATGATAGTATGTCATGTTGTGTTTAAAGGTTGGTGCCCTGCCTCCAAGTGGACAAAAAATGTATTTAAGTATGTTTAGTTCAATTAAACTGAGCCCAGGTTAAAGTTCTTTAATGTTGCTGTGAAATATAAGTAAGTATATCACATATGCGGAGAGAACAAAAGAGAAAATGTAGATATAAAGCACAAAATAATAAGATATACTATGAGTATATCATAAACGACAGAAAAGGAGCAAATAAGACAGACTGTGTGAGAGAGAGTGAGTGTCCGAGCTACATAGCTAACCACTTCAGTTCATCTGCTGCCCATTTGGCTCCAATTAGAATGCAGCCCCCTCTAGCTCCGGTTCTCTTTCTCTACCTCCCTCCTTCTCTGCCTCCTCTGTTTTCTCTTTGCAGCACTATTCACTCTGCTTCCAACACCATACATCTCTGACACACTTACCTCCAGTAGCCTTTCTGATCAGGCTGTCTGTGTGTAAGAGAGAAAAGTGAGTATGTGCACGGATGCACATGTGTATCTGCATCCGTTTTGAGGTTTACATGTATGTGTGTGTGTGTGTGGTGTGGTGTGTGTGTGTGTGTGTGTGTGTGTGTGTGTGTGTGTGTACCTAGTCTCCTGCTGCCTTTTTCCGTAACAGGCCACCACCAAGGCAGACCCCCCCTGCCTGTTTTAAGACATAAGCACAGACTCACAGGCTGAACAAAGCCCCCACAGTTAGTCAGTCCACTGAGCTGCACAGGGGTTGGGGTTTGTAAATGGTTACATATTCCCTTAGCTGCATGGGCATAATGAGCACTTATGGGGATTTCAACATGTTAGATCAAAAGATGGCCCAATGGTGATCCATTTTCATGTGAAAGAAACAGCACCATACTTTGTCTGTGAATATCTCAAACACAGATGTGTTTCAATGGCACTTTCCTTCTTTTGACACCCCTACAGTTGTTTGCAAGTCAGTTTGCAGTTTCAGTATAATGTCACATGTTTATGCACGTGGTCAGTCGGCATGTTACTATACTCAGTTATATATATTAAATACCTTCCGCCATGTGAGTGTAAGGGAATGTGTTTGTGTTACAGAACGTGGTTCTGTAAGTGACACGTTAATTGGTTGTTTTAACTGCTGTGACCTTACATATCAAGATGACATCACCTTGCACACACACACATACACATTCATGGTCAAGTTATTAATTCAGGTTCTCTCTTGGTTGCTAATGTTTGCACTTACTCTGATTGGTCTGGGGTCCCCTCAGGATGAGCTCTTATTGAGTCATTTGGAATCCACCACCCAATGATGAATACTGCACATGACCTCTGACTCCTGCTGCACATCACGCCCTTTCTCTCTCTGGTATCTCTTCCTCAATAAATATTTAACATCAACAGAAAAGGTCACGGAAAAGAAAGAAGAATGCAATTGATAAACTGAGATATGTGGTTGTTAATCTGCTTTGCTATTTTCTGTTAAGGTCAAGGGACTCACTTCTGTAGAACCTCAGAAAATGTACACCCAGACCAACAGACATGCTAGAGGCTCTGTGAGGCTGTATTTAGGCACAGAGCTAAATGCTAAATGCTGATGCCATTAGTTTAGCAGGTATTTGGTCATAAACCAAAATGTGGCTGTATACTGTGCAGATGTTCTATGAAACATTTCTCCCCACTCACCTTCATCCAGCTCAGTGTCTTCCTTAAGTTTACAACTTTTTTCCTTTCTTTTCCTGGATTCTTTCTTGGGCTTTTAGAAATGTCTTTTATGCATTCATATCACTTTAAACCGTCTCTGTACAGGATGTGATGTGGATCCCTCTATTGAACTTGATTATATGATACAGATAGGGTTAATTGCATAGTGAAGTGTATTTTTAATAATACATTATACACTGTAGGACTTTTCTACAACTGCAGAGCTTCCCTCAGTTCTAATGCTTGTAATGTGTTGTGTAGTCACTATGTGTTATTATCCAGAGTTACAAAGTGTTGGTCTACTGTGTCTACTTTGGGGATTTGAGTCTAATAATGTCTTTACTTATCTCTTGTTTGGGACCAAACAGCTGTGGAGGAAGGTAAGGAGGTCAGCAGTATCCAAACACAAGATGAACAGTCGCTAAACAAAACCCAGTTTTAGTTGGTTTGAAACAGGTGGGACTTAATAGTCTCACTAGGTTTTAGTGAGTCATTAGTGATTAACCATACAGTTGTGTCCATAGTTCTGATATTTGTACTGGAAAGAAAGCTGGGAACGAGTCCAGCTGATTCATTTTGCACACTCAATTTAGTGATATACACAATTTTTGAGTGTCATCGAGGGTCACAGGGTTGGTTTTGTATGATTTAGCTCATACACAGCAAATCATGTCTACTTTACATTCCTTGAAGTTTTTAGACTCCAGGAAGCTAGTGGTTTCCATCTATTTCAATACAATATGAAAATAATCTTGTATATGAGAAAATCTGACATTTCTAGAACAGTGGCTATGACTTTTCAGTTTGAAAAATGTAAGCAAAGATAACAGCCCAGCAACAATCTAGTCAGGTGTAGGAAGAGTTCATAGTGGTCGCAGAGTGAAGCAGAAAACTGTCAATCATGTGTTGTACAGGCTGTTTTAAATGATGTCTGTCCAAGACCACAGACCATAATGGTCCAGCAAAAATTGGACATAAACAGAACAGGAAACTATTAGCATTCATGCAAGGAATGTTATGTCCATTTTGCTGTCCACTGACACAATCTGGATTTCACCAGAAATTCGTGATCACATGAGTACAGTGACCATTATGGGTTTTATTCTTACCAAATACGGATGTGAATCACTCTTCATTGTGATGCTCAGTCTCTGTTTCAACAGAAACCACCAAATGGCATTAAATGCTCCCGCCTGCAGATGATGAAGGTACGGCAGTGTGGTTCACCTTCTCAAAGCTGGTACAGATGTCCAGTGGTTTTTATTTCGGGTTAGAGTGGGGACAGAGGCTAACCAACTGACAGTTAACAAATGGTCTCCCAGCTTTTATAGAGCTAGGGAAAGGAAACCAGAGTGCCACTCAACTTCCTCCAGCCACCACACACACACACACACACACACACAGTTGCTCACATACATGCCACTAAAAAGTGATGAGGAGGGGACTGACTGCGGTCACATTTACAAGAAGACTCTACTCAACAGCAGCCTACAGTTTCAGTTTCCCAGGCAGATTTATGAGGGATTATATTTCAGTTTTGGGTTAGTGAATATCCTAAAAAGCACCACTACTCTGATCTTATCAGCTCCTGACACAGATTTGTGATAATATTATCTAAGAAAATATAAATGAAAGACAAGGAGCAGCCTGTGACAGTAATGTGTTTCGGTCAGGGGCCTCCAATGAGTCAAGGGGCCCAGAACTCGACCGGGGTCCTGAAATGTGTCAAAGATTAATGACATTATTTTTTGACATTATGTAACAAGTCACAAGTGTTGTTGAGGTGTTTTCAGGGGGCCCAAGATTCCTCACACTATCCCTGAGTTTGGCCAAAATGTATCAGCATGAGCCTAATCACACAGATCCCAATTAGCATCAAAATAAAAGATAAGATAAAATGCAGTCCTAATTTAGCACATTTTGTTGCAAAGATTATGTAACCATGTTGCAGAGGTCCCGCATACTGATAATTATTTTTAGTAGCAGTTTTTTAGTAGCAGTCAGAGTAAATATGTAACAGATGTGTTTACAAGATGTTTTAGAAAATCTAAATTTGACTGCAACTACACGGTGCAGTTATGGCAGTTCATGTCAAAAAGCACATAAAATGATTATGGCATATCAAAAAACAAATGAAAAACTGTTCTCAAATAAATTATCCAAATACATTATGTATGCTTGGGCTGTTTGGGCAGAAATAGACCATTAATCACGAATGAAGGAAACTAGAAAAATACTGACAAAACACTCCACTCAAGGACCGCTTGTTTGGGAGCTTTTAATTGTATCACATAGCCTTCATCAGGTGCTCAGTTGTCATAAGACTGTGGATGTTGAAATCTTTCATCATTTTGAGCACTTTTAGTTAGGCTTGACAGTTCATTTTTGACCTTTGAAACAGGAGTGGACAAAACAGTCTCCAATTAAGGTCCACTTTGTCACTTGTTCTGGCGCTTTTGAACATATCACATCAACAGAAGCTAGCCTGCTTTTATTTCACCTCATCATATAACCAGTGTGCCCTACATAGATATTACAGGTGTACATTATGATATCATCACATTGTCTAAAAAGATCAAGCACATTTTATTATGACTGCTCTACAGGATCAAAAGAAAGATTTAAAGCCTGAACCATCACACACAGTAAGGTGGTAATGGTTTAACTACACAGGTATACTTGTCACATTCAGAGAGTGCACACCTTTAAGTCCAACTATAATACAGGTGTACAGTACAGTATCCATCTCTCTAAGCATTGTGGCAACCTCCTAAATCACCAGCCAAAGCTGAACCTGTTACAAAACACCAAGGGGAAACAGCATGAAATCAGGTAGCACTCCAGATCCCATACTGGACATCAAACAATGTTCTCAGAGTTCAAACAATTTTCCCCTTCAGCAAACACATATCCATTCACTCCTGTTCCCGTCCATTATGCAAGGAAGCTGTTTAACCCATGTCCGTGACCATGGGTCAGTCATTCAATTAAACCAGTAAATCTGAGTGAATCAAACTGGAATAAATCCTGCTTCCCAGGTGAGTCCAATTCAAGTTGACCGGCTCAGGCTGCAGTCACAGCAGTGCCCCCATTCAATCGTTTGCTGGGTTTGGTTCGCTTGGCTGTAAACGGACACCATTAGCTGGTAGGGTTGTTAAGCCACTTTAGGCCAATTAACTTTCCTTTACACGCAACACACCCAGCTGGAAGTCGCATGTTTGGGTTTTTGAAAAGATAAAAAGGAGAGGAAGACAGAGATGAGGATAAGATGTGGAAATATTTTAACATATATAATCCATTCATCTTGCATTTAGCGCAAAGTTTATTATTGTGTGGTGCTTGTGAACTAATTAAAGACTGACATGACCAGCTGTTGGTGCAGAGGATACCACTGTTAGTGCTATGGTTGGGATGAGAAAGACATAAGGAGTGAAAGGCAGGATAGGGAAATGAGAAGGAACAGAGAAACAGAAAGGTCAATTGAGGTAAGATCAAAAAGTTAAAGCAAGTTAGGGAGGAGTGGGAAAGGAAGAGGAGAGGAAGTGAGGCAGTGAAATAGAACTTTGGTGTTGTTTTCATTCTGTATCCCACGATAATTTGCAATATTTTCAGTCTTACTGAAGGATCTTTCAGCATCCTGACATGCCTAAACTGACTAAATGTGTACTGGCATTGTTCATTCAATATCCACAAGACACAAGGGGAATTGAAAAGCAAAACGAAGCAGATTTAGAAATAAGAGGCGTCAGAGAGATATATAGATGGTATTTTCCGATAGATCCTCCCAGTAACATTGTGGGTGCAATATTCTCTTCATCACTGAAACAGAATGTGAAAGTTGAAACTGTAAAACACTCGAAATCTGTAATCAGGGACCAAAATGATAACATAGACAAACAGGTAAAGTACTAAAAAATGATGTGGCTTCCGAATAACAGAGCAGAGAGGATGGCAGACAGAGTGAGTGAGGGAAACACTTTAATGACTTGCTGAGAAATATATACAAGAACAGGCAGAAACAGCCAGACAGAGAAATGGAGAAATGCTGTGAAGACTTAGTGTTCTTGAGGAGATTATAGCCTTACTCCCAAGCCTTGCAATAAAAACTTAATCTAAACTATTTACTAAATGTATCCACAGCACTGTTTATAGCCCTGTCTTAATTCTACTGCTGGATGCATGTTAAGCACCAGACAAGCAAGAAGAGGCTTTCTGAAACGCTATATACACAGAAATGAAAGGGGAAACATACCCCATAATAGCCAGCACATTGCTACAGATAACATGCTGTTGGTCTTGGTATACTTTGATTACAGAGCAACAGCCCGAGTGCATCATGCATATGTAAACCTGGCAGATATACACTGAAACCACGGGGAAAGATGCACTTATGCACTCACAAACGACTAGTGGTAGGAAACAAAGTATCAGTGACAAAGTGGATAGTTGCACAACAGAATAATGGCCATTATGATATGATATAACGCTGTGCTTTTACCAGTAACTGTCTTTGTCAGGCATGTCGGTACTGCTCCACTGAATAATCCACAAAGAGAGCATTGTTACTGTGTGCAGGTTGTTTCCCCCCTGCGCTTGGAACCATACTGAGGTAAATGTACTGCCTCCTTTGGCTTTATGCATTTTTAAGTTGAATGCTGTTATTGTATTTATATGTTGTATAAAAAAATGACTGAGGTCTTGATAGTCATCTGTATAATACACTATTTATTATCATACTGTACTGTTTGCATTCCTCCATCCTCTTCTTTCTATGGTCTGCGTTAATGTTGTTATCCTGGTTTACATTACCTTTACACTATCTGTTTATGTGCTTTTTGTTTGCCTTTAACATGTAAAGCATCCTTGGGTCCCTTGAAAGGCATTATATAAATGTTGGACACTGAACAAGCTTTTGTCCATCCATTCATCAATTTTCTGCCGCATATCTGAGTCTGGTTCTTGGTGGCAGCAGGTCCCTAGTCATGTCCTCCATTTCTTCCTGAGGGATCCTTAGACATCCCTAGCCCAGAAGAGATGTGTAACACTCCCAGCATGGTCTGCCACAGGGTTTCCTTCCAGTTGGACATGCCTGAAATACCAGGTGTTCAGGAGGCATCTGAATCAGAGGCCCCATGTCACCTCAACTGGCTCCTTTCTATGTAAAGGAGCAGGAATTCTTCTTCAGAATGTGTAATCTCCTGACTCTGTCTCAAAGGGTGAGCATAGCCACCCTGTGGAGGTCTCTGGTATTCACATTCCTTCAGGTATTGCCCAGAGCTCATGACTGCAAGTGAGGGTTGGAACATAGATCAACTGATTAACCAAGAGCTTCAGCTTCAGGATCAGCTTCCTCCTCACCACGGCAAGCCTGTACAGTGTCTGCATTGCTGACGCAGCACCAATCCACTACTCATTCTCATCTTCCATCTTAGGCGCCAGTATGCTCCAGCCTCAGTATTTGTCAGATGGCTTAACACAGTCTGATAACCCCGAAACCAACACCTTGGTGACTCAGAATCAGCCTTGACTCAGGTTCTCTTCTTAATCTCAATTGCTTGGTCATGACCGTGAGTGAGGATTGGAAAGGAGATCAACTGTTCCGTCAAGAGCTTCATCTTGAGGTTCTGCTGGCTCTTTACCACGACAGCCCAGTGTCCAATGTCTGCATTACTGCTGATGAGCCACCAATCCACAGGTCAATCTCACATACCATTTTACCATCACTTGTGAACAAGACCCACAAAGAGCTTAAACTCGTTCACTTGCGGCACTGACTCCAAGCTCGTCAAGGTCTCATTAAAGGAGCAGAACCACATCATCTGCAAAAAGCAGACATGCAATCCTGAGGCCATCATGCTGCATTTGCCACACTGCTTATAGAGATACTGTCCATCACAAATACAATTGGTTGCAAGGCATAATCTTGGTGGAGCCTAGCGCCACTCAAAAAGGCGCTTGACTTACTGCTTAGAATACAGATTATGATATGACAGCAATATATGCAGGTAAGTAAAGCAGAAGCAATGGACAAAATCTTAAACCTAGCCAGATATCAATGCACACACACCACAAATGCCACATAGTAAAAAAGATGATGAGTAAATGGAGCAGATCTTTACACTTTATTGCCCATACCTGAAAGCAAATAGAGGATTTAAAATAGAAGCTGTCTGGAACAACTCTTTAACTCTTAGTGTCCCTTTTTTCTCTCCAACTTCCCCTATCCCTCTTATTTTGGTTCTCTGCTTGTCCCCATCTGACTTTCATTTTATCTTCCCATCTCAACTCCAATGTCTTCTTCTCTACCTTTTTTCTTTCTTTCCCTGTCTCCCCCCTCCTCTTCATCTACCTACATTTACCTCTCTCTCTCTCTAACTTCACCCTATTTGTTTGGCCTCCACTATCTCTGTCTTTGCTTTCCTTTTTCTCCCCTGTTACTTGAAGCCATGTGTTTGAATTGTAACCATGTGTGTGTTTGATGATTACAGTGGTAGCTCTGTCTGACTCTGAGAAACTTTTCTATAACACATAGAAGTGGCACAGACATACATACACTTGCATCAGGCCAGAAAGAGGAAGCAATTTCAAAGAATCTCCTCCCAATTCATGTAATTTTGGTAAATATTTTCATCTGGTTTTGTGAAGTGACAATACCGTAAACCACAAGGATAAGTGTTTCACAGAAATTGAAATGGGGTGATAAATTGTCTTCCCTTTTTTTGTGTGCCTTGGGAAAACATAATACTGCCAGGCTTTGTGCATTGTGTTGCTGCCTTGCTCAATTAGAAAGAATGCTGTTTATGTCTTGCAAAACAAAAGAATTACGTAGATTTAAAATCAAAGAAAGCTGAGTTAAACAGAAAAGAGAGGTAAGAGCGGAGGCAGTGAGAGACCAGGAAGAACAGTGATCTGCTTTCTTCCTCGCAATGATTTGTAGGATTTTCAGGCTAAACAACACATTATTCTTCATCAAGTTAATGGAAGGAGATGAGATGCTTCAAAAACACAGTCTAATTTTGTATTTGTATATTCTCACATTATATAAAATCCTTTTGCGAACCAGGGAAATCATCTGAGAACCTCTGCTCCTTTGAAGTGTGTACAGTAGGGAGACAAGCCAAAGAGTTTAGAGTTGGATTCAACCTGAGCCAACAAGATAATTTTCAGTATTGTTTAAAAAGCAGAACTCCACTATAAAAGAGCTTAATCCAACACAGGGCTTGGTCCTTTTCCGTAAAACTAGCCTTCGGTGATTCTGGGTATTTACTAAATCTACCAGGCAAAGTGAACTTAATTGACCTCCAGAATCACTGTACTTGATTACACCCTCCTTTCCTGTGACTGAGAGAGGGTTTGTTCAGCAGTCTGCAAAAAATGTAGTCTGGTGTACTCTTCTACTCAACTCTTCATACATTTTGGTGTTTAACTCTTCATCAATGTCCTTTGCTATAGCAGGTCTCTTTAGCCAGGAGGTAATTCCTTCCTTCTCCTTGTAGCCCTGTGTACAGTACGAAAATAGAAAAGTCACAATAATTTGTATCGGGGTCCTTGATGCTAGAGATCCTCTCTTCCCTCAGTGCTTCTCCTCTCCTTCTCTCCTGTTGCTCTTGCTCTTCTTCCTCCCCCCCAGCAGTTCCCCCCACTCTGTCTTTCCTCCTCTTCATATGCTGTATCATGGCTTAATCAGCAGCTGTGTCATGGTTGAACCTGAACGTGGGAAGGGAAGTCGGTTTGAGGTTGCAGTGGTGATAACAGGATTTATAAACTCCCACTGGATGAGCTGTTTGTGAATGCATCGTTACCAAACAAGCTCTTGACTACATTCCAGCTGTCTACTGTCTGAATGAGCCAAAACTGCTCGCCGGGGAAGTACACGCGCAACCTGTAGACACACACACACACACACACACATTAAAACACATTCACAAATGCACACTTGCACACTAACTCGCCAAAACTCATTTGAACTACAGCACCTCCATTAATCTCAGTTGAACGAGGCAGTAAAAACAGTAAAACACTACAATGGGCCAATTATACTAAATATTCAACCAAATGTTATAATTGGTCAGTTGACCGTTTGCTACTGTTGCTACACCTTTTAGCTTGTGATTATGTCTTGCAGGGTAAAGTTAGCGCCAGTGTTATAGTTTTGTTAGTATTGTAAGGAAAACTGTTAAATCAGAGAGTTATTTCTTTCTACCAAGCCAATTTAGATTTCAGTTCAATGGAAAAACATATTTATTGTTATTTATTGTTAGTTTTCTCAAACAATTTGAGGATGACGACAACTGATGAGTCTGGAAAAAGAATCAAACCAAATAAAAAGCACCACTAATTTCCCAAAAGTCTGCTACAGTAAATATGTGGGACTGGCCCCCACATATACTGTAGGAGGTGTTCTGAACAAGGCTTTTAATTATAATAATAAAAATAATAATAATAAAACATTCTACTTGTATAGCACCTTTCAAAAAAAAAAAAACCCCGACCAACCACACTGTTTGCATACTGAGTAATACTCCTAATAGTGCTCCATGGACTCCGCTTCGGCATGTTGGGAAATCCAAAGTTTAACAGAAGCGCTGGGAGGAGTTGCTCAACATTCATGGTTCGCAGGAGGGGTTTAGCTAACAGTCAACTGGCAATCAGTAGTGTCTAAAAAAAAAAATCACATGATGGACAAACAAACAAATCAACAAGTGAACAGACTCTCCCTCCACTGATGTCATCAAATAAATGGAGGGGAGAGGAAAGGAGAGGTTGTCCAAGTCGGGTATTCCCTGTGTGTGTTCACGTGCACGCCACCCATTATGGCCCACGGCCGCTTCCTGCTGACCACACACGGACACTTTAACTCCTAATAAACTATTGTGACGATGTCTTTATTTCTCACAAAGTTGTTTCAAGCTGTTAGTAAGTAAAAATATAATGAAGAATTGCCTTAGTGTTTTTTTACTAAAGCAAACAATAGCAGTTGAAACACTTTGTTGTAAAGGATCTGAATGACCATCAGTGACTGCAGAGATAATTCAGTTCCAAGATGATGATAAATATAAGGAAAGTTATTACTAGATGCACGCAATGTTGGTAGCACTTCCACCATATATTCACTTCAAATAAAGAAGAGTAACAACTAGTTCAGTCTTTACAGGAGGTTTAGGATTTCTACACAGGAGTGATTATGTAGCCATATGGCACCATCTAGTGACCTTTTATTTTAATCACATTTATCCTCAGAAAGGTCATGCTCTTTAGATCTAGATACCGAATTTACTGTCTGTGTGATTTACTAAAATATATTTTTCTACCTTTATTGCTACTCACATGAAATGTGAAGAGAAAATCCAGGTTAAGGAGTTGAACATAAAAAATGACTATTATATATATATTATAATTAATAGTTAGTAAGTAATTAATCTTAAACAGTGTTTTCGGGTAATCAACTTGTATCAACTTGTAGATTGGATGTGATCTAAAAAATAAAGTATGCCCCTAAAGGGCCATGTTGGGCGTTGAGAGAAATGACAGAGGGCGGCTGTGGCTCAGAGGAAGAGCGGGTCGTCCACTAAT
>NW_023339807.1:7488154-7490658 GCF_004916995.1 Morone saxatilis
CAGGTCCATTTACCATTTACAGAGGAAGAACTGAAAAGTGACACTAGTGTGACCATCACATATTTCAAATTAAAAGAGTTCAGTTAGTTTTTATACAGAATTCACTGTAAGTATGTTTCATTAAGGGAATTTAAAGTAGCCTGAAATCTGAATCATGTTCTACAACTTCACTGTCTGCACCTTTGTTTAGTTGAAGTTATGAATACTGTTTTAAATTGTTTCATTATTAAAAAGCAAAACTGCAGTGAGCCTTTGTTTTGTCACAGCAATCAGCCAGCCACAGTATAAATTACTGTGTGTAACAGTTCATTCTGTGTTCAGTGTTCCTCAATATATGAATACAGAATATGAAAGTGAACTGATTTATGCTACTGAATGAATTCTGGGGCCTCTACAAAACATAACCTTCAGATTTGGTTCGAAGCTGGCAGCGCACACAATAGAATTTTAAGCTCTGTGAGAAGGAGGTTTCTGACCAAAATGCACCTCAAGAGTCATTGCTTATTTCTCTCCTAATCTTTCTATTTACACAGGCTTGTATCTTTGACTTTTTATGAAAGACGTTAAGATTTTCTAACACAGTTGCTCTTTTTTTCCTGTTGATTTATTTTTTGTTCTTTTATGGGTTATTTTTCTTACTTTTAAAGTAGAAAAACTGCTTGCAGCTCAGCATTTTATGATATCTGAACAAAAAAAAATGTTTGAGTATAACACTTAGTCCTACTGTTGTTTCTAATGTAAATGGGAGAGGGGCCACTGTTTTCAGTATTTCCCACAATGTGAACGGGGGACAAAATTGGTTCAACGCACAGCTTTTCTATTGCTTGCCATGTTATTCTTTGGTTATACATGTTAAGCCACAAATAAGCAATTTCATCCAAAAAAACTCTCTAGTGTTTGCAGGTGTAATAACACTGTCAGCGCAATATTGGACCATTACTGAAATAGCACTGTGTGTGTGTGTGTAACATACTGTATACACTGACTTGCTCTGACCTGTGGAGGTGAAATCTGACCGTGGGGCAGTTGTTTTGTCCTAACTAGTCTCAACTATTTTGGCTTTCATCTTCCTTTAGAGAAAAGTCACATATGGGGTACCTGAAGTTTTGAAAGGAGAAGAAGATAGGCCTACATTCTACAGAGGCCTGGCCATGTGATCATCAAAGCAGACGCCTCTGTGGATGAAAATATCTATCGGAGATAAGGTACCAGTGAACCGACATCGAGATAAATTGATCACTCTAACTCGTTCAAATAGCTTGTAAAGGAACTTTGTGAGAGAGGATCAGAGCGGGCAGGTGGGCACAAAAATACACTGCCCTCGATAAACATCTTAAGACGATTCAGTATTTTCCTTTCGTAATATTTTTGGAGACACGCAATTTATCAGCTTTCCTTTTATATTTGTTTCCATCTAGCCAGGGGAATTTGTCTTGATGTTCTGGTCTGATAGCAAGTAACAGCATTAAAAATACCCCAGCAGAATATCAATAACAGTATACAGTTTGACTTATGCATCAGGGAGAGCTGCACTACATCTAATCAATCAGAAACTGAACAAGTAATACCAGATCAATAATGGCTACAATTATATAGAGACATGCTGTTCTTGCACAGACAGTGAAACTAATTTTTTTTTAGTTTTAATTTTAATTTTATCAATTAGGAAATTATTTTTGTTATAATATGTATAGTTGACATATTATGACTCTATGTTTACACACATTACTGACTCACTGTTTTCTGATGATATACAATTAACTATTCCTGAGGCCAGTGCCTTGAAGGAGTATTTTTAATACCTGACATGCATGTGCTTTGGTGTTGTCAGAAACTGGTGCACCCAGAGGAAACATGTAAACTTGACAAAAGGCCCTACATGGGCCTAAAATGTTACCCAACTATATTAGTTGGTGCAATATTACTGTAAATAACTATGGAACCTGTTTAAAATAAAACAATCACGCTTTGTGCTCTTGCATTTCCAGAAACCAAATCCCTGCCTCGAAAACAAATGAAGATCAGCTCATTTGTTTGTTTTAAACTAACATTCCTGCATTTGCAAAGCAATATTTATGCATTTGCTTATGTTGTTAGAGAAAGACTATGTCAACAAAAAGCTTCAGCCAGAGTTCAGGTCCCGCTTAAGAGGCCCTCAGCAAGAATAAATAAAGAGGATCACAGTGCTGTAATTGAACCGGCACTCTGACCTCTCCCTTTATTAAAATAACAGATTATCTCTGATCCTGTAATGTTTTATACTCATGACTGCCATATGAGTTTTGTTGAAATACCACACATGAAGGCTGTGATGCCTGGGACCAAGGTCAGGATCAATTCGATAAGGGATCCAGTGGAGGTCACTGTTGCGTTAGAGCTCACTGAGGTGTCTGTGTCACTTCAGGGCAATTTCTCTCACTAACATAAACTGTGAATATCAGCTGACCTCAGACTAACCTTTGTGCATCCAGATGGGAGTGTGTTTTGGGTGTGTGTGTGTGTGT
>NW_023339807.1:7490758-7518622 GCF_004916995.1 Morone saxatilis
CCGGTTAACGGCATGCAAATACCTACTCCGACGGTCGGCGATCTCGTGGCTTTTGGCTGCTAGGAACCTCTTGGTGATCTGCCAATTTTTCTTCCTGTCGCCTGTTGTGCGCTCGGCCTATTGACCGCGCGAGAGTGTTTTGAAGCAACGTTTGTCTCGTTTTTCGTCGGGCCAGGGGCGGCTTTGGGCGATTGTACCGCAACCACGCTGAGCATCGCGCGCAATTCGGTGTGCAGGTAAGAAATGGATAAACTCTCGGCCTCTGTTTTTCACACGCTCCTCTCTCTCTCTCCCCTCCTCCTCCTCCTTCAAAAGTCCCTCAAGTTAAAACTGCCTGTTTTTATGCGCCTGTCTGTCGGCTTGCTCCGTCTTTCGCGCGGCTCCCAAACACCCACACGCCTCTGTATAAATATTTTAACTTGTCTAGCCGCATGAACTTTGCCTGCCCCGCCGTTTACACCTGCGTGCTCACACAAATGTGTCCGCCAACTTGTTTAATTGGACGTTTTCTCCCCCGCGTTTAAGTTTCACTTTGATATGTTGTGACCGTGGAGGGAGAAGGCAGAGGGGAGAAACATCGTGTCTACTTTTCCTCCTCCCCGTGTGTCGACATAACCAGCAAAACATGGCCGTCCTTTGCCGACATGTTGTTACGTCGATGGCGAGAGGGAGAACATTTGGGGAGAGTGTTTTTCTGCGCCCCTCTGTCACATCTCGGGTTGGCCGGTGGAAACCGCCGTTAAACTCCTCACCGCCGCCGGTGTGCCAGCTCACATTCAGCGGGACTCAGGTTTGAGGAGCAACTTTTGGAGTCCGACGTTGTTTATAGACTTTGATTTGCGCGACTCTGTGATGTAGGCGTAACGTTACCCCTGGTGATGCCTCCTCCCCTCCGAGATCACGGCTCCTCCACTGCATGCAGACGGACACACAGACACAGCACTGTAGCACAGGAGCTGACTTCTATTCGTTGCTGTAGGCCTGTAAGTGCTGGGGAAATACAAATAAAATTAAAAATAAAAGTCAGGCGTGGTTGCTCTTATTCAGAATATTAACTTCAGTTCTGAACCCAGTGCCCTCGGACTGTAAGGCAGTCTGTGCCAGTCAACACACTGTGCTGTAAACAGGGAGGGAGGGGGGGTGTCCCCAGTTCACCCAGTTCACCCAGTGAGACATTCTGGAGGGATAGTGGTTGTTGGCTTTATGTCATTGTGTTGCTTGTTGTCCTGCACTGCACAAGATATGAGGAAGACACACAAACACACCGTACGGGGATCAAACATGGCACATGCTGTAGTTATAAACAGTCAGATGCTCCAGTGCCACAGTTCACACAGCTCGGCTTAAAATGTAGGCCAACGTATCTCATAAGCATTTCTTCCATTATTGTGTCATACAGCACTGGTATACTTGTGTCATATAGGTTAATTATTGTGAGACCATGCCATAAAGTTTCTTTAAAGTCACTCTTAACTCGCTAACTTTACCATGAGCTGGGAGTTGAATGTCTCCATCAGACCAGAGTGCATTACATTCAAGCCTTACATAATTTGTCTTATTGATTTTTGGACATGTGACGTAATTTGGGCATCGTATCTACAGTAGTACTAAACACTATCAAATACCCTGGATGGATATCGGTGCCGATACTGACCTTTTATACCTCTTTGGCATCGGCCATGACTTTACTGATCCGCATAAAAGACATTTGTCAATGTTATTAGAACACTCAGTTTCCTTTTATTAGTTACATTCATTCACAGCTCAGTATTTGGCACCACAGGAATTCCTGGCCTCACGTTCCCTTGCATGTAAAATTATTCCTAATGAGTTCTGTGCAGTGAGGCATACGGATGTTACGTTAGGAGAAAGGGGGCACTGGTATGAGATGAGTATGTGGTATTGATGCCCTAAGTTGAGGTATTGCGAGATTCTCTTCTGTATTGTGACTGGACATAATACTGGTTGGATGTGAGTCACCACGAGTATTGGTGACGATGTTGTTAATAATAAAAATGATGAGTAAGGGGGGGAAAAAAAAAATAACACTCGACTATGACATTTCCAAGACTGGAGACAATCAGGCACAGCAACAGCAGCTGGCTCCCAGTGCCAGTTACATTCAGATGTGGACTCTGCGAGCACGTAGGTTGAGATTAAAGCAGCATTTCACATCTCGCATATATTACCGGTTATAATAAACAGTCCTTGACGCAGATTTTACTGTGCTGTAATTCCACGCACCTGTTATCCAGCGTTCCCTCTCAGACCTCTGACAGGTCTACACACTGGGCCAATTAAATGAAAGGCAGTTAGACTGTTATGTATGCTTCTTTGCAGAGTAAAGCTGTCATGTCATAGTCTGCGTTCACATTCTCACTGTGCGTCTGAAGAAATATCTTGTTCATTAGACGATATTCCCTTCACACTGGCATGACCTGTTACGTTGTGTTTCTAAACATTCCTTGTTCTACAGCGGAGCCCAATCCGTTGAAGATGTAAGTGAGTTTGATCACAGTGCATTTACCCCCCCCCCCGTCATACCCGGTACCAGTGATTCCTCTGGGTATAAACTTGGCTTCGCTCACTAAGCCACGCACTCTTGCTCTTTCCATGTGAATAAAAATGTGGCTCATGTTTGTTCTCCTCATGGGTTCCACTTGTGATCTGCCAAATCACAGATAATGTTATATAATTTGGAATGACAACCGGCTCATTTTTATTGGTGGCTGAACAATCAAAGCGCTTCTGTTGATAAAAGTCATTTTCGAATCACACACAGACAGTTGCTTGGCGTATTGTGTAGCCAAGCTTTCCTGCAGATCAACCCAGGGAATACAACCGGAAATATGTGTTAGTAATGTCTAAGAAATTAATAACACACTTAAATAAAAATGAGCCCTGTTTTAGCAAGTCGCTGCACTAGAAAGAAGGGGTGAATATAAAGGATGACAATTTAAAATCCCTAGTTGTTCAGTGTTACGTATATAGGACATTACGGAATTGTTTTTACAGTTTGACAGATGCAAGATTAAGCCTGTTTGAATATTTTTTTGGGGGGGGAAATTGTTATTCTCAGTATTACTCAAGGGATTAGAGAAATGCACAGATGTCACCAACCTACCTTGTTGTCCATAACGTCGGTGATTGTCCCATCCTCAGGACACCGTGGCGGCAGTAGGGAGACAGAGAGCGTCTTCGTAAAGAGGGATTTTATGCACACCTGGGGGAAAAATCATTTGATGTATTTACAGCGAGGAGTTTGGCAGCTATTATTTTTGAGGAGTGGCATAAAAAAATAAATCCACCCTCATTGAATTGCCTATTTTTCCAGTCTTACCCAACCATGCGGCGTTTCTCAATGTACTGTGACCTCATAGAATGTCACAGTCAAAACATCCAGCTGCGAAGTGATCCGCTCTATTTGTTCCTAGAGGTGTTTATTCGTTTACTGTAGTCAGATGGTGGAAAATGAAAAAGACTCAGTCTGCCACATTCATTTAAATAGAAACCACTGGTGTGCTCTTGACGGCGAAGAAAGTGCAGTGCAGTCAAATATCATTTGTATAGATGATTTGTGAGATCTAATTGTTGACAGTCATCATGCCACCAGATGTTTGGATTGGATTGCTAACCGAAACTAACCCTCGAGCAGGAGATTGACAGTAAAACAAACAAACACACACACACACACACACACACACACACACTATGTTTGTTGTTGAATTAAAGTGGTGACAGGTAGTCCTGTTTTAGTCGACCTCAGTTAGTCCATCTGTGTCGAACCAGACCAGTTTGCTATAGTTCACATTTAGTGATAAGTGAAAATACTTAATTATTCTAATCATCACACGCAAACTCCCCCGTAGCTGCTGAGCTAACGTAACCTTAGCTAACATTACAGTGTCACTGACTGACAGGACAAGCTGCTGCTCGGCTCTGACTGTCATACGAATATCAATGTGACGTTAAACTGTCCAGTTGTCCGATTATTGTTTTCTGTCTGCACTGACCAGCAGCTATCGAGGTAGAAAGTGTAAAGAAAATAACAGCTACATTGCTTAGATTAGATTGTTTATCAGCCAACAGACTCCTCGCTCTGTGTGAAGCTGAGGCTACTGGTTTGCCATGCAGGCCTACCGGACAGCTCACAAAACAAGTGTTCATACAGCTTTCAAAATCTGAAGCGCGCTAGCAGAATTGATCTTGCTCGTAGGTTGTAGTGATGGGACATTTAATGTTTTACAGGAGTCATGCTCTTGCTCAAACCCTGGCTGATGATAATGGGCTTGTGGTTGATTTTTATTATAGGAGTATATTGTAGTGAACCATAAGCCCGTGTGCCTTTTCTTTAACTTTCACTACTTGTGTAGGCATTGCTGACAAAAATACAGTATGCTGCATGTAAGCTAAGACAAACGCAAAACTATAGAAGCAATAAATGGATGCTTTTTATTCTATGATATGTGGCCGTTATTTTTAGAGTCGTGCTAGCTGACCTGTGTTGGGTTTCAACACGTTTTTGTTTTTCACATTCATCAGGAACGCCCAGCACTTCCTGACTGCACATCACACTTCCACATCCAATCCCGGGCTGTATAATGACTGTCCATTCTCTTGCTGAAACACTGGAATGAGTCATCGTGGGTTAGAGGACGGAGGTCGTTGTCATCACGGCCTGTCGTGCTCAGCTTGGCTCTGTGATGAGATCACCAACATCTATGTTGTGCTTTGTTCCAGTGTTTTTCGGTTCAAGTCCTCTCGCTGTGCCTCCGCCGGCTCCTCAGACATGTTGTTAGGTGACTAAGGCAACCACAGAGATGAGCTCATCACCTGTAGGTGGGGCTGAGAGGGAGATCGTGATGGAAGGAAGGAGACAATTAGAGAGGCAGAGCTGAAGAGTTACGTGAGGACAGAAGGAGAGGGAGCATGCAATCAACACTGTGTGAGAGTGTGCGTACGTGTGATGTCTGAGAGAGACAGAGTGACACAGAGGAAGAGACAATTGAGTGACACTGCACAGGAGAGGAGTGAAAAGCCAGCGGAGACTAAAGCCCCACATGCACCTTAACCTGTAAAAAGCGGTTTTCTATGTTGGTGTCAAGTCAGTTTTTGGTGTAAAACGCAGTGATTTGCTAGCTCAGGGCTTGTTTGGATTCCTGAAGATCTTCAGCCAGAGCAGCAACATTTCCAGGTAAAGCACACAAAAGGCCACGGCGCTCCTACATGTGATGGTTTTATGTGTCCACTAAAGCAATCCCCTTCTCCGGTATGCCACTGGAGGTCATGTCCCCAGTCTGTGCCCTTGAAAACCTTAACAAAAAAATTAATTACAGTAGAGTATAAAGAACTGAAAGGTACTTCTGCGGTACTTAACATGTTGGAACTCAAACTGGAGGTGACGCCGAGCGAGCCAGAGAGTGACAAAGCGAAGAAAGACGACACGAGAGACAGAATGTCTAAGCGGCGTGAATGAGAAACAAGAGACAGCCTTGGAGTGAGAGACTGCAAGATAAGGTGTGGTGTACCCGCTCTTTCTCCCAGTCACTCATTTTACAAGCTGTGTATTTTATTAGGGAGTTCACTGCTTCATTGCTGCATTGATTATTATTTAAGTCTATGGGTGCACAGCAGTTTGTGCAGCGGTGTGCTTCTGCATGTGTAAGCATGTATTCAACTACCCCGTGTACATCATCCACCAGTCAGAGGGCTCATTTCTCCTTGCCGCTGCAATCTTTCAGAACTTAAAAGTAGCTTCTGCGGTTGACAAATGAAATCCTCCGGTGAAATGAACATAGCAACTGCGTGCAACTGTCGAAAAAGTTAGCACCGTACCCTTGAGTGTCACGTATGTCATGTAGGCCACTGTGTGTGTGTGTGTGTGGAGTAGCTCCCCTTCTCCCATCCCACGGTGTCCTCCCAATTTCAAGTTTGGAAATAAAGGAAAGGGGGGTGGCCGGGGGGGCTTACTGAAAGGCTTTCTGCACTGCACCACGTCAGCTGCTGGCAGAGCACAGACACACCCCTCCTGCCAGGGTGAGACCAATGAGAACAGGCTGAAGACAATTCACAGGCCACACCCACTGCAGGGAAGGCAGAGATTGACAGGTTGGAAATCTGGCCGCACAGGAGCACTAAATGCTCGCTGAGACTCTAACAAACACAAAATAAAGAGTGCCAAAGTATCCAGGCTTTCTCATTTGGACTCCGCAAAAGCATAAATCCTCCTCTTCCCTCTCATGCATGCACACAAATAAAGGGCGCGCTGTATACAACAATATAAATATTTCCCATAAACAATACATTGAATTATAATATAATATAATTTGCTGTGATTACAGTGTCGTAACTGTCGGACTGAAGTATTGCAGAACCCCTCCCATGTCCTTTGTCATTGTTGACCTAATTTGCAGGCTGCTGGTTGGGTGCAAGATGACCCTTGCCCTACTCCACTTGTGTCCCACGGTGCATTTAGAAGTAGAAACTCACATTTTTACCCCAGCAAAACCAAAAAAATTCAAGAGCATTTTAACTGTGGTTTAAGCTCTTAAAAGTTGACATTGTGGAGTACAGTGTTTCCGTGGGAGAGTAATGCACCGTTATCAGTGTAGCAGGCTGTCTGCGCACAAGGCCATTAGGGAGAGTGAATTAAAGGAGCATAGAGCTGGACAGGGGGAGTGCAAATAGGACAGCAAAATCAAGTCAAGGGGGGGCCATTATCGCGGAAGCTAAATAAAAAACGTCCAGGAGTTTACCCCTGTATTACTCCGTCACTGTAATGAAACCCTGCCCCGGGCTGCACCCCATCTGCTTTTCATTCCCACTCGCAGCCCTCGGATCAAGTGAATGCTCGCTGGCCCTCGTCATTGGGGTCACTTTGTGCGAGTTTATACGGGGTTGCAGCAACAAACTGAATTGAGACAGCCTTACGTGTTCCACGAGAATATGCGTTGGATACACATCATTTCCTGATGTTCAGGAGGCAACGCAAAATCTGAGCCCACCATAGTTTGACTCATTTTGGGTCCATTGCTGGACCGTAGCGGTGAGCGATTGCATTCAGATGATGCAGTCCCCCATGTTTTACGTGTACACTGACTTACACAAGGTTAGACACAAGGCTTCGTAGCTCAGAATGTCATTCTCGCATACTAATGTCAAAGATTTGTTAATATGGAATTAATTATATGGTGCAGAAAAAGTAGCTGGATTTGAAACAACGCAGCTGTCGTGACTGATTGACCTCTGCTGGGTTTCTGCTCCTGGATGCAAGCACGCACCCGCACACGCTCTCTGTTGGTTACAGTGTTACCATAGTAACACAACCATCAGCCGCAGAGTGGGTGACACTTGGATATTTTTATAGCTTGCCCTTTGTGTGTGTGACGGTGCGCCTCTGTGTGTGTGTTCCATGAGGAGACAGGTCTGGCAATGTGAGACGAGCGTATGTGTTCAATGTTACGTGAAGCAGAATAAACGGAAGAGTGGATTCTTGCTCAGATCCAACGCAGCCGACTGCGCAGTGTATCCATCACACCGTATATAGGCCACAGTGTCTCTCACAGTGTTTGTAGATTGAATAAGGTCGCAGCAGCGATGACCAGTCCAGCTTTCTGCAACTTCCGTGTCAAAGTTTTGATGGGTATGTGACATTGCGAAAGCACTCCCTGCAGCTTAAGAAGATTTAGTGAAATACTGTAGAGGGAAAAGTGGGAAAATGTGCAATATAAACAATTTACAGGAGCTAAAATTTGCTGATGTGACTAAATCTAAAACAAAAAAAGTGAGAGAGCGTGTAGTAAAAGCTGCTGTGATACAGTATCAGTGTATATGTGTCAGATATGATTAGGTAATTCAGAGATGCTGGTTTGTCCACCTGATTTTTGTGTGAGGGGGAGAGCTGTTTATTCTTTAATATTATGGGGGGTTGTGTGGAGTGAAGCAAGTACTAGTCTGGTACAGTTTTATGCTTATTTTTTGGGGGGACATGTTAATGTTATGTTAAAAGAACTTTAGAGGTGCTGGTAGGCAGATTTTGCTAGTGCTGCTACCGGCTCCAGCTAAATGTTGACCATACATATGTGACAGCAGTATCAATCTATCTAACTCTTGGCAAAAAAGCAAATGACTGTATTTCCCAAAAGGTCAAAATATTCCTCTTTAAATGCCACCTAATATACTCAATATCAGCATCGGCCTTAAGATTTCTTTATAGATTGGGCTCAAGTGACAAAGTAACAGTTTCCATCATTTATCCCCGTTTAGTCTTTTTCCCAGCCCGGCAAAAGTAGTGCTGCTCTGTTGCTATGCAGAACAAACCCAGCACTCAAACACAGTGCAGCACTGCTTTGCTGTAGAGGAGCCGCGTGATGAGATTTAAATTAATTCTGCGACGGTCCGAAATTCTGCTTCCACCACCCCTGCTGGGACGCTTTGTAATAATGGTGGTGGTGCTTCTCCTCACCCACACAATTTAAACACACACGTTGTCCTCCTCACTGCAGTGGCCGACTTGTGGAACAAGCAGTCGGGAGGGAAAACACACTCACAACAGGCCGAGAGAGAGAAACACACCCCATACAGCAATGCCAACAAGGCCATGTGTGCACTCCCTCTGTGCAATATGTTTTTGTTAACTTGTGGTATAAAATGTGCGGTGGTGGTTCAAAGTTTTAGTTAATGCAACAGCGAAGTCACGTCAGTGTTTCTGCAGCTCGTGCTTTCTGGCCTTGTGCTTGTTATTCCAGAGCTCTAGTGTATCCGGCTGGCTTGTACTTCATGCATGGCTTCAAGTGCGGGAGCCGCAGAGGTTGCCGTTCATATGCCTTTTGTGTTTGTGATGACTGCATGCCTGAAAACTCTGGCACTCTGGTTGGCTGTGTCTCTAGATTCGTCTCTCCAGCCTCCTTATTTCTTCAGCAACAACAATGAACCCCGCCACAGTCTGCCAGTTGTTCAGCTCGATCTTTGTTAAGCCCGTTCGAGAGAGAGAGAGCTGTGGCACAAGACGCATTTTTTCCACTTTTCACACAGTGTATGGCCTCGAAACAGTGCACCTGATCAGCCTGGCTGCATTATATGATTGTGTGTGTGTGTGTGTCAACAGTATGCACTCACTTGTTGCCTTACATTTCTCTATGACACACGGGCAAGCCTTTAACCTTGTCTCACTGAAAGTATAGTTGCAACCTTTTACCCTAACCTCTGAGCCATACGGATCCATACAGAAATTTTCCCCCCAATAATAACTTCATTATAAGCATCAGTCATGACAAGTTTAGCCAGGAATGTATGTATTGAGAAGTTGGAATGGGGGTAATTTGGTTCAGATGGGTGGATTTAACAGAAGGCCGCACTGCTTTTCCAAAATTCCAGTTTCTGGGAGCACAGTGTGAAGTGTCCCCCCTACTAAACTTTGAGATTACATTAATGATACACAGAAATAGAAGCTGAGTCTAGTGTGCTGCTGTGACTCATCTGTTCAGTGTCATTCTCTTCTTACTGCTGTTTGGATAGATATCCTTCCTATAGCACCACTCTATTTCTGCTGTATTAGATCATCTGTCTGTCTTCATACATTACACAGGCTCAGTGGTACGAAGCATTTGTATTGATTTCCCCTGCGTTCTCTCCAGTACGTATGCCAGTGTGTAGCCTAAACTGATTACTGCCAGGGCTGATAAATGTATTCGCTGCCTGGCAGCATTAAAGGTAACTTCTTCGGAAAGATTGCTCCACTAATATAATGCACCAGTGAGACAGACAGCCAGACAAGAGGCAAGTACAGACAGACGGGCTGGCAAGGGGCTGCCAGCCTGAGTATTCATACAAGTTTAATGAGCATCCAGACAGTAGGGAGTTTGTGGCTCCAGCACGGATCTCACTCTGCACACAGAAGCTAACTGGCTGACTAGGTTAGACACACTAACGAAAAGGTGGGGGAATACCGGTTTGACCCAGGTTACACAATTAGTTGGTACGTTTTTGTGCTGGAAACAAAGTGAAAGTAATTATGTGAAACGCTCAGATGGCTGACTAGCAGTCTGAAACAGGAATTTTTTTTCACCTCCACTGCTGAGATGTTTGCAGCCAAACAAACAAACGGCTCAGAGTAAAATCCTTCTTTTTAGGACACCACTTTTTTTTTTCTACTATTATATTCCATGAGACTGGAGCCTATTAGTAAGGTTGTTCTAAATGGATTATACAAGTTGGTTTCATAACTTGTTTCAGTGAACATTTAATTAGTTATAGATTGCCACGGTTTAAGGACCAGTGTGTAGAATAAAGCGGCATCTTGTGGTGAAGTTGCAGATTGCAACTAACTGGCCACCACTCGCAACTGTTTCTGACGACCTTGGAATGAGGACGGCCTATCAAGTGTGTAAAGTGTGCTTAGAGAGAGTGCCTGTCTTTGTGTTTCTCTGCAGAGCACGTGCAATTGTGGCTAGACTGTACAGGAGGTGCTCTGTCAGGAATTCAAACCCCCTTATCTGCAGAACTGTAGAAAAACCGTCACGTTTTTCAGAACTTTAGCATCGACTTGGTTCTGAAGTATCGGTTCTCATGACATTCATAGTAGAAATATTGCAGACTCCACGGACGGCATCTGCAGAGAAAAGCGGCTCATTCTAAGGTAACAAAAACACAACGATTCCTATATTCAGATTATTATACACTGATGAAAACATACCTATGGGTATTATATTCCATTTCTGCCAATAGATCCTCCTAAATGTTACACACTGGACCTTTAATAATTACACACTATACCAATTATCTATTCCAAGGTGGCATTTAGTGCTCCCTTGTAGCCAGTTAAACCAGTAAGAAAGCTGCTCTTCCCTCCTCCACTGTAAATGATGGAGTAGAGCGAGGAAGAGGGTTTTGGTGCCAGTGTATCCTCAGTGTTTAGCACTCTTTACACAGGCTGTTCTCTTTGTTTGAGAGAGTCGGTGCACACAAGTTTAACTCGCCTGCAACATCTCAAACTGCGGAGCTGTTTGTGTTTATATTGTGTAAGATAATGTTCCTTTTTCTGAGTCAGCCTCTGCTCATGTTGTGAACACTTAAATGACTCAATAGGCACTTAACATGCAAACCAGCGTCTGATGTCATCCGGTGACTTGTAGCCAATGTGTGAGGAGCCACTGGCATTATTAAGCTATATAGAAGTAATGTTTACAGATTACTAATATAGATGTTGCGTAAATGGAAGTGCTCATCCTCTCTCCCTCTGCCTGTGTGGGTTCAACACACCAGTGGGAGGTAACACGGTCCAGCTACAGCTCGGCGCTTTCTCTCTTCCGTTCCGTTCTGATCCTCGTCCAGCCTGAGCATCCAGTCACGTGACAGCAGCGAGGCAGCAGAAGTTCGGCAGGTCGCATTGAGTGGCACTTCACACGCAGCTGACAGATGCATCTCCAGCTCCTTATCACCAGATGTTGGCCACATTGCTGGGTTTCGGGCATACTTTGAGGGACAGAGTGATAGTGTGCGGAAGACTAAATATGGACACTGCAGTGTTCGTTCAGCTCCCAAATCAGGGTTAGCAGGAAAATCAGGAAGCTTCTAACCTTTATCTGCTGCCTGAGAAATATTCTCTATGAGCTGTTTATGACTAGCTCTGATTAGTCTGGGAAGTCTTTTCTTCCACTTGTGACTGTTCCTTGATCTTCCACATTGCCTTTCAGTGAGTGAAGCCGAAGAAACCTCACAGATGCGCCACACCTCTCTGCGTCCTACAGGAATGGGATTTTCCAATGCTTTCAAGACACATGGCCTTATCAGTTATTTCTGTAAGATTTGTGTTTCCCCCGAGGATCTCCGTGGGGGGGGGTGATTCTGGCTCTAAAGACGTCAAACGCAGTCCCTCATGCAGCCCGGTCATCGCCATATTCACAGTCTCTGTCAGTGACATGGATGCAGCAGCTACTTGACTACAGCTCTACGTCCATGGTTGCTATAGCGACACCATGGTAATGAGTCTGCATCCTAATGATGCCTCAGTGGGTTGTTTGAGGAGTTGAGATATCTCGGGACAATGAGTCGACTAGCGAATGACAGCTTCCAAGCCTTGAAGGGTGCAGTGCCATGTGATTCACGCGTAAAGGGCCCAAATTAAATATGTTACACTAAAGCGTGATTACAGAGTACAGGCCTAACCTGCTGAGCTGACTCTGAGGTCTTTGTTTTCTCCTATTTGTCGCTGCCCTGTCCTTTTGCAATCTAACTACACAGGCTTATATGTATACTTGTAAACAGGTGCTTTGTTTGGTGAGGTTAAACCCATTTCTTACGTCAACATTTACTCATATTCATCACATATTTGAGTAGTGTTGTGTACAGGAGATTTTAATTTACACTTTCCCTTGTCCTCTGTGCTGACTTGGTTTTATGGAACCTCATTACGTCCTGATAGAAGAGCCCCGCTGCCGCATCGACTCATTTGATTTTTACTCATGTGAATATGAGTACGAAGCTTCTGCATGAGGCCTCCAGAATATCAATAGACTTTTTCACTCCGATAAGCTTCTCCCTCTCTACTCTCATTATAATATTACCCTAGGAAAGTTCCTCCGCTCACACTCACTCAGCTTCTCGGTAACTGCTTTTTCTTGATGGAGGTGTCATTTCACAGAACCCAAATAAAGCTGCTCTCGGCTTTTTAAGATACGTATCCGAAGCTGCTTTGTCTCCAGTTTCTCACTCTGTTCACACTCCACAGCACGACGTGATTCATGATTAGTCAATATTTCTCAGGTCTTACTGACAGCCACAGACTTGTCAACTGCATATATTTGCATGTGATCGCTGTGTTATCAAACCACTGTTATCAAACTGATGATAAAAGTGTCTACGTAAATAGACGCAAGGGGAGTCCTTTGTAAAACTAGTCTAACAGAAAAGCTGGTTGTGAAGTTTGTTTTCATTTTCAGTCAAGGTGATGCTGCAAAATACAGCTGCCACCTCAACTCTTCTGTCTCTACAGTAGCCCACAATGGACAAACCATACACTGGCCATTTCCTTTTTCGCGCGTTTCGCAGCCACCATAGTTTTTGCCCGTGGGGGTTGTATGAGGTACTTACCAATAGTCAGTGTATCACCCACAGTAGAAGGTCCCAAGCAACAGACGCTAGCACGGAAGCTAAGCAATGTACTGCTGTAGACGGGGGCAGCAACCAAATATGTTTTAGCCACCTAACAAATCAATATCAGGTTAAGTGTACGCTATATTTAGAATATTTCCACCACTTTACTTTGCCATCAGACAGCCCATTCCGACTGGGAAGTGAAGCTGTAGTCGCTTAGTTTGTTATTGTGTGACTTTGGTGTTTTAAAGGGTTAGTTTAAATCTGAACTTAGCCTGTAAGTTTTATTTTCAGCGTTGTACTCGTCTGGCAGTCGACCACCTGTAGACCGTCTGCTCTGCTGCACTGTTTGTTTGTCATTTTCCTTTGACCTTTTTCATTTTGAGCCACTTTAGCCCTCTGGCTGACTGTTGACTCTACCTCTTTCAGGTGGCGGCTCGCTGCAGGTCCGCAAGGGACACTGCTGCGCTTAAATAACCCAGCATGTTGCATATTTCTTGCCACGCTCAAACCAGTCAGTTTGGTGCCCTTGGAAAGGTTATCTATAGTATTTTCTTACCCACGTTTCATTTTTATTTATTCTCCCTTTGCGTGTAATCCAGTGTCTCAGTTGTTGTATTAACCAGTTTCTCCACATGAAGTTGATTTTATGTGGCGATTAAGGATAATAGCTATTATATTGATTAATGTACAGACACTGATACAAACTAATTCCACTATCTTTTATTATTGTGACTTGTATTGAGTGACCATGTCGATCCAGGTGGGATCTGTGTCTTAAATGCATTTGAGCCATAAATAGCAGAAATAGAGAAAATAAAGAACATGGGTAAAATGAAGTTGTCTAATGTTTATAATAATCAGTTTTCCTACTCTGGCTCTTTTCTTCTTTTTCCATCCAGGCAGCATCCTGTCATGCAGTTCCAGGAGGTCGGCCAGCACTGGAGCTGACACTGTCAGCGAGCCCAGCCTCCACTACACTACAACAGCCCATCTCTACCAGACCTTCACCTTCCACTGCCCTCCTCTCTCTCCAGCCACTAATCCCACCCCAGGGAAAGACTGTTCTCCAGACTCCTTGGCTGCTCGCTCCCATCCCAGAGACTGTCCTGCGCTCCGTGCCTTTCTTAAAATAAGAGAGAACCCAGGCCTGCATCAGGGTCCTAGTACAAGCCAGTCCTCCTGGCTATTTAGACTGTCTATCCAGCCACCACTCTGTGACAGTAGTCCTGTATCCTGCATCCTGGGCACCTCAGCCTCCTTTTATATCACCACTGGCCAAGCACAGGCGCAAAGTGAGGGCAACTGTCCAGCCAGACGAACCCAGGATCTACCATCATCATGTCCAGTCGACGGAAGGCCTCCACTCCCTGTATGATCCGAGCCGACCAGACCATGGTGGAGCTGGATGATGAGGCAGAGGAATCACACGACATGGAGGTACACTTTTAAAATGCCTGGCAAAAGCACATAGATAAAAGGTTTTTATAGTTCCATTTGAGGGAAATGAACTATTTAATTTATTTCATAGCTTGTTTTCAGAGGTTTTTTTTCAAATACAGACCCCCATTGATATATAAAACCCTTTTTGGTCCAATTCATGAATTAATGTTTGAACTTAACTTACTTACTTTTAACTTGTGATTTAAAATCATTAAAATCATCGTCTTGTGTATTACACTGCACTTTGTTTTGTCATTTTTATTAATCCGAATGCATTTTCTTGTTTTTCTGTTTTCTGTGTATTTCATTGCTTGTGTACTGATTCCAGAAAGACTAAATTCATAAATCCATGAGACGATGCAAACACAACTGGGTTGTAAATGCCATTTCCCTTTAATCTGAATACCGCCTTCTTCCTCTATCAGACAACAGCGGAAAACCATACTGAGGAGGCACCTATGGAAACAGATCCCTCAACAGAGGCAGAGCCTTCCGTGGAGTTAAACCCTCCCACGGCTCCTGACAAACCAGCAACCGAGCCACCAGACCCTTCCAAGCCTCAGCGTCGGCAGCAGGGGGGCTACGAATGTAAATACTGCCCCTTCTCCACACAGAACCTCAACACTTTCAAAGAACACGTCGACGCCAACCACCCTAACGTCATCCTCAACCCCCTGTACCTGTGTGCCGTCTGTAACTTCAACACAAAGAAGTTCGATACCCTGACGGAACATAATGAGAGGTGTCACCCAGGGGAGAGCAACTTCAAATTCAAACGCATCAAAATGAACAATCAGACAATCTTAGAACAGACAATAGAGGGGTTCAGTAACAGTGCGGTCATTTACAACACTTCCAGTGCCATTTCTGGCAAAAGTGACGAACTAGGCACTGTTCCCCTCAGCAAACCCACCACAGTCAAGATCGGTAAACCAAAAATAATGTCGTCGGATAATAAACGGACAGAGTCTCAGTTGGGCAAACTGACCCCAGATCTGGGCAAGAAACCAATCACAGCGCTCAACGTAAACGGGACAGTCATTATCCCTGAGTCGACTCTACTCAAAGCAGACGGCCTTTCTCACATCATGCCTTCCCTACAGCGGCCTCTAAACTACACCCAGGTAGGACTATTCCTGTACACTTAAGGCAATAGTTTGACAGTTTGGAAAATATACTTTTCTTGGTTTTTTGCCAAGAGATGAGAAAATTGAGACCACTCTCGTGTCTGTGCATTAAATATAAAGCTACAGTCGGCGGGCAGTCAGCTTACCTTTGCATAAAGGATGCAGGCAAACAGTTAGCCTGGATCTCTTCAAAGGTAACAAAATCACCCTTCAATAACACATTAAATCATGTTTTTTTTAATTAGTACACGTATTTCACAAAATGTTAAACTATTTATGCTAAAATAGCTTAGCTTAAAGGTCTGAAAAAAACAAGAACCCTACCAGGACCTGTAAAGCTCACAAACTGACATGTTATATTCCTGTTTTTAAACAAGATATAACATGTTCATTAATGAGCTTCAGATGAGGGTAGTAGGCAGGGTTTTTTAATCTTTGGACAGAGAAAGGCTAGGTGTTTCCACCTGCTTCCAGACTTTATGCTAAGCTAACTGTCTCTTGGCGTAGCTCCATTTTTAGCCTGCACACATGAGACTGGATCTTTTTCTCTTCCAACAACAAAAGCAAATACCCCAAATGTCAGCGTTCCTTTTAAATTCTGGCAATGCTTTGAAAATTAGCTTATAAGAGAGGAAAAGTTGGAGATATGTCAAATTAACATTTTAATGTTTTGCTGGTAGTGCTTTATTTTATCTGTCTTTCATAATAATTTCCATGAACGTTTCCTGGAAAGGACTATGTGATCCAGTGATAATTATAAGGAAAAAGGAGATAAGGCTCACTTGGTGCACTTCAATCAATTAATTCCAATTAATTGCTAGTGTAACCTAGAGAGTCTATTAGTCCTTGCACAGCAGATCGGCTAAACATGCAAAAATGTCAGATTGTCCTGCAAGGCAAGCATACAGTTGAATATATGTGGAGAATAAAGTTGCTAATAATAAACTTAATTAAAACATTTTTCCCATTTTCTCCATAATTGGTACCAAATTACATAGTTTCAGGATTTTCCAGTGTCATTATTAGGAAATTATAAGAAAATGTGTTCCCATTTGGTTTCTTCTGTTTTTAATATCCACCATGCTAAATATCATGTGAAAGTCATTCAGTCGCCATTGCCTACCGTATTATTTCAGGTGCCGAAGATCGCAGTGCCCCTCAACACAACCAAATACAACCCTTCGCTGGACGACAACCTGACACTCATCTCATCCTTCAACAAGTTCCCCTACCCGACACAGGCTGAGCTCTCCTGGCTCACCGCAGCCTCAAAACATCCAGAGGAGCAAATCAAAGTCTGGTTCACCACACAGAGGCTCAAACAGGGCATTAGCTGGTCTCCTGAGGAGGTAGGAATTACGGCAATAAAAACATTTTTATTGCACCAAAGTCCCTCAAGTGTGGTTTAGTGTATTTTACCAGGTCTTTTTCAAAATTCAGAAGCTCAGATAGAATAAAATTAATAATGGTGATAGAAACTGTATTAGTACCTCATGTTTGAAATGGTCTTAATTATTATTCATTCAGATTCCAAATAATGACAATAATTAGCCTTGGCCCATGTTATATCATTCTAAAGCAAATATTTTAATTAACAAACAGCTAACTAACAGTTTTAAAGACCTGCCAGATTACAGTGTACATTTTTATTTTGCAATGTGTTAATTAAACAAATTATACCACATTCTCCATTTTGAAACACACCATTTCACCAGGCTTTTATTTTCTAGTATAATTGAAAATAGTTAAGTTGTTAAAACGAGGCAGGAGTAAAATAATTCTGCCACTCTAATGGCTGCAGATAATAACTATGATAATGGTATAATTTAATCCAAAACTTTTCAGCTTGGCACTCATACATACAGATAAGAGATATGAGTTTAACATTTTTTTTTTAACAAGTACTTTCCTTCCATGACAGGTGGAAGAAGCCAGGAAGAAAATGTTCAATGGTACAATCTCCTCCGTGCCTCAGACCTTCACCGTCGTAACTCCTCACCTCAACTCCCAATCATTCACCAACCCGTCAAACCAAGCCTCCAAATCCATGCAGCCGGGAGCCTCTGTCCTGCAGTCCCTCCCCTGTCAGCTCCTGGGACAGACCAGCCTGGTGCTGACTCCTGTAGCCAACGGCTCCACCGTCACTTGTGCACCGCTGGCACTCACCGTGGCTAACCAGGTACAAAACATCAAGGCAGAAATGTTAACTTTTATAGACCCAGGAACGCAAGCAAGTTCAGTATTTATGTAATCGTGGGCCACGGCATTGAAAATCTCCTCCCATCTAGTATAAACTAAACTGAACACATTTCACATCTCCTCAAGTGAAAACTGATGTAAAACTGTGAATTTAACAAAAAAAGAAAAGGATTGTATGAATTTATTGAATTAAAAAATCCTATAAATTATTAAAGAAACATAGAAAAATATATACATGGACCATGCTCGGTTTGACTTGACAGACATATGATTTGAGGTAGTCAAACCTTCCACCATGTTCACCACAGGTGGCACAGTCGCTCAAACGACCCCTGGCCTCCCCTGCGATCACCACAGAGAGTAAACGACCCTCCATCATTCAAACCATCTCGGCGCCCATGGTCACATCCAAGCTGGTGTCGCCCAAAGTGCTGAGTTTCACTGTTGACCCCAATAAAACAGCGGAGCAGCTATCAGTACTGAGGTCTAGCTACACACAGTGTCCTTTCCCTGAGGAAGATGAGGTAAGAATAAGTGAGTGAAATGACATTTTTTGTGCCATAAGGATTTTTGGCTTTGAGATTTTTGTAGCTGCTTTTAGCTTTTGCTAATTTAGTGCTACTGGCTTTGTTTAAAAGTACTGTCACTGATAAACACCCACACTTATTGTTTGATTTTATGTTTTTATCTTGTCATGTGATAGATCTACAGGCTGATAGAGACCACAGGGCTGTCCAGAGGAGAGATAAAGAAGTGGTTCAGTGAACAGAGGCTTCTTAATCTCAAAGGTATGTGGTATGATCAGTGCCGCACAGATAAAACGATGAAACAACCTGACTGTGATTAATCATACATCTTTCTGTAGAGTTTAAACAAGTTAGTGTTGACTCTCAGAGGTGGGTTTTAATTCCTAAACATTTAAAAACAAAAAAAGTACTGTTTGTGCTCTCTCATTTAATATATATTTGATATGTTCCCTGTGTTATCTTGGAAAATTCGCTCGCATATTTCTATATTTCTATATCTGTCTCTGTGTGTCTTTATTGAAGGCGTTCCACCACCTCCAGTGTTGGTGAAAGCAGAAGTGACGCCAACACCCAAAGATGGGCCTGTAAAGAAAGCGGTCCCCAGCCAGTTTCCCCTGCTGGAGAGGGTGAAGGGGAAATCATCAGAGCAGCTGAAGGCGCTGGAGGAGAGTTTCCAGAGAAGCAGCTCTCCAACAGAGGCAGATCTTGGTAAATTCTTCCACCAGCCGATTAGGTGTTAACTCATTCCTTCTTTGGTTCATAGTGTATAACGTACAAGAGGAAAGAAAGGTGGAAAAGAAGGGAAAATGCATCAATCCCCCTCCGCTCAAACGTGTTTAGCTTATTGTTACACCGAGAGTGGACTGTGAACAGTGAAGAGGAAGAAGACATGTTGCAGCGCAGTTAAACTTTTATTTTACTTACTTATTTCCCGGTGGTCGCAGCCCGAGTCCTAAATTCAAATGCTTGATGTGAGCATGTTACATTTGTCTACAGAAACACAAAACAGCCCTCCTGCAGGTAGGTAGCTAGGTTGGAAGCACAAAATCGGCTTCCAGCTCTGTTTATTTTTAGGATCCATTTACGTTGCATAGTTCCTGAGAAAATTTATGGCAGAACTTTTCAACTACTTATTAAAACTTTGAGACTAATGTAGGGTACATTGGGTGAGAATCAGTTGGTCAAATTAGCAGTGGGGTGGTGTTCTTGTCAAGTTTAATTTACCCAATCTCTAACTTGGATGTTAGAATTACTTAAAGAAGTCCAGGAGTGTTTTGGTCTATTTATACTGGTTCACAGCATGTGACTTCATTTTCTTTCACCCCAAAGGAGCTGCAGACCCATCTCTGGTGGGTGCTTGCATGACAGGAATAGCAGAAATGTTTTTAATGAGCCCATTTTTAAGTCCCCTGGAGAGAGACTAAATTCCCAGGTTCCCAAAAAAACCTTCCACTTCAAGGTAAAACAGCTCATCTGATCCACTGAACTCTGTTCTGCTGCAGACCAGCTGGCCCAGGAGACCAGGCTGTCCAAGACGGAGGTGGACTGCTGGTTTTCAGAGCGCAGGGGGCTGAGGGACAACATGGAGAAGGCTTTGCTCACCATGGCTTCAAAGAACACAGAGGACAGAGTAGAGCGGCCGGGGGCGCTGCTGAACGGGGCATCTCATCACCGGGAGCAGGGCGGGAAATCTCTTCGCTCCTCTCCTCACCCCCCTGTCCTCTCCTCTTCCTCCTCCTCATCCTCCCCTCCTGTCCTTGCAGCCTCCTCCCCTCATCCACCAACCCTCTCCTCCTCTGCATCACCTCCCATCCTCACTTCATCATCCTCCTCTTCTCCCCACCCTCCCATCCTGTCAGCCTCCACGAGCCCGGCTCCCATCTCCAGCCGCTCCCTCGCCCTGCTCAGAGAGGTACGAAAAGCAGATGAAAACATGTCAACACCAACACTGATTAGATGACAACGTATTGAAAAATGACACAAGTTAGAACTTAAATGCAAGCTATACTGATATAAATTGCTGCTGGGCTGCTCAAGACATTAATGAGTTGTGACTTTAAAGAGCTTAGTTAATGAGATCACACTTTTTAATACAATCTGAAGTGAGATGTGTGAAATTGATTCATCTTGAGAAGGTATTGTACCGGTTCTTGAGGAAAAGCTGTGTGATTGACACTACATGATGAGATTTGCTGATACTTTGATATTAGAAGTGAGATATGACAGCAGGAGACTTCAAGGTCAGATCTGACAAACTAAAGAGAAGCTGTTGGAGAAGTGTTGTGTCTAAAAAAAACAGCAGTACCCCTATGGGATTACAAAGCCTGTAAATGGAACATATATCCATGAGATATTCCCAGTAACAGGACGCTCGGGCCACAGGCTGTCAGTTAATGATGACCCATATATGTTGGCTAACTAATGTTGGCAGAGTTTTAAATCCATCAGCCAAATATTAAGCTTATCTACAGTAGCTAATGTATTTATGGTATTACCCAAACCCATGTAGTGCATAGAGGATTTTAAACATAATTCTAAACTTACTTTAAAAATGAAAACCATGTCAACTACTCTCCTGTGAGCTGGTTCTGTGTTTTACTGCTAGAGACAATTTGCCAAAATTGACCCAATGCAGCAAAGCAAATAAAAGGAAAAGAGGCACTGTTTGTAACTTTTGTAATTACGTTGTGTTTCCATCAATTAATAAATGTCATGAAGCACTTTTTTAAACAACACTTATAGTCTACACCCATGCTAGCAGCTCTGTGACGCTGCATTTAGGCATAGTGGTGCTAAATGCTAACAACAGCGTGCTAACGTGCTCACAATGACAAAGCTTACATGCTAATGTCTCGCAAGTGCAATGTTTACCATTTTAGTTTAGTTGTTCAGTGGTGGAGGAAGTATTTAGATCCTTTACTTAAAGCAGCAACAAGGAACTTTCACTCTTTGTTGATTCTGGCAGCGCTTGTGGACAAAAGTGGTTGTGTTTCAACTGCCTCGTTTCATTGATTTCAAGGGGAATAAAAAGAAAAAGGAAAGAATGACATAGAAATAGCCAATGTTCTCAGTGATAGTCTTGTTTATTTATGTAGGTCATATAGAGGCATCAGTGTTAAATTGTTTTATAGCCAGTTAAAACCCCTTTATAAGTAGGTTTAAGTAAATGTACTGAAATATAAAAATACTACATAACAAGTAAAAGTATTTCATTAAAAATGTCACCTGAGTTAAAGTATGTAAGTATTATTAGCAAAATGCACTTAAAGTATCAAATGTAAAGGTACTCTTAATTCAGAAAAAAGTGAGTGTAAATTTGGCTGTTGTAGTTAGTATTTTATAAATTGTACACACAAACTATCTATTTCTTTCCTCAATAGCTAAGCTAGCGTTGTTTATCACACAGGCCCAGTAAAGCGTTTAGTTTTTGCTATGCAACAGTGACAAATATATTTTGTATGGTGTAACGTTTTGTGTTGGTCACATGATTTGTCTTGACAGATGTTCTGTCGGACTCAGTGGCCATCTCCTGAGGAGTACAGCCAGCTGGAGGTCCAAACAAGCCTTGGACGTACAGACATTGTCCGCTGGTTCAAGGACCACCGCTCAGCACTGAAGAATGGTGAAACTCTGGACTGGATGGAAAGTTTCCAAAACCCAAACCTTGTAGAGCAGCAGAAAGCAGGCCAGGAACAGAACGGCCAGAGTTCTGAAAAAAACCAGAGTGTTTCCTTGGAAGTCAAGACTATGAAAGGTGAATTTCATTTTTTTCTCCTCTTAATATCATTTTGCAAAGTGTTCTACACTCTTGTTTGACTTGGTGTTTTCTCTGTTGTTGTTTTTAAATCTACAGCCGTTGGTGCAGTGGAGGAGGCTGGTGAGAACACAGCAGCTGCAGAGCACTCCAAGCTGTCCGACCAAGACAAAGTCCAGTGGTTGACTGACAGATTAGCCCACAGTGTGTCGGACCTGAGCCGGACCAGACCGGACCAGACCAGCTCTAGCGCTGCTGACAAAGGGAGGTGGGTGGAGAGATGGAAGCGGATCTTTTATCCTATATTTATTTCCTGTGAAATCCATGTTATAAAGACAAAGAAAAATCAGCTCGCTGCCAATATTAGATTTTTTTAAAGTACTATCTGAGGAGTTATTTTAAGATTTTTTTTGTGAAAACGGTCTAAAAATACAGCCCCGTATGGGCATCGCAAGTTGTGGGTGCTGAATTATGTTCCATTCTTTGCACTCATTTGTTGCATCAACTAGGTTTTCATGCAGGGTTCATGGTATTTTTCACGGAACCATGAAGTGTGCAAAAAAAAAAGTATTTCTTTGATTTTTGTTTTTAGTTCCTAGAAGGAGTCTATTTGTGTTTTAAACTTTGTCTGTTTCCTTGCCAGGTGGGTAAAGGTGACTGTGGCAGTGGGGGAGGAGAGTGAAGGAGGAGAGGAAAGACAGAGGTTGGCAACAGACACCGACGTTCTGACCTTGGAGCAACCTGGGAGGGTCACTGGTTGATGGTAGGTTGGACTGGTAGAATAATATTTTACAGGAAGTTTTGAGAAACTGAAAAAAGTGTCAGACAGAGAGCCCTAAAAAGATGACTCATCAACATAGTATGGCCTTTTTAGACCTTATAAACCTTGGTTTGGTTAGCAATCTATTGCCTGTTTATTAATGTAGCATTCATTCAAAGTTGTGACTTTGTCCAGAGAAAAATATCTTGTCACTTCACTCTGGTCCCTAGCTTTATCTGTCTGCAGTTTGGTGCTGGGCAGGAAGCATACAGTGGGTTTATCAAAGCTTTTTGGTTGAACAAAGTTGCCTGCTGTGGCCGAAACTAATAACTGCACTTATGAAATATTTATTAGCGCAGCTTTAAAGTCTGTAATGAAGAATTTACGACATCTATACCAATCAATGAAGGTATAATTATAGGTGAAAAGAAGTAGGACATGGCTGCTGCTGTGTAGGCTGCAGCGTTTCCCTGCCTTTCACTCAGTGCATGCTGGGATGTGCTCCAGCCCTCTATGACCCTGAAAGGGAATAATTGGCGGTAGAGAATGGATGGATGGAAATGGATTTTGTGACTTGACTAAATAGATAAATAGGTGGTGAACTGTTCCTTTTAAGAAGCCACAGCTGCAGCCTCCAGTTACCCAGGAAGTTATTAGGGTGCAATTACCTCTGATTGGCCCTTCAAAAAGATGGCATAGTGGGGTGGCAGGATGATATTTGGACCACACCATCATCAGCATTGAAGATACTGTCACAGGAAGGCAGAACGAAGGGTGCAAGTGGTGCTAAATTTCCAGTTCTTTTATAATAATATTCCCTTTGTAGCCCAAGTTTTGTTTACACTTCAAGTGCATAATAACATATTTTTGTCAGTTGATGATTTCTAAATGTCTCCATAGTGACCATAGCAATCAAACAAGCATTTTAAATTATAATCTGGAAACAATGAAATGCATTTCTTTTGAAGGGAGAGCAGTGTTTTTTGTGTAAAGAGGAATCGTTAATTCCAGTCCCCGTTTCTGTCCGATTGTGTTCCAGGTCGAGTAAATCATTGACTGCTGAGTCACCGACCACCATGCAACGACTCAAGATGACCAAACGTGGAACCAGTGATGTAACTGTCTGCCTGTGATGTCATCACAAAGCGCCAGAGACTTTGGAGTTCCACAGTTGAAGCACTGATGTGTGATGCAGATGCTGACATTAAGAGGAGTGCCAAAGCTGGACTTGATGCATTGTTCTTACTACTACACTTTTTTTTTTTTTTAAAGAAGAAGCACCCTTGTAAATATTTTTCTGTATTACAAAAAAAAAAGGTTTGTACAGTTTTACTGGGAGGGCAGGTTTTGTTACATTTTTAAAAAAAAGTGATTGGTGCCCCAAAACCTGGAATGTTTTTTTTGTTGTTGTTGTTTTAAGATCAAAGTGTATAATAGTCTGTTATTTGCTGAAAATCAGTCCTATTTCTTTTTCATAAATCATACCTGCGAACTACTCATTATGAGTAGTCTTTGATGGCACTTGCATATATCCCCGTGGTAGTGATAGATATCTTCATGCTAGGCCACTTCATCTCAAACTGTTAGGGAACGGCACCTTCCTTTTTTCTCCTGCAGCGTCACCTTGACTCAAAAGTGCTAGAGGGGGGGCATTTAGAAGGCGTGACAGTGTTCTGGGCAATATGAACACAGCTACAGCCTCACCGCCGAGAGGCCAGAGAATGAACAGCCACATGGGCAGACCAAGAAAAAAGCGCATTGGATGGATGGATGGATGGACTGTACGTCCCAACATCCCGTATCTTTTCTAATCAGCTGGCTCTTGCATCAGTACCCGAGTCATGTTTAAGAGGCTTTACAGCACAGAATGTTCCTTTTCCTGATATAGAAACGATAAATTTCACAGAGAAGAGAGTGGAATGTCTGTGTGATCGCACCATGCTGCCTTTTCAGCTCTCTTATCTGACATTAGCTGTCTGCCGCAGAACCGGGTACAGTACAGACCGATGATGAGCATTTTCACGTCTTTGTTTTGAAAAACTTGAAATATTCTTAACTGAACTTTCCAAGAACATTTTGGTGAAAGTGTTTTACGCATGATAAAATATCTGAAGCTCCTTTTATTTGAGCCATGTCAGATATCCACTTTGCTCAGCTGTGATCTGTGAACACATTTATTTGTCTTCGCTCTGCGCTCTCTGGCTTTAGGAAGGTCCTTCTATATCAGAACTGGATTGGGTTTAGTTGATTTATGTACAGTCAGTTCAGAACACCTGAAGCGGTGGTTCACGAGAGATGAATGATCAAACCTGTGCCGATTTTCTGAAAAACTGCAAAAAGCATTTGGATCATCACAACAGCCAAAATTTTCATGAACCGCTTGCATGTGCTTCAACAATTTTCATTTTAAACAACTCATTTTCAAAACTAATTTAAAGGGATATCTGTGATTTATTGGTCAAATTGTGAGTGCTTGCAATATTTATGCAAGCGAAAACAGTTCAGTTGAACCGTCATTTTAAAGTGGTTTGAACAGCAGGTGTATGGCTGTTTCCTGACTGAATGTCTGTTGCTGCTGCTGATGCTTTAGTTTCATGTTCAGACGAGTATCTGGGATACTGTACTTTTGGTTGGCTAGAATGGAAAACCGCTTGCATTTTCATTTTCTACTTTAAGTCTGCTGTAACTCAATAAATACAGAACCAACTGTAAAACCGTCTCAGTCTTCCAATGTAAAGTGTGAATTGTATGCATCAGAAACCTGTTTGGATGAGGTACAGGGAGACTGATAAAGATTAGTTTACTTCAGTGCAGAATTATTAAAGTTAAACAGACAGAAACCCATGAGGAGTTAAACATAGAATCAGTGAGAAAAATTTCTTGTAGACTGTACACTGGCCCTTCAGGTCATTTACATTGTATACATGTTTATACTTGCTCTTGATCTGTTTGAAATGATGCATTTGTTCAAGCCCATTTGTAATCAAACACTTCAGCAGCCCCAATTATTCCAGCTAACAATAAACTGTTGAGAGTCTCTAATAGGAGGCTTTTAATAGGACTTGAATTTGACGTATTTGATGTGTCTGTGCTACACAAAACACCGTACGTTTGGGGTCATAGTAAACCTTTTAGTCTGTGGCCATTTGCAGATTAAGTGGCAACTCCAGAACTGCCAGCAGAACAATATGAAAATAATGAGTAAAACCTTGCCGCCATCAACCCACTGACTGTATAAACGGTTGCAGGTTGCGTAATACAACATTAACTTCTTTTTGAGGCACAAATATTAGCTTTTGACTGCCAGCTCTCTTTCAAGCCTCTGACGCTAATATAGCTTGAGGAGCTATTACGGTAAATATGTGTATGGAAAGTACCTCAAGAGGTCCACACAGTAGTTTTTATAGGTTTCCCTATGCTGGATTCATGAAGGACACTGACAGTTTAAGATTGCGCAATATAACTTAAAGCGGTTTATCTCAGATTTCAGGTCTGTTTTGCTGCACGTAGGCAAATGGAGGTCACTCAGATACGTTTGTGTGGCAGTTTCTTTTATACTTGTATAAATTTTACATTTGTCTTGATCTCCCTTTTCAACCCAACTCCCAACAGGAGGTGACTCAGCTAATAAACTTGAGCTCTTCTTCTTCTCTCTCAATCTACGATTACCCATAAAACCCTGCTATGCAGAGGCATTTAGGTGCATCTTCGGAGAAGCATAAATTTAGCTTTATGTGCACATTGTTCAAATGCAATTAACGAATTCAGTCAAGGCGCATGTACATAAAAAAACTATGAACTGCAATAAAGTGGAGAGTAAAACTATGTATCTTTGATATAAAGCTGAAACAATTAGTCAGAAAATCAATTAGTCCACTGACAAAAAAATAATAAGAACCTAGTTTGAAATGATTGTTCAAGTCATTTTCAAGCTCAAATGCAAAACATTACCTAGTTCAGACCTCTAAACTGTGATGAGTTGCAGCTTCTCTTTGTTTTACGTCGATGTAAATCTCTAGGTTTTGGACCAAACAAACAAAGTGATTTTCACTGCTTTCTGATATTTATAGAACAAGTGATTAATCACAAAAATAACTGGCAGATGAATTGAAAATGGGAATAATAGCGTCAGCCATAATTGTATATTGTACATACAGTCACAGTGATTCTCAACCAGCAGGCACATTGGCACATAATTGGCTGAGCTCTCCTGACACAAGCGGATAAAAAGGCTCATCCAAGCGTTGCCTTAGTGTTGCATTAAGGAAACATGGAAAGTACAATAATTACACACTCAGACTCGCTCATCCTTTCAATAAACAAGTTATATTTACAAAAAAAAGGAGCAAAATCCCATCTTCACCTCATTTTGGTTAAGATCAGATCTTAAGACAGAGGAAGATCAAGTCTGTTCTTAAAAAACATTTTACACCCATGTAAATTCAGACCTGGAAACAGTGCTCTCTAAATAGCTTTGCCCATGTTCTGCGGAGGGGTAGTTGAGAGCACACTCCCAGTGCGTTGGTAATTACAATGTAATCCGATATGGCATCACCGAGAGAGAGAAAGGACGGGAACACAAGAATCAAAATCAACAGCATGCTGGTGTGCAGCTGCAACATCTCTTGTCTTGACAGTCCGGTGGCAGGGTGTGGAGAGAAGGCAGAGGGGAGGGGGGGTGAAAAGAAGAGGACAGAAAGGAAGAAGAAAAGGGGAGGAAAGAAGAATCATCATATTTAAAAAAAAAAAAAAAACTTTAATACTTTGAGCCTATAGCCAGAGTCTGAGTCCTGCTGTGCGCCGCTGTCTTGCCTAAAATGTGTGCTTCTTCAAATTTATTCCTGGTGTATTCTTTATAAACTAAACCTGATATAACTTAAGATGTGTTTTGTTTTGTTTTTCATGAAAAAATTCGAAAAATTTTAACCCGATACATCAACTGCACAGCCGTTTGTTATTGGG
>NW_023339807.1:7518647-7539074 GCF_004916995.1 Morone saxatilis
AGAGAGATTAGGAGTCAATATCTGTTATATATCCAAGCTTATATAAAAACATTTTACCTACCAATGTAAATTCAACCTGGAAACAGTGCTCTAATAACCCTTGGTGCCATGTTCCTGCGGAAAGGGTAGGAGATCTGTTGAGACACTCGGCTGAACCCTCGCGATTGGTTAGGTTGATTAGGCAGAAGTTTATGTTTACATATAGTATATCCGATATGGCATCACCGAGAGAGAGAAAGAGACGGGAACGACAAGAATCAAAATGGAATAATCAACCAGCCATGCTGTAGATGGTCGCAGCTGGCAAATATCGTTGGGTTCTGTACAGTCAAGGATGTCAAGGTGGTGGCGAAGGTATAAGCTGGCAGAGGGAGGGGTTGGTGAATAAGGCAATGAGGATACGGAAAGAGGTTAATTAGGAAAAGAGAGGTAGGATAGAGATCAGGGATATTTTCATAGGTGTTATTGATAAATCAGAAATATAAATAAAAAAAAAATACTATATATAATAATAATAATATTTAATACTTTGGCCTATAGCTTTCAGGGTCTGAGTCTGCTGTGCGCCGCTGTCTTGCCTAAATGTGTGCTTCTTATAAATTTAATTTCTGGTGTATTCTTTAATAATTTAAACTGATATAATTAAGATGTGTTTTGTTTTGTTTTTCATGAAAAATTCGAAAAAATTTTAACCGATACATCACTGCACAGTCCGTTTGGTTATTTGGAGCGAGGGGTTAGGGGGGTGGGATTGGTCTTTGGTAGGGGGGGAGGGGGGGAGGGGGTTGGCGCTCTCTCCTCTCCTCTCCTCTCAATCATCCCCCAGACGGAAGCCTTGGCCCCAGTTGTGACGTCCTCCTCCCCCGCCTCCTCCCGCATGCTCCTGGGCAGCTGGTCTCCTGGTGGGAGGGACTCCAAAGCCTGACACCCCTCCCCTCCTGTTAGGGAAGAACCGATACCTGGAGAGAGATGTGCAAAGGGATGAGAGGTGTTAAAATATGATCTGTAAAACAGACGACATTAGAACCTATTTAAATGTACTTTGCAAGCAGGTGATCAAACAACAAATCCTGTTCTATGAGAAAGAAAAGTAGTAGTCGTGTTTGTTTTTTTAAATCAAGGAAAATTGTAGTTTCATCCTGTAATCTGGTGAAATAGCAAAGCAGGTACCCACAGCCAAGTAACAAATAAGTCTTAAATAACACAAACAGTCATGTGAGCAATGTCCTCTTGGTATAGCTGTTAGTCAGTTGGGGCAGGATGTTATTCACATATTCTCTGCTCTCTCTTGGGATTAATAAAGTTCACTCAAATATCTAAAATACTTGTTTGGAAGTGAAACCAAAAGTGAATGCAAATCATTATTCGTTTCTTTGTGAAGGTGACTGCAGGAACCACTGCACTAAGTACATTTGCTTTGAGCTGAACTCGAGATAAACATTTACAACAGCGTGTTTGAGTAAAAATCTTAAATTTGATTTTAGTTTTTCTTATACAAACAAGTGGTTTAGGTACTACAGACTAGCTCTGGACGTGTTTAAACCCTATCCAATAACTTGTCTGGTTGCCTCATGCACTGCATTTCTAAATCTATCTTACATTTGCAAACATTTGTTTATTTTCAGCTACAATAAGTTCCTGGTCTAACAGTCCAAGTGAAGCTGTAGCAGCAAAAAGCCAAAAGTGTGCATTTTATTCCTAATGTAAGAGAAAAACTTTGTTACAAAGGTTTGATAGTTTTGCTTTAAAGCTGTACAGCACATCCTCAGTAAGTAAGGAAATTGTTGTAACTAAAATGAATTGAGACCATAACTCCAAAATCCAACCCAGACTGGAAAAGAAACTTACAAGAACTCTGGTGTAGAGAGGAAGGAGCGTCCTCCCAGGTCCACAGGGTATTTGAACATGAGGAAGAAGTAGAGGTGACCCACCAGGTTCCCTGTCAGTTCGTCCACAAACCTGCACAATAACAGCAGAGTGAAATAACAGAAACATTAAGTTTAAACACTTAAACATACTGTAGGCGTATCAGAAACAGAGACCATTCCTTGTTACTCTAAAGACACTGAATGTACCTTTATGGTGCAATGTGTTTAAAATATTAGACTATTAAACTCTCTGTTGTCTCGGATTCAATTCATTAAAAATAGTTACTTACGAGCCTCCAATGATGAAGTTGAAGCCCAGGATGACCCAAGGTAGATAATGTGCCTGGGACAGAACAAAAAAATATCATAATCAATAGTCATATCATTAATATAATAATAAGAGGGCTTCATATTCAGGTAATAAATGTTTTATGTGTTCTGACATTACTGTAAAATGTGAGATACTTTTATTAAGGCCGTTTCCTCCATACAATTGTATTTGTGATGTAATAAGCTGGTGATAAAACATGAGGTACCTTGAATCGTGTTCCGAACCAGAAGGACACAATCGTGTCTTTGTTAAACTGAGCCCAGACGTAGAGCACTGACATGATCAGTGGGATCATCAGCAGCTGAAAACAACAACATAAACAACAATATATAAGTCCAATGAAACTGCATCAACAAGACAGCTGTGTAAAAAAGCTTTAGGTTTTGGTCACATCAGTCTTGAATTTAAGCAAGTGCAATATTGCAAGTGTTTTATACAGGGGACTCTGCAAAGGAGGGTTTATTGTGCAAAGCCTCTTCAATGAGCCTCATAAACTGAATCAAGATTAAGTGGTTTCATAAAACCAACTCAGAGCTTAGCTGGCTTTAAGAACTGCTTGTGTTTGTGTAATATGTAGAGTAATATGAACAGCTTTTTATTGTAAGCTCTGAAAGTGAACGTACACGCTAACACCAAATGAGAAGATTGATACCACTACCGCACTAATGTGTGCTAGCTAAGTTAAATTAGCTTAGCGTAAAGACTGGAAAAAGTAAAATACACTTTCTAGCACCTTAACATGTTGTATCTTATTTGTTTAATCCGTACAAACACTGGACCATTTCCGGTAACAGTTGGAGACTCCAGTAGTTACTGGTCCCAACCAAGAAACAGTCTGGTACATAACCCGCTCAGATGCTTTATATACAGTATACACTGGTCATAATTTCATGTTGTGTTATAAATACAGAGAGAGAGGAGCATTCTTACCTGCATGTTCATCAGCAACCCAGTTATCTACAGCTCAAGTCAAGGACAACCACCTCGGGGCTCAATACAATCACAGCTGGAGCCTTAAGATTAGAGCAGCCATTTCTACCTCTTCCCCTAAAGCAAGGCATCGGACATCCTCCCACAACTCACTTTTTCCCCCACCCAGTCTCACATTTGGTTGTGGTAACACAAACTGAACACTTGGTTTAGATCAGGTTTAAAGAGAACATGATTTTGCCCAAATTTGTCTTATAAACAGGAAGTGTCTGAACAGTCAGACGAGCTGACAAAACGACACAGTGTTGAGATGTGGGCCGGGCTGTACTGCTGGTGCTGCATGTGACCTAGATTAGGTTTCTCTGCTCTGCAGGGGTAGACTGACACTGGGCCACTGGCACAGAGCCACCCTGACATGGCACAGTGCTGCAGAGAGAGAGAGAGAGAGAGATTGAACAGAGAGATCAGAGAGACAGAGTATAGAGAGAGAGAGAGGAGAGAGAGAGAGAGAGAGAGCAGACGACAGAGAGATCATGAGAGAGAGAAGACAGATGAAAGAGTGATGCAGAGGGGCAAAGAAAGCAGCAGAGAGCTAGAATCAATGGTGGAGAGGACTCTCAGATGCTTTAGGTAGACAGTAATTTATCATTTAAATCAGAAGGTTTTAAAGGGTTTGTGATGTCAGTCAAAGGATACAACAATACAGATCCAGTTGAACAAGAGCATGAAGATATAGTCTGCAGGTCTGCCATCAAACACCCCTGGAAAAAATACCAAGAAAAAGATTAGCATGACAATAAACAGCACTCAGCGCGTGTGTGTGTGTGTGTGGTGGACTGCCGTGTGTGTGAGGTGAGTGTGTGTGTGTGTGTGTGTGTGTGTGTGTGTGAGACTAAGCCACTGAGACCAGCAGCCTCACCTGTCTCTAGCCGAGAAGAGTACTGGTAGAGGAAATAGAGGTTGACCAGGTACAGAAACCCAGTAGAAGGGGTTACTGGGAAATACAAGGTGGCTGTCACTGGTCTCCAGAGCTGAAACAAACAGAGGGGACATTATAGAAATGTAGTAACAAATCCACATAGCTGCGTTCGTTCACAGATCCAGACTTTCAAGGCTGTGCTTAGAACACACGTGAAGTCTCGTGTTGATTGTAAATGATAACTTCTAAAAGACAGACAGCCTCTGCAGAGTGTGTTCGCTCACAATTAGTTTCAAAGATTTTGTTTGATGGCAACAGACATCAGATCAATACAGCATCTATGAGGTGACTTGCAGGGTGATGAGCATTTTAATTGTAATCGAGGGGAAAATGATAGAATACAATTGCAACCTACAATTCTTAAGGGGAACAAATTGTAGCTGTGCCTAGATTATAACAAGATAGGATGCACCATTTTTATTATAAATATATATAATTTTGATATTCAACTAATCTGTTAAATCAATACAAAATGTCTGACTCGAGCCTCTCTGATCTGACCGGGCTCCTACACCTTGTGATGGATATTTTCACTCTGTTTTCATAGACTTAACGATTAATCAACAAAATATTTATAGATTCATCTATTATTAATATAATTATCAGTTGCAGCCCTAATCGAAATATCTACTAACTGTGTGGCCCTTGTCATTGATTGAGATTGTACTTAGTCTAAAAAAATAATGGATTTCTGTGTCCACCAGCTGCCCTCTGAAGCCATAAGACAGCATAATAGTTCAAATGCCTCTAACTGTGCAGCACGAGCCAGATACTGAATCTTCAAGGAGCTTATAATACGGTACTGACTGAAGAGCCATTTAGTAATAATGAAATAAATCATGGTTTTCATCTATATCTTCAATTAAGATGAATAGCCCACAGTATGTCACAAGGTTGAGATTCAATTTCTTATACAGTTGCCGGGCAACAAAACATCTCCTAGTGAATAGAGTAATACAATAATAATCTATTCAGCTGCAGCACTGCCTGTGTTTCTCCAAGATATCAGTGACCTATTGTAGCTGTCACACCAGCTTGCTCTCTGGCAGGTCGAACAGTAGGCAGTCTGTCATATAATATCACACTACAAAAAGTGTAATGATTGCTCAAATAACCAGTGTGGGGGAAGAATTATTCAAAGCCTTTACTTATGTAAAAGTATTGCATTTAAAATATGACCTTAGTTAAAAGTAGCCGACCTAAGTATTAGGAGACAAATGTAATTAAAGGTATCAAAATAAAAGCAGTAGCATTTGACTGGTGAAGGTGGGGCTCATTTTAACTTCTTCTTCATATATTGTTAGGGATTTCAATCTAACACAATGCATCATATTTTATAAACTTGCAACACATTTTTAGGTAATAATAAACTCTTATTCTTTAACGCAAGCAGTAATAACCAAGTAACCATTTAAAATTTAGTAAAACATCTATATATTCCCCCTTAAGTAAGTATCTTAAACCTGTACTTATTGGCAGTACTTGAGTCCACTGCAAGTATCTAGGCTGAGGGGATATTTTGCCCTGAGCTCGGTCTTTTAGGATCCACATTCACATCCTGCCTGCTGACTTCACAGTGATGGAGGGGTGTAAAGTAAAAACGCTGCCTGAGCTGCTCCTCAGAGCAAGAAATCCCCTTTACAACTAGTCCAAAATACCTTCTCCACCTTGTGGGACGCACAACAGTGACTGCACTTCCATTTCATAGCTACAAGGTGACGCTGGCAGATGAAATACTATGTGTTGTGCTCATATTACACCTTATTTCACTGTTGCTAAATGAAGTAGCATTTTGACAGCATCCGGAAGTCGTACCCTGCTGCGTCTCGGCCTCTCATTGGCTGTCACGGCTCAGGCCTCCTGACTGAGCCTGGTTAGCCACCTGCTAACCAACAAACTACACCGAAAACACAACAACGACGGCGTTTATCAGCTCCTCCAACACACACAGCAGAACAGAGTTAATGAAGACTTACATGAAATCTGCTAAAGACCAGCTCCGGAAACAGCAGGAGGTTCCTGAAATTAATCAATCCTAGTTTCCCAATAAGGGGAACAGCGACCGAGGCAGCAAACCAGTACCGGGTGACAAAAGGGATGCTTCTGAACCAGTCTCCAATGTCCGACATGTTTCCATACAGTTACTGACGAATTACAACCCTGAAAAAACAACTCCTCTTTAAAAATTAACCGATGTCCCCCCCAAAACTGCGACCCCCTCGCTGTCTTTATTTCAGAGCTGCTCCGCTGCTAACTTTACATGACGTGGCTAATCAGAGGGAGCTAGCTTTGCATAGTTACTGACACATCCGGTTCAGCTTTTCAAAGTAAAGGTCAACGGACTACTGCTACTATCGGTAGTCTACAAATAATAAGAATAATAATAAAAGGTGTGTGATAACAAAGAATGAAAATGGAAAGTATTGCTTCTTAACACATTGGATATTTTAGAGAAAGAAGCAATGGTTGTCAGGAAATGAAAGATATTCTATTTATAAGGAAAATAAGTGGTGTCATCACTCAAATTCTAAAATTAGTTCAAATTGTTTGTTGCTTAGAAAGCTTATACTTTTATGATGCACCCAGTGTTGATTGTTTTTAGAAAAATTTCTGGTCAAATTTTGTATGCTTAACTTTTCTGGTGCCCTCTTTGGGCTTTTTACCTTATTCTTATCAGACATTATTACACACATCCTAATAATCATTGTGTTGTTCATACTAAGGATTTTGACAATGGACACTAATTTGACAATAGCTGCAGGCAATACCAATGAAGGCCCATCTACGTCTTAGCTGTGTTTATTTATTTATTTACCTCATTATTTATTTATTTATTTTGAAGGTGTTTTTTGTTTCGTTTTATAACATGCTCTTAGTTTGAAGTAAAACGTTAGAACCGGAAGTATGGCACAAACACCTCTTGGTTTTGCTGTGAATTAATTTTGTACTTCCTGTGAAATTTGCAAAAGCTCCTGTCTTGAACATCCAGAGGCAGCCAGAGATGACTTGTCTTACAGGAGCCACCTGTGGAGAGTCAAGCCTCTGAAATAGTGTCTGATGGCATAGATGGAAGGAATTCATATAAGGAGAAATCCTTCTCCTAGATTTCTGACAAATTATACATTTTTATGAAATTTCATGTTCTCACATCACTTCATAACTCAAATGTTTTAGGTTTCAGGTTTCAGGACCCATTTTGAATGAAGAGATTTGATATAAACTAATTCAAGACACATCTTGATCCATTGTAATGATGCAAAATGGAAAAGATTTGGAATTTGTATCTCAATATTTCGACTTACTATCTCAAAAAAATGACTTAATATCTCAAATTATTTTGAGATACTAAGTCAAAACATTAAGAAGGTTTTGTCATTATAATGAATCTTTTTATTTTGTCAAATTGGCAGAAATAGGCTTCCATACAATATACAGTGCGTCTGGGCGAAGGTTTACTTTCATTTAAAATGAAGATACTCATCTCAGATGTTGTTTTATAAAACTGGCAGATGTAGATTAGGTAAAAAAGGAGAATACTTTGGTTCACAACAAACATTTACACCACTGCACATTGTCTTATTGTCTGTTCATTTTTACTTTTTTGTAGTTATTTGTGTTCAGAGTAAATAATATATAGTTAAAAATACAAAAATTAAAGCCATTTTTGTTTCATTGAGGACTATTGCTGGTGGAAACATTGAGGTTGTGATTGCCAGGAAGAGGGTCACAACATTTCAGACATTTGCCAATAATTTAAAGCTTTGCTAATAAATATCAATATTACAACTATTACTCTGTGTAAAAGGGTCAGTCATAGTGACAAACACTATATGAGTATTATCACCCACCCCATTTGTGTCCACTAAAAAAAAATGCTTGTACTGCAGGCTTTTATATAGTACTCAATTGTATAAAAGCCTGCAGTACAATCATATTTTTTTACACATTTGATTGGTCACCTAGAGAGGGACTAGGCTAATGCACTCTGACTGGTATTGCACAGCACGTTCCAGGAAGCGTGTGACTGTCCACCAATGGTCTACACCCATTAGCAGGCACCCTACTTTCCGGGGCCCCAATGGTTCACCTAGCTGTGTACTTCTAGCATTCACAGCACTTTAAATGATTGCTGTGTCGAGTCTGTGAGGCTCCACTGTCTGCTTCCTCCAGACCTAACTGCTCCCCATAATCACTGATGGCCAGAAAGCCTGTTAAATAGCTTTTTATGGTCTGGAATCTGGGTTTCATAAACTTGAAAATTAGGCCTTTTATTAGGACACTTTATATAATACAAACACACGTCAGAAAATGTACATGGCGAGGTTAAAGTAGATTTACTATCTTATATATTCATTTTATCAAAAGGGTTTCTTCTGGAAATTTGGTGGTTTTACAAGATGTCTTGGGTATTTTATAGGCACAACCTCATATTTTCTATATATGATTGGGAAACCTGTGGATAAAAAGTAAATGAAAGATTCATTAAATATCCAGAACTGCATTCATAGTAGTGCAAATAAAGATTTATAACAGCATTAAAGCTTTCATGCTGGGAAGTAAAATGTATGGAAAAGAAGCTTAATTCAGCAAAGTAACACTTTAAAACAGAGGAATAATAATTTAGCCTACTGTGCACACACAAATATATACAAAGCTAAATGAAACTGTTTCATATTCTACATTTTCTCGAGTGGCAGACTTTGGTTTGCTCCGTCGCTGAAACGTTACGCGTGTTTTGAACTACAACTCCCATAATGCACGCGTCTATTTACCTTTTACGTCAACCTTGGGCGACAAAATAACCGTCCCCTGCGAACAAGCAAACAAAACAAACTCCTGGGACAAGTTGAAGCAAAGTGTTATCGTAGTGTCTGTTCAAGGTGCCTGTTGAACTCTGACTAACACTACATGCTGCTGAGCCGTGCCGCCTCTCTGCTCGTAACTTCAAACTAAACATACTCAATGCTGCTCTTTCAAATTTCGCGCTGTTTGCTCCGCCTGTGAAGAGATTAGCCGGGTAGCCCGTTAGCTATCCATGTTACTGTAAGCTGGGTCAGTAACTTTACCTCAAGTAAGGGGGAGAGTCGTCTGTTTCCTCAGTTCATTCCGAGTTTCTACCGACGTCTTTAAAATGGAGGTGACGGACATTGGAAACAAAGAAGAGGGGAAAGTCTGGCATCGAAAACCGACACCAGGCAAAGGGTAAGTTAGGTGTGAACCAGCTCAATGAGGCTCTGTTAGTTCTCATGTGAACCGGATAGATTTAATGCAGTAAGATTTCTCTGTAACAAGCACTGAACAGCCTGAACATAACATTGATCTTATGTCCAGTCACACTTGTTGCTCTCTTGTACATTCATACAAGTAACAACTCTAAACACAGTGTTCTTCTTCTTAATACCATTGTGTATCCCACCTAGATAACTCAGTATATTAGGTTGGATAAAGATGTTAAATGTCTGTTGAGTTATATTCTTTATTTGTATTACCTGTCAGTGTTTGCAGGTAGGGTTCAGTCTAATCTAAGGTTGTGGCTGGAGATACAATCTTTATTAAAGCCATGAGAGTCAAATCAAGTCCAGGAAACGATATCAATTCACATCAAATCACAGCTGATAAGTCGTCTAACACCAGATTATTATTTAATATTTCTCATAGCTCGCTTGGTAAGTCATCAGGAAGTTGTTGTAGAGCTCAATGAATTAATTAGTTGATCCAAAAATAAAATGAATCTGCAAAAATATTGATTATTGTTTATTTAAAGATCCCCGTTAAAAACACATGTATGTGCCTTTAATCTTCTTGGGGTGCTGAACATCAAAAATACAGTACAAACATACAATTAGAAAATACAGACAACTTAAAATATAAAAGTACTCGGCAAATCCACTAACGAGTGAAGACAAGAATAAAGTTATAACGGACAACAATGCAATTCACATAACATAATAATAATATAATATTAACATCTTATTTGATGAATTGTCAAAAATGCCATGAGTGCCGGATCCCAATAACTATTTGGGGCATGAGAGAGTAAGAGCAGCCTCAAAGTGGATTTGGTCACGATGAGAGAAGCTGCATGTAAGTGTTCAGCCATCTATTTCAGGGTGTATTACAACCACTAGAGAGCAGCCATGATTCACTCACATGTTTTGCGGTTCATATGAACTCTCTCTCTCTCAGTGTGTGCGCTTCCCCTTTAACGTGTGTTGTTTGTGTTCCTCAGAGTGTTAGTGACGGTGATCCGCACTGCTCAGCAGGCCAAGACGGTGCGTTTCCTCCATGTGGCCTTTGACACCACAGGAGACTCCTTCCTGGCTGGAGATCACCATGGCAACATCTATGTCTTTGACATCAGTAGAAACAGGTGATTGAGTAGGATCAAAAAAATAATAATAATAATACAGCGTTTTTTGTTTATAACTTGTATAATATTTTATTTAATACAAGAATTAGTTACATGGGAATTAGGACACAAATATTATGGTCCACTTACTGTCTCCATTGTGTCCACATATCTTATTAATGCTAGTCCTAGCCATTTAATGTTTATATATCTCTTCTCTTCTCTCGCCTGAATGTTCTATTTGGAGCAGAAAAGAGGAAAAATACTTCCATCTTCTTTTCATCTACAAGGACATGACCATGATTCAGTCATAAATGGTCTTCCTTTTTGTTTCTGTTTTCCTTCCCCTTAATCTCAGCATGCTTTCGCCTTTATCTGAACTTGTGTACTTCACTGCTTGTTTCTTTGGGCAGATTTCGTCTGGTGCAGAAGACAGGTCAGGCCTGCACAGCTCTGGCATTCAGCCTCCGCAGGACCACAGAGTTCCTTGTGGCCCTGGCTGACTACACCATCAAGTGCTTTGACAAAGGTTGGATACACATATTCACACAGGTTTTTTTAATAGTCATTTTATGGGTGTTTTCTGTTTTTGGGTTCTAAGGGACATTTTCACACATTTTTAATGAAACTCGTGTCATTTTCTCTCTTTCAGACACGAAGCAGCTGGTCAGTTGGATGCGGGGTCATGAGGGAGCAGTTTCGTCCATCTCTGTCCACAGCTCAGGTCGTTACGCCATCAGCACGTCCTCGGACACGGCTCAGCTTTGGGACCTGGACTCCTTCCAGAGGAAGAGGAAGCTTAACATCAGACAGTCTGTTGGCATTCAGAGGGTAAACATGGAGGCACACCACATTTACAAATAGTAGCAGTTTATCTGAGGATTGAGTTGTGTTGTTTTTTTCCGATTAGGATTTAAGTTTTTGGTTAATACCATACAGCCAGTACATTTATGGTATGCACTAAATTTGTTCCCCCTTTTCATTGTCGTCATGGCACACTGTTGTTTGTGTTGCAGGTGTTTTTCCTGCCTCTCAGTAACACCATCCTCAGCTGTTTCAGTGATGACTCCATCTTTGCTTGGGAGAGCGAAACACTGTTCTGCAAATACCAGCTCCCTGTCCCCGACTGCGGACCCAAAATCTCCTACAAGGCCTTTGCTGTCACACGGTGGGTCTCTCACGTCACACCCGCTAACCTGCTCACTGATTGTGTAGCTTCTCAGTTTAATTCTTCATGACTACATTCCCAACCCTTTTTAGCCTCTCTAAACAGTTCATGAGCACAGTGAAAGTGAAAATAAATAGGGATCAGAAGGCTTCATCAAACACAGATATACCTGATTTGCGTTGGCAGTGATGGTAAGAGCCTTGCTGCTGGTGGGCGCTCCAACCTGCTGCACCTGTGGTGTCTGGAGAGCAAACAGCTGGTAAGGGTGATTCAGATGCCCACGCAGGTCCGAACCGTCCGACAGCTGGAATTCCTGCCCGACAGCTTTGACGGAGGAGCCAGCCAGGTACTCAAACAACTCTTCTCCTGCTGTGGACTCTCGTTTGTTTTTCAAATTTTTTCATGTTTATGTTTAACTTTTTCTCCACAGTAAGCGTGTGTCCTCTGTTTGTTCTTTTTTTTTTCTCTGCAGACCCTAGGTGTACTGAGCCAGGACGGCGTGATGCGCTTCATCAACATTCACACCTGCAAACTGCTTTTCCACATGGGTTCCCATGACGACGCCATCACCACAGTGGCAGTCAGCCCCAACGGCCGACATGTAGTGGCCATCATGGATAACGGCAGCATCAATGTCTACAGCGTTCAGAGTCTCACACAGGAATTAAACAAGGTGACAGTTGAGTATTATTATTTGTTGATGTGTTGATAAAAAGATATTGATCCGTACGTGTATTCATATTGCGAGTGTGTCTCTCTCGCCATCTCCCAGCCTCCTCCCTCTCGGGTGGCAGTAGTCTCTGGCGGTGAAGCTGATCAGGAATTGTCTAACCTAAAGGTCAAAGTTAGGTCGGAGGTTGTTCAGAGACCAGCCAAGAGCTCTGGTAGGCGGACACAGGTGAAGACACTTAGACCCCCTGCTGGGTCTGCAGCTGAGGATAAAGAGGTGGGAACAATGCACACCTATGTCCTGATACGAATGGAGTTTCCCTCGTTCATTTTCTGTAATGTAAAGTGATTGAAATTGATGAAAAGTTTCATTTATCATAGAGATGTTCAACCAGAAATATACAAAGCATTCCCCCCAATCTAACTGGTGTGATAAGTGCTTAATTTACTTCTGTTGTTTTACGTTTTTGTGTGTCTGTCATTAGAATGAACTACCTGCTGGTCTCAATAAGAAGAGACTGGTGGCTCTGCTCAAGGCGTTTGGAGAATATCCTGCTAAGTACAGGTGAAGATTACTTTCATAGGAGTATCACCATGACAACTTTTTAACACGTGTTGTTGTTGAACATGATTTAATTTTTGTATCCATGTTGCAGGATGTTTGTATGGCGGTCTTTGTTGTGTCTCCCAGAGAACCACGCGGCATACAGCAGTCTGACTGATAAAGGCCTGCATTCAGCCTACCTCACTCTGCATGATAAATACCCCATCAAAAGTCACAAGCTACAGAGGGGATTGCAGAGGTACCCTCTCTCACTCACGCGCACACACTTGCAACTCATTATAATTACGCACAGTTTTTAAAACACATTGTATATGCAGGATTCGGAAGTTAAATTATGTTTAATTTTTAGTTTTCAACCAATCAGTTATTTGGTCCTTTCCTCCGCTCCACAGGGTTTTGTCTGCCTTAGCTCACTGGGCCGCCATCTTTGGGGAGGTGGAGTACCTTCCCCTGATAGCCTTCCCTTTTGTCAAGCTCTTCCAGAACAACCCAATGCTCTGCTTCGAGGTGGTGGCCACTGTTATAGGTACCTAATGGTTGCAATTATACACCAACATTATGAAAAGGTTTATCTACACTGCTGCTCATCACAGCCTTGGTTCTTTTTAAAATTCTTTTGAAATGTCTAATCACTTCAGAATTTGTACAATTTTAAAGTCTAAGAAAAGGACTGATTTTGAACTATTTTAAGTCCAAAACGTAATTGAAGTTTTCCAATTGTGGCTCTGTTTATCAGGTATCTGAATGTCTTAAGGCAAAGTGAAGGTATTATCAGTCTGCTGAATACTGATGTTTGTTTGTCCAGTGAATTGGTGTCAGCATTGGTTCGAGTATTTCCCCAACCCTCCTCTGAACATCCTGAGCATGGCGGAGAACGTTCTGGCTCATCACGACAAGGAACTGCTGCAGCACCTGGTGGACTGTGGCATCACCTCTCAGGTAACAGTAGCACTACACAGCTGCACACAACTGGGGGAGAAGGGTACACGAGTGGTCAGAGAAGCTGTGCGGAAACGTGATCACATGTCTCCGCCCTGTTTTTACGTTTACACGGGTTATCATGCCTCTCTGTATCTGTGGCAGCTCTACGTGTGGCCCCTGCTGGAGACCTTGTTCTCAGAGGTTTTGACTCGTGATGAGTGGCTCCGTCTCTTTGACTCGATCTTCTCCAACCATCCATCATTCCTGCTCATGGCCTGTGTGGCCTACATCACCTGCTGCCGTGAGCCTCTGTTGCTTTGCTCCCAGAAACAGGACTTTGAGGTAACTACCTTCTCCTCTGAAAATAAAGTCAGCCCCGTAGTCAGTCAGTTAACTTTTCCATCTCTCCTCCTCCATCAATCTTTTTCGTTTGCGTTCAGTATTTCTTCCACCACCGGAACAACTTGGATGTGGGAGCCATGATAAAGGAGGCCTACCGGCTAATGGGCAACACGCCAGCTGACCTCCACCCCAGGACTATGCTTTCTGACTTCACACCACTGACCAAAGGCCAGTACCCCGTGTTCAACCACTACCCAGAATTCATAGTGGAATACCAGAGCCAGGAGAGGGAGAAGATACGACTGCAGGAGATGGAGTATCTCCGCGAGAGGTGAGATTACAGAGAGCGTATTGACAGTGTTAATAAGGTAGGCAGACAGAGAAGAAGCAACAGATGAAATGTGTGTGCGTGTTTGTCACATCAGGCAGGAGGTGTCAGCCCTGCGTGCAGATTTCGTGCGTCGCCAAGCTGAAGAGGAGGCCTATTATGCACAACAGGTAGATGTGGTTTTCAAAATTAGTTTTAAGCGTCGATTTAAATGTAATTTTGGCTTCCACATATAGTTAATCTATACGTGAAAACCTGAAATGGAAATAAAGTGAACTGAATCCTTGGACTTTGAACACAGGAGCTGCTGCAGAAGGCGGAGGAACAGCGTAGAAACATCCTGGCACAAGAAGAAGAAAAACTAACACAGCAGAGGGCGAAGTAAAAAGCACAAGACACTTCCCTCCTCCATAGTTTAGCTATGATGTGATTTAGCAGAATTGGCTGCTGACAACGCTCTGTGCTCTGCAGGTTGGGAGCCATGAAGAGAGAGCTGAAGGTGAAGGAGTTACAGCTGCTGGACGCAACTAGAAGACGTTTCCTCAATCACCAGCAGGACCTGAGAGCCACACAGATCCAAGGGCTAGATCAGGAGATCAGCAGAAAGGTAAACACAACCTGATAACGTCTTCTCATATAATGAGTCCACAAAAGCAGGAGAGGCTTGTCATTCTCTTTTTTTTGCCAGAAACACTAAAATATTTTTCAATGCATTTTATTCCAAGCTGATGAACTGTTTTTAGATGTAAGCAACAGCAAATTACTGTTTTTCCCAATATGAAAACAAGTTTATTAGGATAAATGGACATGGACTGAATAACCTTCATGTTTGAGTACTAACCCAACTGTAACCTTTATGTTGTGCTACAGATGGATCTCAGAGAGAGAGAAACAGCTGCAGCAGTCCAGGATTTAGAAGTCAGACAGATGGAGCTGGAGGCTCAGAGGAGACGATTTGAACAGGTGACAAACACGTTGCATTCAACCTTCCTTCCTCTCTCCTAGCTTTACTCTTTTGATTGATTTCTTCCTCCCTTCCTCTCCCTCTTTCTCTCTCTTCTCTCTCTCTTTTTCCATGATTTCCCTCAGCACCTGTTGAAGGAGCAGGATCGCATGGGACGGGAAGTGGAGGAGGAGGTAGAGATGAGGATGAGGAAGGCCGAAAGAGAGGACGAGAGTTACACAGAGCTGCTACACAGCACAGAGACAAACATGCAGGTGAGTGACACCTAGTGTGGAGCCAGCGCAGTAATATTGACAGCAAACAATCTTGATGCACTCGTACGTCCGTCTGGCTTTACAAGAACCCATCAAAGCCACGCAGTCGTCCAAACACTGATTCTGGCAAAGGTATCTGTGATCCCTTAACTTTTTCTCTCCACACATGCAGGCCCTGGAGGAGTCCCTGGCGGACGCGTGCCAGCTGGGCTTGGAGTCGAACTGGCAGAGAGAGGTGGCGGAGCGCCTGCAGCAGGTGGATGCTGAGCAGGAGAGGAAGAGGGAGAGACTGGCAGAGCTTCACAGGCAAACCCTGGCAGAGGAGGAGAGACTGGCTGACACCATGAGAGATGTGGCAGGAAAGAAGGTGAGAGAAACAAGTGTTTGTCAACACATCAATTTACACGTTGTATTGGCTCGTCTGTCTACAGTTAACTGAATTCATGAGCTTTTCCGTTGCCATTAAAATATGTATTACCAAATAACCTTTAAGATAAGAAAAGGTTTATATTTGTGTTTCTCACTAAGAAACAGCTCATCCTACCATCGCAGTGTATGAAACACTAACTGTTACTTGTAATTGTACACAGTGGGATGAAGTGATGAGTACCAGAGCCCAATTACAGGAGCACACAGGTATTACTACACACACATACACACACCAGTTTAGTTTCTGGCCTCTCTGTGATCTGTCCATTATCCAGACATGGATCTAACGTTACAGTGTTTGCGTTGTGCCAGACGGGAGGAGACAGACGAGGATAAGGTCGCCGTGTCAGACCAGAGGCTTTCCTCATAGACCCGGTGCCACCACTGCTGTTTCTGTTGGAACCAGTACTACCGGTCCAGTCAGACCCAACTCTGCCACCTCCCTAAAGCAGGCAGGAACCAACATGGTGTGTCTGAACAGCAGTTCACCTTCAGAGAGCACCTCCACCAACTGTGAGTCTTTTTAGATGTGTTTTCTAAAAGCTACACGTAAGAGATAAAGATTAGAAGAAAATGTACTTAATTAATAATCAATTGCCATGTAATGTTCTGTCAATCAACTTGTTTTATTGTTGCAGCTCCGTGTAATATGATCATTATCTTGAGTTTTTGTTTGAGTAATCTTCCTACATGTCCTTCTGTCTTTGTCCTCTGTCAGTTTCCTTGGACCGAGGTCGGACCCAGCTAGACAGCAGCGAGAGAGAACTGCTGAAGGAGATCAGAGAACTGAGGCAGAAGCTGGCGGCCAGAGCCCGAGAGGGCAGCTCTGCCTCCTCACAGTCTGTCCGCACACTATCCTCCGTGTCCCAGTGACCACATCTCTGTCGTCATAGTGTCAAAAAAACATCTTCTTGTCTCAAGCGAGCTGGAACAACAGAAACAATGACTCAGACTGAGGAGCATACCGGCTAGCTGCTATCTGTTCACCACTTTCATTATACCATCCTTCCCTCCATCTAAAACTACATATTATTAATGCAACCAGACTCAGATAACTGTTCACCTGTTCATCAACCACAGTCTCATGAAAACCCATCTCTTCCATCAAAACAGCAGCACTCTGACTGGTTCTCTGTAAGGACAGAAACAGGTTCATCCAGCCTGTGTCAGTCCTACAGGATCTACCTTTAATGTATGGGTGGCTTCTCTGGTTTTTTTATTATACCATCTTCCACTTATTGTTCAGTTGTACACTATATATATTTTTAAATGTTTGCACTGATGCTCCATTTTGAATTTGTATTTGAATGAATTGTATAGGATGTCTTATTTAAAACCAGTTTTAGATAAAATGTTTTTAAAAAACCTTGTGTTTCATTGTTTGCTTGAAGATATTCATGCGTTACTTCTTATCTGTTGTTGTAGCAACAGAACAGTGATTGTAGCAGTAATTGATTTGTGATGCAGCTCTTCAAACTCTTGGCATTCACATTTGTTTGCTTTGTTTACAGTGCCATTTCCTATAAACAGAGTAGAGTGTATTTCAAATTAGACAACTTGCAATATACAAATCTAGTTCAGGGTGTTCATGTTCTGTGCTTCTGTTTATGTCAAGGCATTTTGGTTTATGTAATTGGTGTACAACAGATGAGGACCTGTGTGCTTCTGCTCTGTCTGGGTGTGCCTGCAGCTATCTGCCTGCTCCTTTAAGCATCCAGGTGCTGTTTGATATGTGCTGAAATGACAGCCATCCTCATTCCTGTCACTCACTCTTTTCTTTCCGTCCGCCCACCTTTTATGTTTGCTCACCTGCTCTGAATCACTCCGTCTCTGGAAAATATTTTTTTCTTCTATTAGTCTGGACCTGATTAATCAACAACCAGAAACATACCTGGTGCCTCACAGACGTAAAGGAACATGTCTTAAAGCCAAATTACACTAAATGACTAAATATTTAAATATATGTTACATTTATACATGGACCTTTCTTGTATTCTCTCTTCTTTCCACCCTGCATTAGATGGTCTCATCAACATCTAATTGCCTGACCTTTGCTATCAACTCTCACCTGTCACCTCTCATCACTCATCACCATCTGGCCCTAAGCAGGGGCGGGTTTGTTGGTCTCTCCAACCAGCAGTTCTTTAATGTCAGAGACGTGCAGGTAACCGTCTCATTCAGGCTCTGAGGCTCATGCATCACAGCAACATCGACCTGCTCGTGGTTCAACTGATTGTCTGAGAAGTAAGACGTGCATTTCAGTCCTTTATCCATGGCCGTCAGTAGTGTGTCTGTGCTAGGGTACATGAGGTCAGATCCCAAGGGGAAGGTAAGACGACGTGTTCAAGACCTTCGCATCCCTTCCTCCTCTTACTATGACTTCAGAGCCGGCAGACCCACGTTGGACCTGAGCCACAACGAGAGCATTCGGCTGGCAGTGGACTCCCTGCTCAGCTGGGGCTTGGAGGAATACTACGAGGTGTTGAACGCAGAGGGAGAAGTGGACTTTCTGTCAGAGCTGGAGAAAGTTTACATCCTGGAAAATAGCAGGGATGGCAGCACAGGTTATAAATTTTTGTTTTTACACATTGTCCTTGAGCCTGTCTCAGAAAGCAGGTTTAACAGATTCTGAGCTTAACCCTGGACTGGAGATTTTCACTAAACCTGCTTTCTGAAACAGGGCTCTGCTCTTTGCAGCTGGTTGTCTTTAAAAACCCAGAATAGACATCAGTTTGATTGATTGTATATAAAAAAAGAATGATTGGTTGTATTGCTTTGTATTTGCCATAGCTTAATGCAGGGTTTTGTGCTTTACACAGCTGATCCTGGTGTATCTGATGACAAAGAGTTAGACAGCTTGTCTGCTGGCTCACAGTCTGCCACACGATGTCCTGGGATGTCCACAGACAGTGATGCTACCATGGCAGGTTTGGACCTGAGCAACCTAAAAGGTAGTATGGGAGAAGTTAACGTTTATGGAAGACAGTTATTACCAAAAAACTACTCTGATACTTGTGCTTAAGTACAATCTTTCTGGTGGTTTAAGTCTTGATATTTGTGGAGTTAAAATCCTGCAGAATGCACTTTATTGGCAAATCAGTTTTCGATCTTTTCCGTTCTCATTTGCCGCCATCTCTGATCATGTTTTTGTTTATTCCAGATGTAAAGAGTACTGATTGTATCCTGGACAAGCCCAGCGTTGAGGTTTATTTCCAGACTGATAGCAGGGCAGCTGGCATTAAAGACCTGATCAGAGAGTTCATCAGGAAGCCTACAATGGTAGGTGTGTGTGTGGGTGCAGTGTGTGTGTTTCTTCGTGCACCTGCACATGCATGTGTTATATAAAAAGGAACATGACACGCTTGCCTGTACATGTGAGGGATGATAGAAAATGTTGCTATTTGATCTCATGTGCTGAAAAGTCAGCTACACAGTGAGTGATATCTGTCTGTGCAGGTCTTAGCCATAGTGATGGACAGCTTCAGTGACGTAGAGCTGCTGTGTGACCTTCTGGAGGCGAGCAGGAAGAGAAACGTGTCTGTTCATCTGCTGCTGGATCATCTCAACCTGAACCTGTTTGTCAGCATGTGGCAGGACCTCAAACTCAACAGCAAGAACTTCCCAGTGAGTTTGTTTCCTTCCTTTTTTCCTACTCTATCTTCTATCCCTCTATAAATTAATCAAGCCAGGTTTTCCTTTGCATCACACTTCTCCCAGAGGTCATTCAGCTTCAGAACATGCCTCGCCTTCCCAAATACACCTATACAAACACACACCACTTTAAAAATACTCAAATCCAAAGCCTCACTGTCTTAGAGACTAAAAAAGGTTTAGCTGCTTTAACTGCATAAACTCACTGCAGAAAACAAGAAAGTGCGTCAACGCTTTAGTTTTTGGGGCGGATGTGATGTCAGCCAGAACCCTCCAAACACCCAAGGTCATTAGCAACTCACCCCCTTCCTCTCCCACCACTAACCCAGTTAATCCCTGCTGCAGCAGCACGCAGACGCCGTGCAAGGCAGACGGTAAGTGCTGTCTCCTGACGTCTCCGTTTTAAGCTCTCTCTCACAAGCTGGCCTTCGATCTTCGGCATGCTAATGAAGAGTCTGCTCTTGGAAAATCAGGGGATTTTTGAGAATACAATGCAGCCACTGATGCGTGTAACCAAAATGACTGATGACATTCAGCTGGGTCTTAATATGTGCTCATATATTTTATTTTAAATCAGTGCATTTTATTGGACTTATGACTATTGCGTTACAGTGCAGTAGTTTATCTTCATATTTAATATATTTATATATATTTTGCACTTATATTTGTATGTTTTTTT
>NW_023339807.1:7539155-7539338 GCF_004916995.1 Morone saxatilis
ATAACTGCTGTCTGTTTGTGTGTAGAAACTGTCAGTACGCAGTGTGGATGGACAGACCTACTGCGCCAAGACAGGCAGGAAGCTGACTGGTCAGATTGCTGAGAGTTTTATGATCGCTGACTGGACTGAGGTGCTGGCTGGCTCATACAGGTAGACACACACACAGGCAAACACACACACACA
>NW_023339807.1:7539359-7545205 GCF_004916995.1 Morone saxatilis
TCTGTTCTCCGTTTAGTTTTCAGTTCTATCATTAATGCTGTTGTTTGTGTTGTCTCCACAGTTTCTCCTGGCTGTCCTGGCAGGTTCATCGCAGTCTCGCTGTTCTTTTAAAGGGCAGCGCGGTCATACCTTTCCATCAGGAATTCCACAGGCTGTACTCTGGCTCCAAACCAGTGCCTGGCTTTGTCACTTATATCACTGTGCCTCACACTCTCCGTCTTTACACCACGTCCCATGCAGCTCAAAAAGATAAAGTTGACGTCATTAAGTCCAAATCAAGCCGGACCAAAACAGCTTTCCACGGGTCTTGGAATGAAGATGCTCAAAACACCCAGACAAAAGCAGAAAAGCGTGTTTTATCGAATCCACGAAGCCCAGAACTACACAGAGCAGGCACTGGTACACAAATGCACCCAAAACCTCTGGTTCAACCAGGAGCACTGCAGAGCGTGTGTGTGGGGAAGCCAAAGCATACAGTGGGAGCTGTCTGCACCCAGCATGATGCACAAACAAATGTGGAACCTCCGGAGAAGAATCAAAACCGGATCCAGAGCCACTCAAACGCTCTCAGTCAGACCCATGTCTCACACGTTCAGTCTCAGCTCACCAGCCTCACCGTCACCACTACAGCTAAAAATAATGTGAGGGTTCAAGAGTCAAACCCTGTACACGCTGCTTCCCCCGCACACGGACAGCACAGGATTGTCCGTTACCAGTCACCTTTCAAGACAAATTTAAACATGGAGCACCATGATGTGGGTCCTGAAGGGCCTGTGTTTCAGCAGAAGAATAGAGACAGACTGACAAAGCCTTTGGGGGCTGCTGCAGGTCTAAACATACAAAGACGACAATGGCACTGCTCCCTGAACTTTAAACCAAAGATGGACTTTCCAGATTATCCCAATGGCCGTTCTCCTTCCACATCACAGCCAAAACAAGCAAATACAGGCCTGTTGTTCCCTTTAACACATCCAGGAGGACACACATCTGGACTACTAACAAAAGTGTCCTCTATGGGACCCATGAGGCAAGCTCAGCCCCAGAGGCACCAACAGTCACACCCAACCACAGAGGCCCCAGGTTTAAAGTCAGCACCGACTGCAGGAGCTAAACTTCACGTACAGCCCCACACCTCCCAGCAGGCGAAGCCCCCTCCAACAATGAACTGGACACCCCAGGGTCACACTGCAAGACCCAGACCTGTGGCTCGCTACAGCTCCTTTAACGCCACCTACGGGACGGGACATCAGACGGGCTGGAGGCCGTTTTACAGCACCATGAATACGTCGTTGGGAAGGAGTAAGAGCATGACTGACAGACACTCTGCAGGCTTCAAAGGAGCAGCTCTTCACCCAAACATAACCAAGACCTGACCTGAGAGAAATATACAGACTGCAGAGGAACGGAACATGCTTAGACACATTTATTCACCCTCACACACAGGAGATATAATCACAGGTCAATGAAACAGTGTACTCATCTGTTCATATGAAATGTTCTGTGTATTCTACTGTGCAACACTTATGAAATAATTAAACTACTACTTTATTTCTACAAAATTATGAGTTAAGACAGAAGTGTGAACTATTTTTAGATGATTTTCATGTGTGTAGCATAAAAAAAATATTTATTTTCTTAAAAAATATAAATTTAATTAAGCAAACACTGTAGAGTTTTCTCAAATGTATTTTAGTTGAATATTCAGGTAATTTTGTGGTTTTCCTTTGTCAAGGTGCTTTGAGTTCAAGTTGCTGCTGGGTGAGATACACTGGGAGCTGCGTGACATCACCAAGGTGTTAATTGTGCCGCCACCACAGATATAACAGAGCTGTCTGTACACACCTACACTACTGCAGAGGTCTAATCAGGCTGTGCAGGTGTACCATGTCTAAAGCCTTTTATTATTCATGTAAAGAGAACAGTCTCTCTTTAAACGATTGATAGTTTACATTTAAATTTAAGAAATTTAAAACTGTCCAACGACTGAGAGCTAATGTTGGAAGTGCCAACAGCTACTAATGGGCCTTTTCCCACAGCAGACATTTTGATTTGACAGAAGCACAGGTGGTAATAATGTGAACGGCTCTGTTAAATGTAAGTGATCTATGCTAGCATGCACAATAGCAAGGCACTGGAACAGGCACACCTACGGAGCTAACAATAATAAATGTCTTCAGCCACTTCAGCAACTAAAAGTTGAATATTTCACAAAATAAAATTGTTTTAATGTTAAGGCATACGTTACATTTTAGGCAGAACATTTAAAAAGTCTCAATGCAGAACAGAATCACTGTCATATATTATATAACACAGTGTATAAAGTGGATGAAACATTATCTGTGTCTGTCTGGTTTGTTGGATATAGTAAGTTATTACCGACTACATTCACTGTGCAGTTCAGAGGCGAACATGAAACATTCTGTAGGTGTGATTTATACTTTTGAATATTGTGATTTTTTTTTTTGTCAGCGTTTAAAGTCAATATTTAACTTGCTTTTGTGACTCGTGTACTTCCACATGTATGGGGACTTGTGTTGTGAGGCTCAGCAGACCTAATGTCTCCACTTCTGTCTTAGAAGTTGGGCCTGACTCGGTTCATTCGGTCCGTTTCTTTTGCTCTATGATGGGATCAACACAGTGACAGAACCATCTTCAGTCCTTTCTTCCTGCAAACAGCCAGGAATCACTGGAGCATCAAGAATTTGTGTCTGTCTGACGCTGGGGGCCATCAGTCTCTAGCACGCCGGTCAGTAAGATCTTGTTCCACCAGCGCTCCCTGAAGTTCTGCAGACACACACTAGCCAAACTCTCCCCGTCCTGATAGTCCTCTCTCATCTTCTCCGGGATCAGGTCCTCTGACACCACCTGGGTGATGGAGGAGAAAGAAACTGAAAGCGTCTCACGGTGTAACAACTATGTGCTGACTTTAACTCAGCCCCAAACCTTAGCTAACACTAAACTGGCTGAACTTCATGCCTTAACACTTCATGTAAAATCAGGAATGAGTCCTCACCTCAGTGAGAGCCTGCAGGGTTGTTTCTTTGGGATTTAGCCGCTGCAACACCTCATCTAAAGTCTGTAGGGTTTTTTCACTGCGCTGCAGCACAAAGGAGGACTGCTGCTGCCGAAGGATTCTCAACAGGAGTCTGACGGAGACAGAAGACACTATGATTTAAGCTCCTCGTAAATACACAAATAGCACACATTCAACTGTGGCATCACAAGTTACCCTTACACTGAGTTCACGTTTTACATCATTAGTAAGAAATATCATTAGAGATTACAATCATCACTGCGCCGTACCTCGTCCTGATGAAACAGGAGCAAGCTTTCAGCCAGATTCTGTCCTCATCAAGCTCTGCTGCCTCCTCCTGCTGCTCCTCAGTCACTTCATCATGCTGCTGCTCTGCTGATTCACACCTCTGTGGGGAACACGGTCCTAGTGAAGGTGAATATAGCAGATCACATCAGACCACAAGGCTGGCTAAAAATAAAACTTAAAAAGAGCTAGAGTTTACATTCATCATCAGGAATGCAGCGTACCACTTTAAGTAAAGTACTTACATTTAGGTACTTGCCGATACAGAGTACCAATATGCCTCCTTTAATAACAGATACAGTTCTGACAGTGACTTTGAAAACGTTTTTTTTTTTCATTCGAAGTTCGTCTTTCGCGTTAAAGCAGCTCCTTTCCACCTTTCATCTTGACATTTTAAATGAATGAAGGCCAGCCTACCCGTGGTTCTGTCACTCTCCAGCAGCTGCAGACACGTCTGCCCGAGGTTGTACCAGTGCCAGGGGTTGAAGGGCAGCAGGCTACACAGCTGCTGCAGAGAGGACATCTTGGATCCTACGCCTCCAAAATGCTGGTAGATGCTGACCTTTAGTAAAAGTTTAAAGATCAATTAAATAATAATTTTTATTACATTTCCATAGAATGATTTGGAACCAACACTCTGTGTGTGGGTGATGCTGACCTTGAGCAGGAGGAGGCTGGTCAGGTGACACGTGTTGGAGGCGTCTTTGCTCTGGAGAAAGATTGAATGCACATTACTACACAGTGCTGGCCATTTTCTAACATAAGCTTTTACACTGATTTCTTACTGTCCTTTCAGTAAACTAATGCAACTTCACATAGGTCATCTACCAGACATTTCATTAACTTCTATTTATGTCTTCAGTGGTGGTGCGTTCATGTGCTAATGGGACTCTAACATCCACGCTGGTGGACAATTTAAATCAATTTTAAGCACAAAACCAACACTAAGCAAATGTGATTCTTTGTGTATTAAAAATATTCCTTATATTTTACTACTCAAGCTTTCTAGGGCACACTAAAGCACCGACATGTTCATCTTTATTAGCTCATAAAGCTGAAGCAAATGACAAAAATAAAGGCTGCCAGAAGGAGGCTTTAAGATTTGGCAAGTTGAATTTCACAGCACAACCAACGACTGCCTGGAAGGTAGGAATAAAACTACACTGTACTCTGAGAAATGGTCAGGAGTTGAGTACATTTTGTAGGATTTAAAAAAAAAAAAAAAAATGGTGACACACATATCAATTTCATGACTTTCATGACACATCTTCAACACTGTGTGATATATATATAAAGGATTTCACAATGACAGCACGTTGTTCTGTTACTGTCTGTCACTTGTATGGGACACTGTTCTGCGTGGACAATCTTTCAGGAAAAGCTCATAGAAGAATTACCAGCAAGTCAGCCAAGTCCAGCGCCCTGACTCGCTGTCCCAGTTTGGTGCAGCAGCGGGCCATTCCCTCCAGTACATCTCTTCTGATTGTCAGGTTGTTGTCAGCGATCCACTCCAGGCAGCTGCTGTACGCATCCAAAGCTTTCTATACCCACCGCACCACGAGAAGAGAGACACACACAGTGGGCAATGCAGAGTGGTGAACGATAGCAGGAAAAAAGGTTACGAGCCTCAAGCAGCTTCTTTTAGAACTATTACTCTAAGAGTAGTGAAAAACAACTGACTTATTTATATGTATATTGAGTCAAGTGTGTGTATAATTACATAACATGGAAGCCTTTTTTCACGTTACACAACGTTGCTTTAAAACACACTGATTATGATTATAAATACATTCATTTTCTGCTATTACATGTCTTTAGTTGGGTGGAAGATGTTAATGTGTTCTATTACAGGAATAGGCCTGTTGGCTTCAGGTCCTGTATGTTTGTATCTCAACTGTAGATTTACAGAAACATTTAAATACTGACTCATGACACTGAACTGAGCGCATTCATTTCTTCACTGGTAGTTTATAAGTACAGGAACATCACAATGGCCCTTAATGAGGATCAGAAATGAGAGAGGACTAACTCATTTCATTACCTGATAGTCCCCCTGTCTCACAGCCAGGTCAGCTCTAAACTTATAGACTTTCTGCTTCTCCAGAGGATCCTCAGTGTCCAGAGCTGCACCCTCACAGAACCACTGCAGAGACACCAGAGGACAGACAAGAAGACACCATCTTTCAAAACACTTGCAGTTCATTTCAGTCCGCTCCCTGATGCACAATGCACTCAGTGCCACAGATATCAGCAACATTACAAACTGAAGCATATTACATATCCACCAAGTGTCACTTAAAAGTGGCCAACAGTGTTTCTCCACATGTTAAAGGTCACCGTAGTAAGTATTTAGATACAATAAGAGGTTTTAGGTATTTTATCTTACAGCTAAAGAGAGCTACTTGCCCATGAGTCAGTTTATTAACATACAAGATATAAATGTGTAGTGTTTTAATCCTGCTTGTGGTGTTACATGCTATTTATCGTTTGGTTTGTTTTATTTAATCGTACAGGGCACTATTTATTT
>NW_023339807.1:7545225-7546699 GCF_004916995.1 Morone saxatilis
TTTTTTCTTCCTTTCTTGTCAAATCAAACCTACCTCTGGTTCACACAGTTTGGCGTTATAGGACGACAGAGACACCGACACCCGGTCCCTCGCCTCCGAGAACACCGAGTCGTCAAACGTGCTTCCTAATATCTCCATCCTGTGTACATGTGCCTGTGTCTGGAAAAAAGTGGTAATGGTACGCTTGTTGTTTGTTTACACCCTCGTGGTTACACCGTGTTTATATGTAGAGCACACGACTAAAACAGTATCCAGGGATAATAGTTCCGGGAAGAAAGGTTCCGACGTATGATGACAGCGGGGGAGTGCAGCAGGCAGCGTACATCAGTCTGAAGACAATTATTTTTAACTATGTTTGTGTTTAATTATCTAAAATGTTATTAAGACTTGACACTGAGATCCCAGAAACAAATATTATGAAAGAGAAGATTTCTTATGGAGAAAAAAAAGTGAAGCCATGCATTAATATAGCCTAATCAGTACTTTTAGATATTTGTTCTGCTTTCTGAGGAAATAACTTATAAATGCCATTCAGTCAGTAATACACATCTGAGGCTGCCAGTGCAAGTGTTTTATATCAGCAAAGACATACACGATGAATGTGGCAACATGAAACGTCTTTAATATAAATGGCATTAATTCATATGAATGTAACACAAATGCATTCTTTCAATTTCTGTACATTTCAGACATCCCAAATGTGTCTGATATATTCATCATATTTCACAGCAGAACTACAATCAACAGAAAATTAGTGACAGCCCGTTAAAATGCCAAGCATCCACTTTCAACAAAAGATTAAAACATTTTCTAAATATCCCAAAATCCATCATTTGATTACAAATCTAAATCAAGCTAATTGTTTTTATATGATTGTATAATATAATCATATTACAGTATCATGAGTTACAAATGAAGAATACACTGAGACAACTTCAAACACATCACAAACATCTCCAATTAAATTAACTGTCAGCAAATAGTTCAAAACGTAATATCTGTTTAGTTGTCAGCCATGTTTATACTTCAGATGAGAGTGGAAATGCTCTGTTTCCTCTCTCTGTGCACTGGGACTGATCCTCTCACCTTCATATTACAGGAAAACATGTTCTTACTTTGCACAGATGAAATTAAACTTCCTGTAGTCAGACATGCTGAACCAGAGATTGTCCTCTTGTGTCTCCATTTTCTCTGTCTTACTGTTTGGAGCCCAGCGACTTTTCCTCTTTGATCAACATAAAGGGTGATGTTAATTAGGAATTACAGCATAGCCTGCCTTTCCTTGTACGATACACACAAACATCAGAGTACAATTATAATGCATCAAACCTTAACAGCCTGTACAATAGTTAGCTTGAACAATTTGCCTACTGTACATACATTATGTCAATTTACAGATGTCAGTTTGTTTAAATGAGGGAAGTTTTGTTAATATGTAAAATTCAATTTCAATTTCAATTTTATTTGTATAGCG
>NW_023339807.1:7546799-7576158 GCF_004916995.1 Morone saxatilis
GACCATGAAGAGCTTTGTAAGTAAAATATATTAGTCATAATGGTATCTGCTCTTGCATTAATACACTTTTTGTCCACATTTAACAGTAAAGGAGACGTTTCAGTTTACCTCATCATCATTACCTCCTCTCTGGCTATCCATCAGTTACTGTGTATGAGCATTGCACTGACTAAGCAACTCACTTTGTTGATGAGAACATTTATTTTACCTTGTCTTGTGCCGTAGATCCACACTTCACACAGAACTAGAGGAATGGCTTTAGGGGAGAACACAGTGATGTAGCACCCTGACATTGTGCTTTGACACTGAAAGTCAAATTTTTTAGTTTGTGATGTTTTTAACAGAAAGGACAGAAACAGATGAACCTGCAATAAGTGGGAGAGAACAGTAAGGGCAGGAAGAGTCATGTTTGTGGTTCTATGGGATGAAATGTCTGAAAAGTCAAATCCAGTTTACAGTAAAAGACGATGAAGTATTTTATCCATCATTCACATTTTTGTGTACTTGCCCTAGGTCTCATTCTATGTTTTGATCCTTTAAAAGATCACTGACAGACAGATGATCAATAGACCACACAGCATATTGTTGAATGTTGTACACAGATACAGTGAGATCAGAAAATAAAGCTTTCAGTTTCTTTTAAATGGCATACGTGTGTCTACCTGCATCTAAAAGAGGACTCTATCACAATACAAAAGTGGAGAAATTGTCCAGTTAGGCTGTACTCACCTTTGTCTCTCCACAGTGGTCTTTATATGATGCCCTCTCTGACTGTATCTGTACTCATCTCCCTTCCCTGACTGCTGCCTCTATAACAGAAGGTTAAAGGTGGAAGTTCCAGCTCATGCAAATATCTCTTGGTCTTTTCTCTTAAACAGAGGAAGTTGTGTATAAAAAATACATTTTATTTTCATATTCAAATCTAAACCCCCTGCTTCTGGGAAATGTGCTTTAGTTTGTAGGTTTGCTGCAAAAATAATTTGATTATCTTTTCCATACAAAAGAACAATGTGATTGGTCTGGTCTGTACAGCACTTTTTAGGGGTTGTTTTTAAATGTGCTTTATAAATACATCAGATTTGATTTAATGTATTTTCAGTATATGGCACTGCACCACTGAGGGTTTAGTTAAAACACTGTTTTTACTATTACAATATATCTTATTAACAGTGACGATAAATGTATCTGTGTGAAGAAGTGTGTCGCAAACTGCCTCACCAAAACAATCATTCATCAAATAACTAATAAGTAGCTATGAGGATGAATAGTTAAACCTCAAAAGTAGTCAATAGGGTCTAGGATTTAATGGGACACAATGCACTACTTTCCTCTCTGCATGACTTCTTCACATCACATTTATTCAAAGCAAAACACGCAAAATGTTGCTCGCAAGTGCACATCTTTTGATCAAAATTTATTGGGTTTTGTCCTCAAACAAGTATAAAATATAAATCTTTTCTAAATCAAGCCAGAGCCTCCAAACAGCCGTGATTTTAAATTAACATTGCACAAATTGTCTGCCTCACAGCTGGTAGCTACAAGCTGATGGTCGCAGGGGCCGCTAAAGGAATTTATAGCTTTCTGAAGCAAACCTGCAGAGGCAGACGCACATACATACCGTGTTTAATCAAACTTTATGACAGATACTCTCAGTACAGGCAGAGTGTAGAAATAACTTAATGTTGGTGGAAATGTCAGTTCCGTAGACACAGAGTAACAGTTTGACCTTTTTTGTTGAGCAGTTTGAGAAAAGAACGTTGTCATCTTTGCCCGCATCGTGCGCAAAAAGTCCAACATCAAGCAAGTCAGTTTCGTTCTCACAATAGTCGTCGATCAGGAGTACGGGATAATGCGTACCAGTTCATGGTAGATTTTCAAGCAGGACAGAGATCACAGCTTATTTTTAAAAACCTAAATTTAGGTTAGTCAGGGGTAACATTTTAAAACGGCACAGTAAATATATGTTGCCTTTAAATGAGCACCAACTGATTTATTAAGGTAGAGTACACTCTCATTGTGTTCTTCCCACAGTCTCTGTGTCTACGGAGCCAACTGTATCTTAATACAAGAACTGAGAAATCACTGACGCATCCAGTAAAACAGGTATGTATTGAAGCAGTAACAAAGAAAAAAAAAAGTCCATTTTACGTTAAAAAGCAAAGCAAGCTCTTCAAAAGTAATAACTTGGGGTAAAAACTGTCAACAGATAAAAAAAATTCCACTTTCAATGAGTTAAAAAAACACATTTCCATTTATACGTACAGTATATTACAATTCTGACAAGGTGTATTTTTTGGCCAAAAAAAGCTGGCTGCTGAATAGTGAAAACATTTTAATCTCTGATTGCTGTAAGAAACATTCAACCAACTACCTGTCTAAATACAGAAAACAAGTGAGGACTAAATAGCAGAAGTATAGCGAAGGATACAGATATGACGTGCACAATAGGACAGCAGGTAAACTACTCAGATCACAATGTAAGCTCTTAGCGCTACTGCACAAAGTTAACTGGGATACATGATGACTGTTGAATATAAAATCATGACTCAGGGATCAGACACAGCACCTCAGCAACCTGGGAAAACTTTAAATACATGATTGATATTTAAGGTAGAGTTTTCTACATCTTACAGCTTTACTAGACCGTTCATTTTAGCGGAGCCAGGCTGGTTCTGTTTCTACCAATGCTCTTATCATTCACCTAGTATGGGGCTAATATTAAGTGTAATGGAAGGGAAATCTTTAAAGGGGTAGTGATTTAGTACTGCCATTTCATAAAGTAGGGGGACTCTTACGAGAAAAGTCTTCTCCAGCTGTGTTTTCATAGGCTGAGTAGTACTCTTCAATGACAAGTATCATTACATCCCTCCACCAAGGAGGTTATATTTTGTTTGTTTGTTTATTTGTCTGTCAGTAGGATTACAGAAAAACGTTCCTGATTTTCATGAAATTTAGTGGAGTGGGCCGAGGAGGAACCCATTAAATTTCAGACGGGATCCGAATCACGAGGCGGATACACAAGTTATTTTTTACTTTCGTTTACATTGCGAGATCAAGGTCAATTATGGCCGTCTCTATGGTAAAATGAACTGAATCTGTCAAGCATGTGTAAACCTGTTGTATTTCAAGTGAATGGTGTGCAATGTCTACATATACAACAAAACATAACAGCCGCCTCAAACATCACTGCAGAAACAAAACAGTGCCCTTCTAGTTCATGTGTAAAATCAATGGAGGGCCCCTTTAAGTAACTGTGATGTTAAATCATTTTACTGTAACACTTAATGTATGTTTATGAAACAGCTTAGTTGTAAAGCTTTAACATTTTTGACACATTATTAAGAAGAAAAATGTTTTCCCAGTGCTAACAAGACAATAGTGTGTCTTTTCTATTGAGTTCTGATTCTATATTTTTGCAACCAAAGTACCAAAAAGCCACTTGGGCAACACTGGCTGAACTCTAAAATTGATTCTATTTCAAAAACACTACTCTATTGTACATATTGTATGAGTCTGTCTTGTTAACAAACAATCCACTAATGTCTGGAAAGAGTTGTAATGACACAGTTTTCATAGATAGAAACATATAAAACCATTCAAAACAGACCGACTATAGTAAAGAATGAGCACACTGTAAAAGACTGTGGGCTGGATACCTGGAGGCAGGTATAAGCCTAACCTGTGGACTAAAACAAGCTAACTATGGACAGCCAGTTTTTAGCACATGTAGAAATTAGCACGTGAAGTACCGGGATTCAAATGGTCGCAAAAGGGCACAAAATGGCTGGGCATAATGGCCGGTTTGGACACAAGGACTCTTTGCTTAAAATGCTGCTGTAAAAGGAGCTGGCTAATTGAAGTAAGCCTGTCCAAGCTAAAAGTGACAAGACTTCAATAAATATTTCCATGAACGGAAGAAAACAGGTCCATAGTTGCAGTTAACTTGGTGATGCAAGGTAACTGGTATGATTAAAGCTACACAAAGAATTAATCCCAGATTAAGCTTCTACCGTGCCAAGTATACCAACCCAGAATATTGTATGTACAAATGAGCAGTTGTTCGTCTTGGTTATTGCATGCAGTATTAGACAAAAGGTATACCTTAACATTTTGAATTTATTTTTCATGACCAGGCACTTGTCACATTATGCAAAATGTATCAAGATTTCCGTTTCAGATTTGTCCTTCCGTTGCTGTCAACTAGCTATCTTAGTTAGCTTACGTCTAGCAGACAACACTGGTGTCATTGAAATCAAAGTGACAACATGATGTGTGACAAGTGCCTGGTGGAAAAACACAATACAATTCTGAACACCAAGGTATCTGTTTAAGGACTTACAACAGAAGTTTCCAACGTCAACTTCAGAGTAACTAGGCATCTTTTAGCATCAGCAGAAAGCAGAGCTCGGTCATGCATCACAACTTAGTTTGAACAAGCCTCCCTTAAGAATCACCCAACAGTGTGGGGTTTTTCAAAGCACTGACAAATTCTCTCCCATCACCTTCTGTCGAGAGTTGGTGAAATTCTGTTCAAACAAGCGTACGAGCCGTGTAGGCACATAGGTTTATCTGCAAAGCTTCATCAGAGTCTCTCCCCCTATTTGTGAAGAACTGTAGTCAAGACAGTTGTCAGTCTATTGTCCGGTCGATCTACCGCGGTAAAGTCTGAGGAAAACAGTTAGAAAGAGGAGCGTTATTTGGTAGGCTTCCCGCCACAGAGGGAATGCTATGCTGTTTCTTCAGGCATCACAACAATCCCTTTCACGAGAGAAAGTGAATTTTCCAAGAATGTCTGTTTTCTGAACAGTTTCAGTCTTTTGAAGATGTTCCTATAGCCCTGTATGTCTGCCTGTCTGTCTGTCTGCCTGTGTTGTAGACAATTTAATGAGACAGAGAACCAATAGGACGCCGCTAACGTTTACAGAAACATGTCTTGGGAAGTGCACATCAAGAGTCTAGGCATTCATTTTCCAAAAGTGGACTGGAGGAGGGGGGGAAAGAGTCTGACAGGGGTATGTGGGAGCAGAGAGGGAGAGATGGGAGACAATTCCCACAATTTAAAGCAACAATACAAAACACAACAAATATAACACGTGCATTTTCAAAAGGAGAAAGGATTAAAAATGGGGCTCAAATTGTGCAATTTAGCGAAAGAAAGCGTTGTGTGATTGTTCTACTAGTTTTATGAGCCTCATAAACATCCAACTATGAAACAACACATTAGAAAAGTGGATCAATTTGTTCCTCCTCCTGAAAACACACTGAGGATAAAAAAAAGGCAAAACACTGGTTCAGTTTGTAGTCATACAAAACAGATTTGGTCTCTCAGAGCCATTTTATGGTATAATAAGAGATTAAGGTGCCTAATCAGGATTCAGTCCACAATGTACACAAGTGGACAAAGTGCATTTTTAAAAAAAGTTTAGTTTAGGTGCTTCACGTTTTTCTCTTCAGTGCAGACTGGACTCAAATTATTATTTGAATTGCTGTTAAACAGTCTTTCTTTAAAGTACGCGTCGAGACCCAAAATGATTCACAGGCCTTGTTTTTGACATGAGCAGATGAGCCCAAACCTAAAGGCAAGGTGTCGGTGATTTGGTGGCGATCGCAGTCTTGTAAAAGTGATAACCTGTGGATTGACTTGATCTAAATCTACACGGGAGCTGCAGCTGGTGCTTACGTTTACATGGTTTAAAGAAAACTCTGCAATGCTGCATCCCCATCTTAAAATTCAGTCATCAGAGGCCCACCATCAGTAATGTCTAAGCTGAATACTTCTGTTTCTATTATTATTTCAGAGGACCCACATGTCACAGCGCTTCTGCCTCTAACTGTAGCTCACTGTTCAGGAGCCAACACATTCAACTTTAGGACAACAGCATCACACTGTCTGAATCTACATAACCAAAAAAAAAAAAAAAAAACTTTAAAAAGGTCATAATAGCACAGGATTTCTATCAAAAGGTGAAAATTAGTTTAAAAACATTGATAGCAGTGCATATTAAACACATACTGTGGCATTTTTCCACCAGATCTGTAGGTGTTCAGTTAAAAATCTATAATACTAATAATACTCATGAAACAACAAGCCACTATAAAGGGAAGACTTGAGTAGACATCCTGTGTTGTTTAAAAGCATCATTGCATTGGCATTCATTCAGCATTAAGGTACTTTGTCTCATATTGAGATAAAATACCTGACTTTCAGAGTCATTACCAATCCATGTGAGCGCAAACAACCTGCTGATTCGTATCTGGTCCTTACGACCTTCACTGGTGCTAGGAAAAAACAAAGATACTGTATAATATAAACCAACCAGTTCCTTAAATAGATGTATGTCAGTTTCATTGGGGACATTGTTCAGAAGTGACATCTAGCTGTGATACATTTTTAAGCACCTTTGTAAACACGTCAGATAAGTCTTTTTTTTTTTTGTCTGTGTGCGCTCATAGTTTGGGACCAGGGGTGAAACATTCATAACATTGGAGATAGAAGTTTGAAATTAGGCCTGTGCTTATAACAAACACTCTTTCTCAAAGAAATGCAGCATTATGTGTAAATAAGTCTACCTTTGCTGACTTCATTCAAGCAAGCAAAGAGTGCAAATTTAACGAGGGGCATGACGGACATTAAAACTGTTAATTCCTCTTAAAATCTCTCATCTACAACAGTCAGCATTCGTCAGTTGTTCCTAAAAGAAATGATGTATGGATGTGTCTGGATACATCACCTTTTTGGGTAACTATTTCCACAGTTACCATCTTCAGCTCAGCTTGAAGCACTTCATGGTATTTCCTTTTCACTAAATGTTGTGTATTGAATTTTAAGCTTTACCAAAACAAAGTTTGGTATGCCACTTCCTTGTTTACCATGACTCATGTCTAAACTGTTACACATTACTTACAGTAAATAAGATTGAGAGAGTGAGCTAAAGCTAATAGTCCATCTGTTAGTTGTGTTTCAGAAATTGTTTGAAAATACAGTGAATTAATGCTGCAAATGAGTACACATGCACATCAGTGGTAAAAAAAGACTTGGTTTAGCCACCTTCCAGCTTTGATCACAACAGTATTTCTCTTGTGACATTCTGTAATGTTTCACTGTGCCTCCCACAATCGTTAGTCTTCAGAAACTGACAAGGACTTCCTGACGCTACGTGACGGCTCCCAAACCTCACTGTCGTCCGTATCGTCGCCGTCATCATCCTCGTCTCCTTCATCGTCATCGTCTTCGTCTCCCACCGCTGGGCCGGTCTGCTCCTCGGTGGCCGTCGACGCCTCTCCCCGTGTGTCCGCTCCCTCTTCCTCTCCTCCCTCTTCTCCATCTGTCCTTCCTACCGCCGGCTCCTCGAAGGGATCTGACCCGGTCTCCAAGCGTCGCTGGACCTCGGCGAACCACTCCCTCACCTGTTGACGGAGAGAGAAACACTTTAACCGCGTGTTGAGAGCAGAGCTGCAGCTACTGGTGTGAGGACACTCAGGTCATGTCCTTTGTGATATTTCCGGGAATTTAGATAGAAGGGACTGATTCATCGTTCACAGTCAGAGCTTTTAGTCCAAACCACCAATCCACAAGAGTTTCTGGAGGGGAAAAAACTAGTAGTGGCTGTTAACGCTTGGGTTTTAATGACATGGAGATGAGTTTGCATTATGCAGTTAGACACATTTTTTAGGACTAAATATATTAAAATGTGGCTGTTTTAGGCAGAAAAAAATTAATGAATCAAAATAAAATGGATTTAGTATTCTCCATCAGAATAAGATAGCTGGTGGTTTTAGATCAGACATTAACATAACCTTTAGATAGGGAAATATAATTGAGTGGTTAAATAAATCTGTTTCAATTTAAATACACAAAAGTCTTTATTACCCATGCTATGAAATATCAGTAATACATAAAATCCCATTATTCAGCGAAGCTTAATTTGCAGTCCACAGTGTTCCTTTATAATTCATGTTACTGGGTGGAATCAAGCGGTGATGGTTCATATAAGTTTTTATGAATATGTATGTCATATATTGGGAAAGTCATTCTGTCATAATTTCTGTATTAGAACTACTGTATAATATAAAGCCCTGTAAATGTTTAAAGACCACATTTGTATATTTTGCTGTATAAATAATACTGACTTGATTATAAGGAGTTGAGAAAACAACATTTGCACCTCAAATGAAAAGAAGAGAGAACATAGATCTCAGTGCCTACCAAACGTCGGGGGATTTCTAAATGCAAATGAGTTGCTTGAACAGCGGTGAGAACTAGGCAGTGAAAAAAACTGGAGATACATCAAACCACTTTTTAAACAACTGAAAACACGACTTCCACGCCACCGCCCTGAAGCCTTTGAATTGGTTCTACAATGCAGGTTTTTTTACGCAGGCCTCAGTCTCTATTGAGGGAAGCATTGAAAGACTGACCTGTTAGTCTATGCATGTTAAAGACTGAGTTCAATTTTACAATTGAAAAGAAGCTTTTGGGAAACAAGGTCCTGGCTGACAGGTCAGAAGCTGATTATAACAGAATACAGTGACACATATGCAAGTTTTCTCACATCTGGGATGTGAAACATTGTTTCATTACCTGTTCATAGCTCATGTTGGTCTTGGTGACAAGCTCATCCAGGTCTTGCTCATTGAGAAAACGGTGCTTTAGGTAGTATTCCTTTAGAATCTCCCTCCCACTCTTGAATTTCTTTGAAGGGGGCGCTCTATCGACATCTGAGCTGAAGGAGGCGGACCTTCTTGGCTGCTTTCTGGTTCGGGACCGCCCCCAACCACGATTTCGGGCGCGTCTTTTCCGGCCCGTGCTGCTGCTGCTTCCCATTTTATTGCCTCCTCCACCATTTGGCCCTTCGATGTTGCCACTTTGGTACTGGAAGAACCACTTCAGGTTACTGTTCTTCCACGAGTACCGAGAGTCCCCGAACCAGCTGACGATGTAGGACCGGGGAAGGCCGCTCTCTTCCGCCAGCTGGTCGTACTCCTCTGGTGTGGGCCACTGGGTCCGCACAAAGGCACTTTTCAGAATATGGAGCTGCTCTGGGGTCTTTTTACTCTTATCTTTCATGTCTTTGATGCTGCTGCTGCTGCTGGGCAGCTGCTTACTGCGACCGCCAGGAGGAGTTTGACTACCTTTACGAGACGAGGAAGCAGAAGGAGAAGAAGAGCTCACTCCCGTTCCTCCTTCTGCTGCTTTTGCTCCGTCTGTCTCCAACTTACTGCCTTCTGAAGAATCTGGGGAGGAAGTGCTTACAGAAGGCATTTTTCGTCTCTCGGTGAACCAGGCATCAATCTCCCTCCGTGTCAGTTTAGTCTCTGTCCTCAGGCGGCTCAGTTCTTCATCTGAAGGGCTGTTGCTCTTCTCAAAACTTTCCTCCAGCACCACCAGCTGCTCCGGAGTCTTCTCCTTAAACTTCTGCAGGGTAAAATCGGGGAACGGATTCCATGTTTTGGGCCGCGTCTCCTTGTCCTTCACAGGAGGAGTACGTGGAGGAAGGGGAGATGTGGGGGTCTCGTCGCTCGAGTCAATAACAATGGTGGTGCTAGCACTGCTACTACAGCTGCCACTTCCCCTGCCCCCACCGTCATGGAAAACAATGACATGGCTGTTCTTAGAGTTGCGCTGGTTGTACCTGGTGTCACTGAACCACTTCTTGATCTCTCCCTTTGTCAGGTTGGTGAGCTTCATCAGCCGGGCAATTTCTGCATCAGTGACAAAGTGGTTCTTCAGGTAGCTGGCTTTCAGCTCTGCCAGCTGCTCTTTGGACTTCTTAGGCCGCAAACTGAATGTGTCAGCACTGAGGGCCGAGTTCTCCTTAGAAATGGAAGCGGAGAGTTATATATTAAACAAGGGTTTGTACACGCACACAGAAGTACTAAATACCTGCTAGGAGAAAGACAACATGGCTACAGATGAGATGTGTAAAACTTTTGTGAACGTACGTGGATACATTACATACAACTGATGAAAAACACCATGTGGTAATTCTGTGGACTGGCTGGGTTAGAAATCAGAAACTTGCTTGTTGACAGCAATTGAGAGCACAAGAGCAAAAGAGAAGGCAGCAACAGGTGCTGTCCTCACCTGTGGGGAAAGAGAGGGAGGCTGGACAGTGGTAGCCCGTTTCAGCTCACTGTTTGTTGGGGTGGGCTGGCAGGAAACTCTGCTGGAGCTTTGGGACTGGCTGGGCAGCCCTGCCACCGTCAGGGTGATGGGACTGGTCACCGGAAGGTTCCCTCCTGGGCCGACCTACACACATTCAGAGAATAATGACGCACAGAATATGAAGATGAGACATACAGCCAGACATGGATGTATTGGTTGTTTAAAGTCGTTATTTAGTCGTTAACACTGTATGAAAGGTCCTTAAACTGGTTTTTGATGTGTAGTACTTATTACTGCCTCTGCCTCTAATCTGTGAAGAGTCTGGCCAGCCGACGAGCAAATACGGCGTCACGAGCCACAGGCATCAGAGTGCATCCCAGGCTGAGGGCAGTTACAAAGATTCAGTCTCCACACAGCAAATCGAGTTTAACAATTCACTTTATTTCCTCCACAAGACCTCGTGTGTGTGTGTGATATGTTATTTTTACAAACTCCATAGATGTTGTTTCCCAGCTGATACTTTAACATAAGATAAGATATTCCTTTATTTGTCCCACAATGGGGAAATTCCTTTAACATACATACTGCCTGCTGGGCTATAAGCGAACACAGCATTTAAGGCATGGTCTATGAGACTGTTGTGATCATCTGCATCATCAAAAATTCATTACAATTTAATTAAACTAAAGCACGTCAAGGTCCAACCAGTCTTAAGCTCAAGGCAAGGCAGGTCAAAGCCGAGTCTTGTTTGATATGTCGTGTTTTATTTCCTTACCTACCTGTGTGAACACCAGGCCGGGCTGGCCCACTATCTGGCAGGTCTGAAGAATGGACTGTAGGCCATTGGCAGCTGCTGAGAGTTGGTGAGCAGGAATGACAGTGATGGTCTGAGGCACCGTGTGCACCGTTCCGTTAAACTGTTTCCTCCTGGCCTCCTCCACTTCCTCTGGAGTCCAGCTCACGCCGTGCTTCAGCCGCTGGGCTGAGAACCACACCTGGGTGTGCATTGAGTACATTTGACTCCACCATTTCCAAAATATGCAAGGCAAAGGTAAAATTGAGTATATTTCAGACTTAAATCTTTGAATCAAGATCGAGGTGGCTTTTTACTTGACAAAACATATAGAATAAGGAGCATATACTTGTATCTGTTTGAGGCATCTTATCTTAGAACAGGCGGGTGAAAACCCGACATCCTTTGTGAGCAGGCAATTAACCCCAACAACTTTCACCTACCTTGATCTGCTCCTCTGTGAACTGTGTCTGTGCTGCCAGGCTGCTGATCTCAGCCATGGAGGGGTAAGGAAACTTCTTGTATGTGCTTCCCAGCAGAGGGTTGGTGTCCATAGCCGCACTGTAGGAGGGGATGCTGCTGAGGGGAATCAGTAGCTGAGGCTGAGCTGCTGCTGCTGCTGCACTGTGCTGGGCTTGGAAAGCAGAAAGCACCTGAAATAGAGAAAGAGAGAGAGGAGATAAGACAGGTCTGGACGGATAATGCTACATGGGGGCAAAGGTGAGGCACTGCTTGAGCCCTGTTTGGTAAGCTGTCGTCTTGTCAAAGTGTCTCTGAACAAGACAGTGAGTATCTATGAGCTGCAGGGCTGCTGTTCTGTTGTTGACATCTAACCTCTCTGCTGGGGATATTTAACATGACAGCCAGACGTTTTTAAGCGTCCGTGCTGCTGCTGAGTCTGAAAACACACATTTATTTTTCACAGCTGTTGCAATGCATCCGCTATATCCTGATGATGGAGACCTCCTACCTGTGCCAGGCCAGCGGGCAGAACTGTGGGGTTTAAAGTGGATGATTTCCTCTGCGGCTCTGAGGGCGGGCCGACCAGCAAGCCACCTCCCCCGAGCTTCATGGAGTCATGCAGCAGCATCTCCACAGGCGTCATCGGCCCCAGAGGAGCTTCGATGGGCTCTTGCTCTCCTCCCACCTCTCCTTCACCACCCCCTCCAAAACCCTCCGCCGCCTCGTCTGCTGATTTCAGGGACACGGCGATCCTCTTGGGCTCAGATTTGGTCTTCATCCTCATGATGGGGGTCTTGCTGAGAGAGATGGCAGCAACCGCAGCAGGGTCTGCTCCCCCCTCTGCAGGTGCATCACACTGCTGTTCCTGTGTCACCTGGTCGCTGCCCACATCCTCAGGAGGGTTTGTAGCGCTGCGCTTCAGCGAGGGACCAACCACTTCGCTGTCTTCTATAGTAGAGACACTGGGCTCATCTATGATAATAATAATACAACATTATTATTACATACACGATATTACCATGTTATTCCCGTTCATTCAGATTTAGAGATTTTCAGGTTAACTGAGTGCCATTATCATCTACATATGGGATAATGGGCCAATCTTACCTGTATCTGGAGGGGTGGGGACAACCACTACTGCCTGATCCAGCTCCTCTGCAGTCGGCCCCTCCTCTGCTCCTTCCCTCACCTTGCCCTGCTCCTCCTCGGGCTCGTCCTCCTTTGCTCTTTCTGTTTTCTCCTCCAGCTCTTCCTGCTCTACCACATCAGAGGGCAGCACCATGCAAGGTGTGGTGGATTTCCGACGGCTCGACATTGTCAAACCAAACTCTGTTCACGTCTGTGCAGGGTAAAGAAGATCTGGGACAGAAGTGTAGAGGCTCACATGTCTTTTGTGGCGGCTCACATGCTAGAGTCCTTGAATTACGTGTTTCTGGTGGGGGGGGGAATAACAAAAGATGTCATACAATAAGAGTAAAACTGTAAATAAAAACTGGATGCAAATCTCTCAAATACTTTCTCTTCGACGATTAGCCATAAATAGCTTCTTCAGTGTTACAAAACCCGCTTCACGACTGTGAGGAGTGGTTCGATTTTCCTGCTTCTTATCAGTCGAAACTGAATACATTCAAGATTTCTGACTTGCTTAGACAAAGGAAACAATTTTAAGCTCTCATGCTTTGACAGGCAACGTAGCATTTAAATAACCAACAGATTTCTAAGTGGTGAATGTTACTTTTACTTGCAGCCCTAAAACAATACTGCATACGTATGCAATTATTTCTGGGATTCAATAAGTACTGCAGCCTTTCAATCCATGGAGAATTACCCCAACACATGCTTTCTTATGTCTACCAAAAACATGATATTTCACAGTTAAACTGTCATAAGAATAATGTGTGTAAAGCCTGGGGTTTATGGAGGAAAACACACAAGAGAACACTGAGACTGGATTGCATGAAGTGCTCAGGGGGAAGACATATGACGTTGCACTTTTCATTTCCTTCAGCACGATGACTAAAAACTTGATTCATGTTGGCCTGTAAGCAGATTTAACAAGTACAATTATGTATGCGATTTCTATTTATCACCAAAAACAGGGATAAATACAAATAAATGCAAATAACTGCAATACATATTCATATTAATGGCCAACACAATAAACTGTGTTTCAATGTTATGCAATTCATTTATTAATTAATGTGTTATTATTATATTGTAATTGCATATATTTGACCTGTTGTTCAGACACAAGAAGCTATCTGAAGATGTGTTCTTGGGCTCTGGGAATAGTGCTGGTCAGTTACAAATAAAAGTCACATAGTATGCACTAAATTATTCATAGGTCAAGATCATTCATAGCAGCACTACTAGAAATTATTAAATCTGACTACAGAATTTGTAAAATCCTGAAACAAAGTCTTTCATGTGGTACCATATTAACTATAGCACTGAATTGTCACCCAGCCCCACATTTACACATGTCTTATTCCAATCAATTCACAGTACCTTGTGTATATCACAGGGTAAACCCACAGTAAATCAGGTTATTGGTCTCCCAACAGCAGCGAGGCACAGATGAATTATAACACCAGAATAACTGAACCAACACCAGGATAGGGTTTAGGTTTTCTTAACTACACATTTGGCACATATTGCCTGGTTACTGCAAATACTGGATGTCTATTTCCATGTGTGTCATTGTGTGTTGATGGTGATCCGTTAGGGCAGGTCATGGTTTAACTTGATGCTTACCGCCTCATTTACGACAAGGTCATTGACTATGATAGAGGTGCTGCAAATGTGCCACTGTGAAGTCCACTTCTAAGACACTGCTGCAATAAGCCTGGAGACAACTGTCTTACAGTGTGTGAAACAGAGAGCCCAGTATTAACGATAAACTGTATTAACTGTGTGCACTCTACTGTGACATTTGCATGAACATTTAGCGCCTGAAGAATAATTTGGAGGTGTGAGCTAGCTAATTCGTTATTAATAAAGTAACCTTAAAGCTATAAATTAACATAAAAGCACATCTAACTGAGCTCTACAGCACCTAGCATGTATATGAGGTGGGCCAACTAGCTCGTGTTAGCCGGGGCGGTCAGTATTATTGATAATGTGTGGCGGTAAACTTACTGAACTACTGAAATGTGCACTGTGTTGCTACCAGGCTGTCGAGACGAGGCGAGCAGTAATTTCCTGGGTCTCTGTAGAGCAGCCCTCAGGTGGTGTCTGTCGGTGTCTCTCCGTTCCCCCGGCTAACCATTGAGCCCCAGCCAGGACGGGACTACGGCAGCGTTCACGGTATTTGGGCTTGCGGGTCTTCCAAACCCAGCGGAGGGAGGCAGACAGACAGACAGACGGACCGGTCTAACTACGGCCCCCGTCTGCAGATGCTGGAAACACCGGACATCTCTCCCCCCGTCGGAGCAGGTTATCTCCAGCCCCTGTCGCTCCTTTGTGGAAGTTATATAATGAAACACACGGTGGTTACATTCATAAGGTGGCCGTCGGCGCTGTGTTACTTTGCTGACCTAATTCTCTGCTATTTTTTAACGGCGGATTTTTTTTTTTTAATGATCAAACGGCGTCATCATTCAATGTGATACGTCCTGACGTCATTCCTCGGCGACTTTCGGTGCTCTAACAATTACTGAAAATTAGCAAAAAATAAACAATATTTTATCGCCACAGTGTGCTCTTTATGAGGGGGGTTTGGTACTGTGTCGTTTGGGGGAAAAGTATTAAAAATGGTTTAAGGCGGGCCGCAAACTCTCCCGTTTCCCGACCCGGCAGTCTGCCAAAATGTCCTTACATGACCTGTCAGGGTTGTGTGAGGAGCTACTTGAGGACAACACTGACGCTGCAGAGTTCCCTTCACTACACCTCGTCTCGTCTTGTGTCGCTGTCCGGGCTTCTGTCGATTGTTTCAACTACTACAGCTTGTTCATTAGCTGCTGTACAACCCGCCTTGTTATGTATTTAATATCTGTGCGGGAATTAATCCTCCTGCACTGGTTTAAAATGACTACAAAATAATAATAATAATAAAATATCCCAAGTACAGAAAAACTGAACGTGAGACTGGAAGATCGCTGAGATATTTACACACACTGCACATCTTGTGTAATTGTTGTGAGTGCCGATCACAGATAAATAGTGATTCATCTCACGTTGTATTATCCACACAGGGTGATCTGGAGCACTTATTGCACTTCCATTATGTTCAAAATGTCAAAAATGATGCAGCAGGCAGATATACAGACTTTTTGTCTCCATGTGTCAAAACCTCAAAAACCCAGATTCAACTCTTCCCATAATGCAACCCTAAAGTATCTTGTGTTAGACCCTCCATTAACCAGGTAAATGCCAATGTCCTTAATGTCCGGATGTTACGAATCTGTAGACTGCACAAAACCAGATCAAAACGAACCTGATAAACAACTTTGTGTATAACTCCTCTTTGTAAACTGATTGATTGTAATAAAATCAGTAATTATGGAGGCTGACAGGGATTTGTTAATTCTTTCAGGCAGTCCAGTCTTCAGTCAACATTTCAGCTACAAGTTACAGCTACAAGTCAAACACAACATGTAACAGAAATATCGGTTAAAAAAAAAGGAGGAATAGAAAGTAATCATGATACTTTCTAATACTCTACACACTGCTGTGGCTAAGTGAATCAGCGTTTGCCAAATGATATGGCAAAAGTCACACTATCATAGCTCTCACGATTCCTCACAAACTGAAAACTAAATCTTGAGCACACAAAAAGGAACAAAACGATACTTAGAGGAAAACCATTTAATTAAATATAAACAAAACAGGTAATACAAAGATTTTGCTAATGCACAAATAGATGTGCCTGTAGGTTTCTATGAAAATAGAACCAGTGTTTGTATATTTACACAGCTATAACATGATGAGCATAATAACTGGTCACGTTTTAGTTCCTGTAGAGTCAACAGAAGTCTTCAATCTCCTGTTCCAACTCCTAATCAAATGAGAAGAAAGGGAAACAGATTAGAAACATTAAAGTACTTTGGGCAAAAGTTAAACAGTTAAAGCTACAAGTAATCACCTTAACGTTTCACTCCTCTTAAATAACACTGCAATAATACAATGAGGAAACTGGGATATCCTCTTTACTGTAGATGTTGTGGCATAGCAGAAAACACAGTTGTATCTAACAGTGTTAATGATCAGGTGTGCCCTGCTGTTGGGCTCACAGGCTTACTGACAGCCATCAATAAGGTTATTAGTTACGCCTGTGCTTTTCTGGCTATGAACTGAATATCTGCAAGTTAAAATAAGGCTACATCTGCTCATCAGTACAGACTAATACAAACCTGTATTAGTGCTGTTTTGTTGTAGTCTCGTCGGTGCCTATAGATGCTCTGACAGAGCAGAGCGTAGAGTTTCTCCAGCTTGTACACCTCATAGCCTTCGGTCTTTGTCACCACTCTCTCCAAGAGCTCCTGAACAAATCAGGAAGAAAGAGGAATGACATGGAGATTACAATTTTAATTGTCAACCTTCCTACCCTCCTAGCCAAGAGTACGGGATGGAGGATGTTTTGTTAGAGCTACTATGAGTAAAGCCAAGATGCAGAAAACCCATCTGACCATTAATGATAAAGAAACTGACACACACAGTATCACACACACCTTTAATTTGTCACTGTCCACAACCAGAGGAGGAGTTTCCTGGTCCAGGATCTGCAGAGCCTTGTCCACATCGATCATCTGCTGCTGCAGCACAGCGTTCTTTAGAGCCCGAGTAATGCGCCTCACGCTCCGATCTGAGACACAATATGCAAGCACAAAGCATTTAGACGTCTATATTAGATGACAGTCTGCTGACACATTCACTATGAAGTGCTGTGATTGCACCTCGCTATTCTCTCGAAACACTACACCGACAACACTTTAGATAGGGATTTAGTGGACGGAAGGGCTCAGTTTCTCTTGATATTTTCCTCTACACTTTCTTCTACACTTAAAAAGCCCAGCTACAAATGTTATTGTGTGTGTGTTTATATCAAACCTGGGCCTGTGTCCTCCTCCGCTCTGAAAGCTTCAGAGGCGTCTGCGGTTGAGATTTGTGTTGCTTCCACCTCCATTGGTTCAGTGGGGCCGTTCTGCTCTGCCTCCTCTACAGTAACTACCTTCATGTTCTTGTCATCTGCCTCTATTGCAGTTTGACATTTGTTGGTCTCAGTTTCTGTCAGCTTTTGGCTATTAGTTTGACTCTCCTCTGTATTGGATTGTCCCTGGGTATCTCCCTCTGTCTCAGTGTGACTGTCCTGGTTAGTGTTCACTGAAATGGTTTCACTGTTCTCATTTCCTGCCTTTCCTGTCAACGCTTTGTTGTTTTCCTCCGACTGTCCTGGTTGATCTGAGACAGCTTTATCCACATCTTCTTTGTCTTTCTGTGTCTGGTCACCATCTCTGTCTTCAGCAGCCTGACTCATCTCCTCTCTTCCCTCCTGAGCTGGTGCAGGCCCTGACTCTACATCAACCACCATCTGCTCCTCCTCTCCTCCAGTCTCCTCATTACAATCTGCTCCTGCTCCCTTCTCAACCTCTTCCTCGTCGTCCCCATCTTCCTCTTCCTCATCCGACCCCAAGTGTGTGTCGTCTCTGGACGTGTGAGGAGAGGAGGAAGACTTCCTCTTTGCGTAGAAGCCGGTGGACCAGCGACTCTTTCGTCTTTTCTTCTTCTGGGCTGGAGCAACAAAAGGGGATAAGGAATTTGTTATAGTTCTTTTTAAGTAAATCATTTTTTCTTTAAAAAAAAAAAACCCACAGTAGTCTTTACCTGTGTTTCTAAGCATTGTAACAGCAGAGGCACTTGTACTGGGAGTAATTGCAGCTGTGGGTCCAGCCTCTCTTTGTGGGGTCATGTCAGTGACCTTGGCCTCAGCCGGAGGTCTGGACTGTTTGGGAAGGACGTGGTAGAAGGAGGGAGCAAACTGGACAGTCGAGCAATCTGAGATAAAGAAAGCACAATACATTTTTGTCATTCTACATATGCGTGAAACTGTTTTTGTCCGCTTAAACAAACTCATTCTGAAACTGAAGGTCTGGTTTAAGTGGATGCAATTGTGCAATCTTGGTTTAAATCAACTGAGTTGGAACAGGAGAGAAATGCACAAGCTTGAGTTATTTCTGTGAGACGTTGAGTGAGTTAAATGATGAAACAGAATATAGTAGTATAGTATAGTATAGTAGCTTAATCTTAGTGCAAGTACTTCATTAAAGGTTTTCAAAATTAGCCATTAAGTATTAGTCACTTAGCCAAGTCAGGGTAACTCTGGGTAACTAAAATGATGTACACCGGTTAATATGTTAAAGCTGGCCTCACAGAATGTTAGTGTGATCCCTGAAGCTGGCCTAAGTAACCTAACTATATGCATGTACACACACATACACACACACACCATTCACCTCTTGTGCTGCGCGACACTTGGATCTCCTCACAAATCTTCTCAAAATCTTCATCCAGTTCATCTCTGATGATAGCATGGACGGTGTCCTTCAATGCACATGCTCTGTGGCGGATCTGGCGGTCTGGAGTAAACACACAAATTCACACTCAAGTGAGCAAGAATGCTGATTTTATGTTCAAACAGTTGCGTTATCCTAATCAGTTGCGTTATCCTAATCAGTTACTGTAAGTATTAAAACTGTATATTTTTCCCATGAGTATGGCGAGTATGTTCTTTGCTGTTTACTGTCTGTACCTGAGGGGTCTCTGTCTGGATTGTATTCGAGGGCATTCTGCCAGATGAGATCTACGTCTTGGCGGAACTCTTTGACCGTCCCATAACGATGGAGGTCGACATTAGAGAGAACTGTTGACAGGTCCATAGGCTTCTTGATCACTTCAGCGTAATCTGGTACCTAAAAACACATGGCAAAGAGGCTGCTGTGAGTACGACCGTGTGTAAAATTGATCAAACTGAACACTCGATAGAATAATGGAAGTACTACAACAACAAACCTGTTGGGAGTACAGACATTATTCTCAGTTAAGCCAACAGTGAGTCAGCCCTTATGTAATGCTTTATTAGGGGATAACAGGAAATGACTGAGACAATAGAATATAATGGAACAGCTACCTCTTCTAAATCCACAGGCTTTGTAAAAGCCTTGAAGCGTTTATCTTGGGAAAGGCGGTTGGTGACATCACGCAGGAAGAGGCGGAGCTCCCTTAGGGTATCTTCTTCCTGCTCCTCCAATCGTTGGATCTCCTCTTCTGTCAGCTTACGCGGAGGAGGCGGAGGGGCGACAGGAAGCACCTCCAATGCATGGAGCACTGAACAAAGTGGGAGGATCGTAGATGTGCAGTGAGAATTTAATTTCACCAACAAAGTATTTCACCCTCAAATATGTTGCTGCCAAGATAAGCAATACCACACTGTGCCGCCACTTGAACATATGTTACGTAATTTAATTGCAGAATTTCCGCAATCAAACTTTTCGTGTGTCACACTACACCTATGAGGATTTCCCATTGAGCTGGTGGCAGTTCCGCTCACATTCACTTAAAATACGTTTCTAAATACTGCATTCATTCTGAATTAACTTTCAGTGTCTCTGTATTTACACTCAAAAATCCTCCACCTATTTGGACTAATGAATACCGGCAACTTCTTTTTCTCGCCCTCCAAAAACACCGTACACACATTATTGCCTCACATTTTTGGGTCAAATTAACAACACTATTTGTTGTACTGTAGCTAATAGATATAATGGGTGTATCACATATCAATGAAACTACAGATCATGCAAAGCTAGCTTTGATCTGTATTTTATTACCACACTAATCTATTTCTCACCAGCTTTCTTCTTTGAGGTGGGGGCCTTGGCAGCTTGATTGAGGATCAGATCCTCAAAGAAGTTTCTTCTTTCTCTGGTGGTGGGGACCTGGACATGGAAAACCTCTCCATACTCTACACGAAACAACTCCTGCACCTGAGACAAGAAAGTCACAAGAAAGTTAAGAGCTGAGAGACTTGTAGAGGACTATTGTGTAGAACGAATCCTTTTATATATATTTTTAAAAACTAGACGCAGTGCCATCTTATTTTCATTCCACAGATATGTTTTAAATGCTGTACCCTAATGTAATACCAATCTAAATCTACAGTGTATCGGCCTTTCTTCAATACCTCCACACTGAGTTGGTCATACTGCAGGCTGCACGTAGCCAGAAGCAATATAGGAGCGAAGGCAGGGATGGAGCTGAGCAGGCTGAGGAAGGTGGCCCTTAAGGCTGGACCCACTGTTTCCCACCACTGTCCAATGTGAGGGATGTACAGGATACTGGGAGAGGTCCGCTTCGCTTCAACAAAGATCTGCAGAAGATATGACAGAGAAACATTAATATTGTATTATTAGTATTATATTGTTCAATTTTCTCCATTCCAAATGAATATTCAGTGAATACTTTTTTTCTTTACTGCTGCTCATAATACACAAGCAACTTCCAGACATTTGGCAATATCATACCTCTTTCATAAGAGTAATTGTCTGTAGTACATATTTATCCCCACTTCCCACGGTGTAAGGATGTGGGGCCCATGAACTACAATCTCTGTGGCAGCCATTTTGGCCAGTGAAGTCCATGAAAAGAACACACTGAATTTGACAAGGCTGCAAGAATAGAGACTATCTCTAGTGTACCCCAGTTCGTTAGGAGTCCCGATTTTATACATCTGGGGGCTGGTTACATGTAAATGACCCAACCGGAGGGCATGTCGTGAGTTGTTATATGTTACTAAATATGTATATAAAGAATTATTTACCTGAGCACATGTCTCTTCCGGTGCAGTTGCACTGGCTCCAAACAACACGGCCATGTCCAGTGTGTACACAGTGAATTTCTCCAGAGCGTGGAGGACAGCTGGAGCCAGGTGGGAGCTCTGACCTGAGCCTGGTCTGCCCTCCAACAGCAGCCTGGGACGGTAGGAGGTTGGGTGGCTCAGCACACTCCTAAAACAAGGAGAGATAACAGAGACAGTGAGATGGGTAAAGTGATAGGAATGCAGATTTATTTCCATTCTAATGTGGGCTCATTAATTTGCCTGACAGTTCTTGAAAAAAGATTCAGGTCACTGGGACACCAGACAGCTCACAGCACTTCTAAAGTAAAGCAAAACTAAAGGGAAAAAAAGGAAGACTATGAGACCCAAGACTACATAGTGTAAACTCCATAAATGCATTAGCAGTAGTTTTCCATACACTGTATATACAACTACAACTAATATTTTGATTGACCAATTATGTGAAACAATATTTATAAACAAAACCAGTGATTATCTGAAAGAATAAACCCCCTGTATATTATATTCCTTCCTGAATATAACCCTAACCAACCTGTTGAGGTTGAGTTGACCCTTAGCAGCAGGTGTTTTGAGTTGGAAGTGAGAGCCATTGGAGTGGACTTCAGAGTCCTCATCGTCACTGAACATCAGATCATCCTCAGACACACCACAGGCCACATCTGGAAATAAACACACAGTATAGCAGTCACTCCTGATGAACAATCAATCTAGGTGTGTTCTCTTCTGTAATTACTTATGGAAAAAGGGAAAATTTGTTAAATTAAGTTAAAAAAAAATGCATGACCATGAACACAACCGAGGGCCATAATAAATGAATGCAACACAGAACAAGAGGGCTGCACCTTGTTCTTTCTTCCTCTTTAAGCCTTGTTCAGCATGTGGGAACACTCTTCTGACTGTGTGGAGAATGTCCTGCAGGGCGGCGCTCAGCAGAGGACGAATGGCAGGTATCAGGGCCTTGGCTGGTGATACAACTGCCCTAAGAATCACAAACAACGTCATATTTAATAAGAACCATGTGCAAGAACCAGGCACCAGTTTACACCCTAAAAAAGGAGGCAGCACTATATAAAAATGTACTATACAGTTATTTTGGTTATACCTCTGGGAAGCAGGCACCATCTTGGACATGGCGGACATAAAGTCTTTGTTTGTGATAGCGATGGAGTTGATGTCAAGCACTAGTTTCTGCGATGAGGAGTAGATTTGTGGGTAGCGCCGCCGCAGTGCACACAGGGCAGCCTCTGAACACACTGCCTTGATGTCTGCTCCGCAATAACCTAACAAGAAAAGAGAGACAGATTGTTATAACGCTTATTTACACAATCAGTAGTTGTGCAAAACTTAATTGATATAAATTATTATTATTATTATTATTATTATTATTATTATTATTATTATATTTTGGGTCTTTAACACAGGTTTTCTCCTTAGGTCATACCTGTATTATTTCCAGCTGCACTTGGAATAGAATTACTTTCTTTCTTGATGTTAATAAACAAGGTATACAGTATTGATCATTTGAATCTAATGCAAGTGTTATTTGCACTGGGGAAGTTTAGAAAAAAGTATCAATCTGACCACTGTTTTTGCATTATTGTACGCAAACATACCAACACATTTATCTGCCAGTTCTTCTAGAAAAGTGTCAGAAGGTGGTGGAGTCCACTGTCTGGTGTGGATCTTCAGAATGTCCTTCCTCGCCTGCCATAGAAAAAAAAAAGAAAGTCACAGCATTTCGAAATCAAGTCCAGTATTTAGAAGCTGAAAGTCTTGTCTTCTCTCAGATTTGACTGTAACTCACATGTCAATCTTTTTTATTATCTCTTAAAGGACATCTCCAGTTTCTTACCTCCCTGTCTGGCAGGCCGAAGAGGAACTCTCTGTCGAAGCGTCCTGGTCTTCTCAGAGCTGGGTCGATGGAGTCCAGTCTGTTTGTAGCTCCTATCACAACGACTTCTCCTCTAGCGTCTAATCCATCCATAAGAGCCAACAGGGTTGACACAATGGAACTACAGAGACAGAAAAAGATTAGGTTTTCTAACTGGTCAACACTTTCTCTCTATCATAAAGAGTATATAACTGCAGTGTACTGAGCCAAATTAATTACTCTGGTTTGTGGTAACTATCACTATATCTAGCAAAATTGTCTTTTTCAAGAGCAGTGCCATATTCTTGAAAAAGACAATGAACTCCCACTTATTAATTGAAAGATGCTGTAGCTACTTTCTTTTCCTGATACAGGGATTATGATTCCAACATGATACTACAATAAATGTCATCATTCAAAGCAGTTTCTATTTTTAAACCAGCTTTATTTTCGGATTGGCCACCAGTCACCCCAACAGTCGAGCATTAAATGATGATTTGTGTGCACACAAATTGTGATCACAAGAATGTTGCAACAGACAGACATTCAAGGGTTGTATACGTTCTTTGTGTTCAGTTCTGATTAAGAGGTGGGTAGTTGCAGCTGCATCCAAGTCGTTTCAAATTCCAGGCGGTGCGCAATATTAAGTCTGACTGGCAACAGCTGTGAGGCAATTATGTAATTTTGGTGTATACAATTAACTGTGATTGTTGTCATGTGAAGCATGAGTTAGGCTTATGATGATCAATGCTAGATGCTGATGAAGATGAAATAGTTTATTTTATTTATCACCTTTTCTGGCAACCCACAACACAATCTGTAATTTTCCCTGTTCCACTCTGTACATTTCATACTCACTAAGCTCAGTACCATGTACTGTGCAAAGTAAGAAAGGAGTGATGCTCACCTGTGGATCTGGTCCTGACGACTAGACCTGACTGGAGCCAAACCATCAATCTCATCGAAGAAGATGATGGACGGACGCATCTGGTATGCCTAGAAATAATTCAATAGGAATTCCATTAGTTACAGATTACATTATCTTCTGCATCTATCTTACCATTTGATAATGTACAGACAGTAACTTCATTGGTTTACTTTATTCTAATCTAAAAGTTAATCTGTCCAAATATAGTGAGTTTGCTTTTACATGTTTTCTGACAGGAATCAACAAAAAACAACAACAACCTCTGTTGATCCCACAAAGTATGCTGTACAATGGAGTTTGGTTTACCTGATCAAAAAGCAGTCTCAGCTGTCTCTCAGATTCTCCCACCCACTTACTGAGGCAGTCAGCTCCTTTCCTCATAAAGAAAGACACTCTTCTTTCCCCCTGACTGCACTCATTGGCCAGTGCTCTGGCTACGAGGGTTTTTCCAGTGCCTGGAGGACCGTAAAATAGACACCCCCTGAAGACAAGAGAAAATATGACAAAGACCAGGAGTTTATTAGGGTGTAACTTGCAGCCTGAGGCATCGGTAGAGAAGAGACTGCACAAGCTTAGGAAATAAAAAGGACGAGACAGATATTGAGTCACAGGATGAAAAATGAATACTAAACTATGTTATCACATGTTATCTGCTAAACAAACACATTTTTTACCTGGGAGGCTGTATCTTGAACCTCTCAAAGACTTCTGGGTAGAGGAGAGGGAAGACCACCATCTCCTTCAGTGCTGAGATGTGTCTACTCAAACCTCCAATGCTTTCAAACCGCACCTGGATGACAAATAGCGTTATGTTTAGATTTTTTGCTCATAATACTATTACTGCCCGATTAATATTTGATCTCTGTGTTTGACCTACAAACTGTCCAATTATCTATTCACCAGTACTATTAGCAGGAATACAAATATGTGTTTTTCTATCCTCAGTCATTTCTGGGTGGATGAGGTAAATGTAATAATACATTTAAAAGACTCATTTTTGAAGAAGCACCCTGGAGTGCTATTAAGCTGTTTAGTGCTACATGTGCTATATGTAGGTCAAAACATTAATATTTACCATCTTGTCAAAATGTCAAATATCAAAATGTCTCTGTTTATTAGACTACTTTGGGTTGCAGTGTTCATCCATCTATTTATTTATCTATGCAGCTTACCGTCCTGTCTATCTGCATGGGGTCTACATCAGCGAGGCTGGCTCCAATCTTCATCCTGTCCTTGTGGATCCCCAGCAAGTCTTCTTTCACAAGGTTCATTGGCAGACATCTGCAGGAAAAACATGGAAAACAACAAAGAACATGTTTATTTTCTCACTAATATATTTTTTCATAAGAGATTTTTTACAATAATAAGAATATATTGTTTTAAAACACAACTTCATTGAACCCACTCTATCCAAATGTTATCACTAAGGGACCAAAGAGGTCACAAAAGAAATCCAAAATTTAGTGAACTTCTTTTGGTTGAAAATTGGCCTATTAAAATGATTGTACAATAGTTACCATTATACCTTCTGTCACCCACCTCTGTATTCCAGCTATGGGCTGTGTTGTATTGTCTACCTGTAACTGTACTGTATATGACAGCTGCTGCTGCTGACGCTCTCACCTGTTGACTGACCTGCTCCTGTTCTTACTTCTACGTCTCTGGAACTGCTCATCATCTGAAGATGAGGAAGTGGAGTCACTACTGTGGATGGCGTGTCTCCTTCTGCGAAGGCAAAAGATGTAGCAACATTATCCCTCAACCTATATGTATCATTACGACTATCAGTTTATCTATTACAAAGGATCCCAACAACACTTTATGTTATGTTGCCCTCAGCAACAAAACAGGAATCAGTGCTTGTGAGTGTCCATGAGGGTGTTTGATTATTTAGTATTAAAAACTTTAACCAAACACAGTCAGTCAGTCAAACAAACAAATGAACAAGATCAAATACACAACACCATTAACACCCACTAATCAGTAAGTATTATAATGTGTTTATATATAAATACAGATTTCTGATACAACAGTAATAACGCATGAATTTAGACTAAAGCTGTTTTTGATTATGGATCATGTGCAGCAACAACACAGGGGGGACTCATCCAACGACACCATCACCATGCAGCCTGACACCTGACTAACACTCCACCTGAACACACAGACCTACAGAATTCACCTTAAATAAATCAAACACATAATGTTCAAAGTTTGTTAAAGGTAAAGGCAAGATAAGCTTCTGACTATATGAAAGTAAAATACACAAAATACTCGCTAACAGAAATTCAGCTGTCAAACAATGCTTGAACAATGATTCATTTCTGGTGAAGTTTGGTTCACTGTCTCAATACTTAAACCATGGTGTCACCCAAATGTGCCCCACCTACCAACAACCACGGCACTTGCAAAGACAGACAGCACCCCAAAAACGAACTACAGACTAACAATAAACACAAGGACAAGTAGTGAGGGTCTTACCTCTCAGAACTACTCCTGAGGGTGGGATGAAGAGAATCAGAAAGAAAAAGATATGTACAAATTTAAGAATGAAAATGGGTGTGGTCTTGTTCCTGATACTGTATTAGTCAGACCACTTCTGTAGGCTGCTACAATAAGTTCTAACAGTATTTCATGTCACTATCAAGTGTGTCCTCCACAGCAGGTGTTATATTTCTCAGTTTCGGGGTGATAGCTGGTGGCTGTGTTGTCATACTAACCTGCTGGTTCTTCTATTGTAGGGGCTCCTGGGGGCCGTGGAGCTGAATCTAAACCTGCGTCTGGTAGGAGATGAGTGGTCTTTGAAGTACATGCTGCGCTTCCTGGGCTCTCTGGGTTCTATGAAAAACAATAAGAAACCTCATCAAACTCGATTTAATAAAACGCTGTCATTCATCTTTTTTCTCCAGTGCCAAATCTGCTTTAATAAATCCAATGAATCACCCAGTTTCTGTGTGGGTGTATTTGCTAAGAACTTCAATAAAGTCACTGAAACCACTACTACTGGTAGAAACTAAAAACACTGACTAAATAAAAAGGTGGAAATGACCTAAATTTGCATTTATTTGGGTGAAGCAAGCATATGCAGCCATTCAAACAATATAAGCAGTACCATCCTGTGGGGCCTGGTAGCGAACAACAGTCTTTCGCTGTCTGAAGTCATAACGCCTCTGATTTTCTTCTTCCTCATCCTCGCCATCTTCATCGTCATCTTCTTCATCTTCTTCCTCCTCATCATCTTCTTCTCTATCTTCCTCCTCCTCTTCATCGTGATCGGCCTCATCCCCTCCTGTTAATAGGAACAAATGTGGTTAGTTTTCTGCAACAGGGGGCAGAATTATTGTTTCTTAAAAAACAAAAGGTTGAACAATTCTGCTTTCGATGACACTGTATAGAGTTAGTCTATAAAACACATTTGTGTATGCAGGTGTCTTTAGTATGCCTTGTAGTAAGTTGAGGCTTTGAGGTGTATTAATTTTCTCCAAAACTGGATGGAACCAGACCAGCATGCTTCATACAGTCTGTGTACCTGAAGTGGTTATTAAACCTAATCCTTCTCACCTTGGTTCTCCTCCTCAGTATCTTTACTGTCCACATTCGTCCTCAGAGAGCTTCTCATTCTTCCCCGGGTGTACATGCCGAGCTGCTCAGAGGAAACAGGTCAAATGCTGCTTTATTCATTATTTTAAAGCTTGTAACACATTATCCAACAGCAAGATTACACTGCTGACACAAACACTATGATTGTGAAATAATTAAGTTTCCTCTGTGCATTATTACCTCTTCTTTAGTGTCTCTATCTCTCAGTCTGCGTCTCATCTTCTGCATGTCGTCCATCTTCTGGAGAACAGCTTCAGCAGTGCTGAGGGACAATCAGAGGAAGAAATGATCAGATTTTATCAAAGTTCATCTGTATTCTAATTACTCATTACTTTAAAATGCATACCCAGAGCCCACTGTTTATGTCAAGTTACTTGTTAAGATACTACTTGAAGTGACAGATCAGCTTTATTTGAACTGAAGCAGTGAGGAAGGAGCCAAAAGATTTTGGACTCAGTGTTGAACTCACTTGGTGATGAGGCGGTCATAGAGCACTGACTGGTTGCGGGAATTCAGTTTGTATCTGGTGATTCGGGAACTACGTCGCACTGATCGATCCTCCTCTTCCTCCTCCTCTTCTCGGCTCTGTAGATTAAAGCGGCTCCTCTTGGGAGTGGACGACCCCTCTACTTCATCTGGAACATCTGGGGCACCAACGGAAACAGTTTTTGTTAGCTTTCTGATATAGACTCTACTGAAAACTAAATACTGCTCATTAAGCTTTGTGTACTGTAAAATTTAAGAGCTTCTGTGTTCTTTGTAGAGAAATGACACAGTAACAAACTGTACCTGCTTGCTGTTTACCACTGGATGCTTTCCCCTCTCTTTGTAGTCTGGACGATTTCCTGAAGAGAGGAAGCACACATATAATCACCAATGAGTTCTTTGTGTCACTTACTATTTTATCATTACTCATTATTTAATTGTAAAAAATATGCATATATTTCCACAAATTAACAAACACAAATGTACCGTACATCAGATTTGACATGACAAGCATTTATAAGAAGAATTTGTTGCTGAGACAAAAGGGTTTTACAACAATGCCACTGTATGAAATATAGGTCACGTCCAGTAAAAAGAATTCTAAATATTCAGGACAATTAATAATAATGAATGTATTAGGTCCTATAACTTGATCATAGTCGGTGAAAAAGTCCCACTAATATTAAAATGAGTGGGCCTGTGTTACCTGGTGCAGCATCCTCCAGCCTTGTCTTCATTCACAGGGGAGCTGGTCTTTGGATCCATGTCAGAATAAGAGACCTCGAGTTTAACTCTTTGTCCTCGGGTCCTCAGAGAGTGATGGAGACCACTTCCCTCGTCCTGCTTCACGTCAGCGTGTCCCTGGTCACATTAGTATTTTACAGTTTACACATATAGAAGGAATGAGTATCTCCTCTACTGAATTAGAAATTCAAATGAATCATGGACTTGAATGAACAATATTTATTGATTAACTTTAAGAATTAAGAAAATTTAAAAACAGTTACCGCTATCACTCTCTATTGTGCAATGCTTGTTGATTTAAGAGGAACTGTGTGAGCTCATTGCTAGTATACACAGATCACATAACTGAATCAGGTAACATTATCAGTATCCTCATTTATTTTGGTTAATTTGCTCCAGCTTTAGTAAACTGGATTTGAAATTCTATTTTACAATTTGTAATTGTTCATGCAACATACATACATTTAAAACAGAATATTGCAGATTGTTCTATTAAAATAAAGCTGACTGCTACTGAC
>NW_023339807.1:7576182-7576677 GCF_004916995.1 Morone saxatilis
GAGTGTATTGTCTTTATGGATTAAAAATATGGTTCAAAAAGTAAGCACTGGTTTTACTCTCATAATATATTAGCAAGTTTATGATCATTATAACTCAACATCAATGTGAACTGAGCATGCGTGTATGTAGATAAGGACATGTTTTAAACTGAGGTCAAGGATAATCCTACAGAAAGCTGCCCTGCAGTCTGTTTTACAAATTAGTGCTTTCTGTGAAAAACTGGGTTAAAATGTATTAGCAACCTTTAGTAATTTAAAGACAAGACTGAGATAAAGTTTAATGAATGAATGAATGAATGAATGAATGAACAGTTCCCCCAGCCTTCTTCCAATCAGCCCTCTACAGCAGCACATGACTAACACACCCCCTCACCGGACAGCTCACTTCTGGGACTAACTATCGGTTACTTGGCAACCTGGTCTAGTAACATATTAGTATTGTTATATATATATATATATATATATATATATCACTAAACAACACATTACAATTAA
>NW_023339807.1:7576777-7588982 GCF_004916995.1 Morone saxatilis
TGTTGTTAGTTTTTATTCGGGGACTGCTGCAGCTTGTCAATTCTCGCCCTGTGCAGGACGGGGTCAAGCGGGCGGAACTTTCTCTGTGTACGGGAACACCGCGACGTGGATAATCGATTTGTGGTCTAGTATATTTCATTATGACCTCTTCTTTTCGGAGGTTGTGCGCGTGCCAGTCCGACACCGCCAGGGTGGCTGTAGGTAGTAACCCATCAAAACATCGTCTATATATATGGCGACATGGATTACCAAATCCCACGGGGGGCCCCCCGGGATAACGTGAAAGGGGGACCCGGTTTTTTTTCAAGGAGCCGGCGGAACTATTCCTTCCTTTTGCGACGCCGGGAAGCAGGCGGACAGGAAAACCTCGGGAGCTTGGTGTTTTTCTAAACTTTCCATAAAAAGGGAACCTCCTCTTCGGAAGTTGTTGACCCCACACCCCGGCTCGCTTCCCGGAACCCCCAACCCCGGGGCCCCCAAACTTTTGCTTTTTGGCCGTTAGGTATTCCCCACCCCATTCCCTGACTTTCCAAAAAAACCGGACCCTTCATAGTAGCGCCGAAACTTGAAGGCTAAACCCCAATCGGGAAATGTGCCTGAGGTTGAAAAACCGTTAAAAAGGGGCTTTTACGGGGTGCCGCCAAAAAACCATAGGCAACAGATAACACGGGAGGAATTAATCCCCCTCCAGGTTGCCAACCCCACAGGGGGCCGCCCCTCCACAACTAAAACCCTGGGATTTTTCTGGGGGCCCCATTTAAACTCATTTTTTTTTTTCCAGGAAGGGTTATTTGAAGGGTAGATGACTAATTGAGCCTGCCGGCCCCAAAGAAAAAATAGGGGGGATCTTTTGGGGGGGAAGATTGTTTAAAAAGGGAGTGAAAAAAACTGGTAAAAAGTAAACTTTTTATTAATCCCCACCACCAACCGATGAGCCCCCCAAGGGCGGAATTTTAATGGGGGCCACATTATTGTGGTCCATTTCCGCTATACCAAAGCCCAATCGTTCTTTCGTTTTTTAAAAACATAAACAACAAGCGGAGGGGATTTTAACCCTATAACCAATTTCTTGAAAGGTGTTTTCCGGTAGATGTTTAAAAGCGCTTTGCTTCCAAAACTGCCGGAAAAACAAGCGCGGGCCGCTTTCCATTTATTGTACACAAAAAAACATTTCTGGGCAGGGGCATTAAACTTCCGTCGTGCTTAACATTAGAATATATCTCCCAAATTCTACACTTCTTCTATACTCGTGCTTAAACATAAAGTTAATTATATTTTCCCTCATCCTAACAACTCTCTATAACTCGTGCTTACATTTAGATAAATATATTCCATCTTAACCCCAAACTCCCCTCTATACTCGTGGCTTACAAGATAATATTAATTCTTTCCTCTACAATCTACACTCTCTATACTCGTGCTTCACACATTAAACAATAAAACTGCTTCACACTGCCGTTTCCAAACAGGCGCACAGTAATTTAAAACACAGAGTCAACATCAACTCATCATCTTTTATTTGAAGAAGTGACAGATACCAGAAGAGAAAATACAAACTCTAGAATTGATTCTAGCCTGAAAAAAAAAGTACATTGTGTAAAACTGCTGTACAGGCAACTAGATCTTGACTGTAAAACCTCAAAACATCCCACTGCATCCTCCCTTCTGCTGATCCTCCTTCCTAGTGTGTGTGTGTGAGGGATACTAATTAAGTGCAGTTGAGGGAAAATGTAATGTTCAGGATGAATAAGTCACCCCATGAAACCAAAGCTCTTTCTGGTCTTTAATAACTGTTTTTACCAGTTAATTATATGTTTATTTTTATGGCAATGGTTACAAACAATCAAATTTTGAATAACTGCCTGAAACAACCGTGTTTTATTTATAAGCCGACAGCATTGCCTTTGCAACCGCAATGACAAATTAGGAAAATGAAGGATTCAATGGAAGATTTGAGATTTTACTCATCAGAGCCTACATTCCTCGTCATACGCACAGTAGGCAACCGTCACAATTCACAGCACCAGGGAATGTGTTTAACAACAAAGCCAATTATGTGGATGTGAGTTTGACACCTCACTTTTAAGTAAATTGGTCCGGGCATAATCCCAAACCGGGTGTCTGATTCTGCCAGCTCATGTTAATAATCTTGAATGTAATGAAGTTATGGCGGGCATCCTTTCATGTTCTCAGGGCAGAAACAGTTTGGCCATAATGCAATGTGGCTAAACTCTGTCTGAATAACTGTGGTTTACAAAACGTGTCATGAGACTGTTGGCTACTGTGCTGCTATGTCTTTGTCAGGAAATGTGGCCTGAAAGCCCCATCATCATTATGGAGGGTGTGTTCACGCAATGGCTGCCAGGTAGTCTTTCACCTCCGCTGGGGTGAGTCTTTTGAATCCGGCCTCGTTGCAGATCCCCACCTCAATGTTTTCCTCTGTCATCTGACCCTCAAAGCTCTCCTGAAACACAAAAGACAGGGGAGTGTCAGTGACAGAGGAAAAAAAGAGAACCGTAGGTAAAATAGTTTCTATACCGTGGTTATTTATTAACAAAGAACATACCTTCAATGTCAAGATGGCTGTGTGGATGGCATCTTCCAATTCCAGATCGTTGTTATACCTGGAGAACAAAACAAAGTGGTCATCTATCAATCTGTGTAATGTGCATCAGGTAGAACAACTGTAAGAGTGGTACGTTCAGGGTGAACCGTAAGTCATAACTGGAACTTCTTAAACAATGTTCGTGGACACAATCTGGGTCAGGGGCTTATTGCTGAACATTGGCCTTTTTAATACAAGACTCCATTTAGGTCAGTTCCTAGAAGAGGAATCATTGGAATCAGGCTCTACACCCTGAGCCTCATATAAAACTTAATAACCTTTCCATAATTGTAGTGAACCAAATACCATCCTGGCTCATCTTCCATGTCTGCCAACTACAAATTTACTTGGATAGCAAAGATTGACCACACTTAGCCTTATTTATAGATCAAATTAGGGCTTCAATTCTAACTGCACTGACACTGAAAGTGTCTTAAAGTGTAGAAATACTCTATGGTTTTCTTTGTTGTTTTTCATGTTCATGTATCAGAACTAACGTTAAATGATATTGTCCCTTGTATACATTCAGACTTTACTGAAAATGGCAGCAGTATGCTTAAAAAAAAAGAAAAAACTAGAGCCTGACTGATACATTGGTTGGCTGATATTGGCCTATTGCAGACATGTGTATCTGTAAGTTTATCTAGCAGAGTGCTAGTGATTTACAATACTATGGTAGGCAGCACAGAGGTGAGATACAGGAGAATGAGGTTCAGTTTAATGTCTGTCTGCAACATATTCTACAGATATAAACACAACTGTAGTGAAATGTGTATGTCGCTGGTATAATGTGACTGAATAGACTTTTCACTGCCAATTTTTGCTGGGAACAAGCAGCTGAGATGCGTGTGGCCCGCACAGCAGTGTGGCTGCTCCCATCGGTTAGCATGGGCACAGAAATAAAAAGCAAGACGTTCCACCACCGACTGCAGACGCAGGCAATGTGGACAGAGCCTAAGTAAGAAAAGCAACTCAGCAGGGTCTACTAGAATTGGTTGACAACGTATATGTTCAATTATTGAACAAGTTAAAGAATATCTAACTGAAATATCATTTAATAAGGTTATTAGTTTAAGAAAACCACCTTCAGAGAGTCATATCAATGCAAAATAACTGCCGCCATATTAGTAATTAGGGATTTTTTTTACCCCCTAAAACTGATATCGGTCTTATATTGATTTCCCATATTGGTTGAGTTCTATAAAGAACATTAATGAATTTGAATGTATCATAATAAAACAATTTTAAAAAGATACCACAACAAATACTCTATTTACATATTTACATCTGTGTTTTGATCATTTGGATAGCCATAATAAACATACAGATCCCTTGCTGAGGGAGATCTTACCTTTTTTCAAGGAATGTTTTTCCATTAACGTAGTTCTTTCCCATAGCTGTGGCTTTCCATGCGAAATATGCACCCTGTCGGTCAGAAACAGAACAATTAAAGTCCAGCAAGAAGTTCAACAAAAATCACTGCAGACTGAACGTGTTGAGCACATTCCAGACAGACAGGATGTGCAATTAAATCTAAATATTAAAGTTAGTAATACGACATACAGAGGGGTCTGACTGGAACAGGTAGGGGTGGTCTTCATCCCATCCAGCTATCAGCAATGAAACGCCGAACGGACGCACTCCACTGGAGGAAAAAAAAAAAAGACAGATTCAATCTAAAAATTCTGACTGAATACCTCTTTCATCTAAAATATAAGGGCGATGTGTCTATAAGCAGTGTGTGTATCTTTGTGTATACCCACCCAGACTGTGTGTACTCCTGCATTACGGAGGCCACTCTCTGGACAAGCTGGCCTGTGGGGATTGGCTCCTGGTAAACCAGGAAGTACTGTTGTGCCAACTTCCGGGCTCGTCGCACTAATACCCTGCAGGAACACACAACTCATTAATTATCCACAAATTACACGTCACAAATGTCCCTTTTCAGAAGGTAATTCTAAAATCCGACATGTCAGAGCACCAGACATCAGAAAAAATATATAACTTTATATGCTTAAATTTGTTAAATGGTTAAAAACCTCCAATATATCCATTTAAAATAAGACTGAATAGGGCTGGTAATGAACAATCTAAGCGCAGCATATTGCCACTTGGAAGCTGTTGGCCATCACTCAGAAATATTCCTTACTTGTCTAAAGTAGGTAAAGAAATGTAAGCTGTTCTGGTTTTATTCCAAACAGAGAGCATCCCCACCTGTAGTCAGGCCCCATGCCGCTGTAGACCATGCCTATGTGTTTAGTGATAGGCTCCACTTTATGGACACTCTGCTCATCGTACAGAATGGACTTTTGTTTCTTCTCTGTTGCCAGGACAACGCCATTGGAAGCTGTAAAATCAAAGAGAATATAACAATTAGTGTCTTCACAAATCCTAACCGATCTTTTTTTTCAAGCTTCATGCAGAGCCGTCATAAATGCTGCCGACTGCTTAGGTTGCTGCACTAGTGTCTGTTAGCTTGACTATGTACTGGAAACAAATAACTATAGCGTGGTATTACTTTTACATGCTTGATCACATTTCCCACACCATTTTCTGTTTTTTAAAGTTTGAACACCCCTAATTGTGCTGCACTGCCACATTTAGTCTGAAGTCACACTGCACTCTTCCACATTAGAGCCAGGAGAAATTCTAACTGTTTAACCCAATGCATGTTTGTATTTCTGTGGTAATTTACCCTTTACCAATGAGTGCACCTTTCTAAACAGAACCGTATTGTGTCCCCTGTAGGGATGGGACGACATGATATAAGGTTGTATGATGACAAAAAAACACTATATTGTGGTGAATTTCCAATTTCATGTTTCTCACATAGCTTGGCTCGAAAAAAAGTTGTATAGCTTGCCGGCATACGGTCTTATATTGATTTACTGATTTACTTTGAACAAGGGGACAAGAGAGGCAGATTTCCAGTCATTCCAAAATCTTAAACCCGTTGTATCCCCCACAAAAAAGTTAAACCAGATGTGTTGAAATAGTATATACTCCAAAATAAACAACAGGGACATGACACGATGTAAAAAAAATAATAATAATTATAATAGTGACAGTATGAAGTATATTTTCATGATTATCGTGACATGCATGTATCTATGGTCCCATGTCTAACCGCCTAATAACAATAAGACACTTAAAGTTAATTTAGTTTATTATCAGAATTAAACCCCACTTCTTTTAAACAACAACACAATACCATGATGGTTTAGTAAGCTCCGTACCTTTGATGCCCACTGAGGGAGCTCCGGCTGCTACAGCTGCCAGGGCATATTCAATCTGGACCAGTTTACCGGAGGGGCTGCAGGGAGAAACACATGGTGCTGCATTATCTATCTGTGAGGCGAGGAAAACACACCAACTGATAAACTACACGCAGATACAACAACTAGCTGCTGTGGTTTAAAAAACACAAACTATTAAACCAAAGACGAAACTGAAAGCAAAAGCTAAAACGACTGACTCATCTGAGCTAATTCAGCTAAGCTAGTCTCGAGAAGATTAGCGTGTAAAAACTGGCCTGTTTCGACTTATACTGAAATAAATAAATGATAAAACAATGTGGCGGGTTTTCACTGTCGATATCTGAGGCGAAGAGTCACTTGTTGAAGGTTTAATTTAAACCCCGTTACCTCCGACATGCTAACAGTGAACGCTAGTCGACTCGTTACCGGACAATGACAGTGCACCGACTGCAACGGAGACACAAACCTCCTCTTTACCGCCACATGGACAACCCAGCAATGACCCAACAAACTGGTATTCAACAACAGCCTCAACAGGCTGCAAGTTTACACGAAATAATCTAATTTAGTGACAGATTTAACAAAGTTTACCTAAATGTGGTGAGGGAGAAACTGTAGCCTCGTTCCGCCATCTTGTTCTTCTTCTTCTACAGTGTGTTGACTGTAGATTTGTAAATCCTCTAATGGGAGTCTACCGCCACCTGTGGACGGCACCAGGCCCTGCAGGACAAACAGTGGAGGGACACTGCAAATAAAGCAGTAAAAGACGTGAAACGTGTGAAACATCTCCCTGTAGGGTTGTTGTTTCGTTTGGTTTTAGTTTTTCCCGTTTTCTGAAATTGAAATTACAGTTAAGAGTATATTTTTAAAGAGTTAAAAACCTGAAACACTGAGGAAGCATATCTTTAAAAAGGGCTATTACATTACTTATTATTATTATTATTATTAACTAATGATACGTCATTCTGAATGATCAATTACGGTATACTGGTACATTTGTACGTCACTCTATCAGTTTGAAAGGAAAGAATACAAAAACATCATAAACTTACAATACATACTTTTACTTCATGGAAACACATTTTAACTTAGAAATTAATATGTGTCAAAGTATAATCAAGCAAAACATTTGTAAAACATATGAACTAAAACTAATAAGAGACAATAACTGGAGGCACGAACTGCATTCAGTTCAGACTTTCAGCACAGAGTATGAGAGTGCAGTTTGGAGAGTTGACCGCTAGATGGTAGAAAGACGCCTTGAACACGTGTTGTCTACCGGAAATTAAACAGAAGAAGCACAGTTGCGTTGTCGCTGTTTGATGACGCTGAGGCTCAGTGACCGTGAGCCTGTGACATGTTGGGAGGAGAGGAAGCGTGCTGACTACAAACATGATGAATTTAGGCGCTTTGCTGCACAGCCTCCGGTGCTCTTTGCTACACATTGAAAGCAGACTGCTGCAGGCGGCGGGACTGGACGCACACCTGGGTGAGTGACAGCTTATGTTACTGCTAATCGTCATACCTAGCTCTGTCCCTGACACACACACACACACACACACACACACACACGGCGTCCCTCTCTTTCATCCAAAGTTTAAACCACCAATCGTCTCTGACTGTCATCTGCTCCCAGCCGTCTCTCTGCATGTGACTTGCTGCAGTGATAAGAAGCTCACAGTGTTTGTCCTGTGTGCAGCTCCAGCGCTGGCAGTGAGCGGGCCCGGCCTCCTGCCTCAGCTCGACAGGGAGGAGGAGCTGGAGGAGCAGCAGAGCCCGGAGCAGCCTCCTGGCCTCCTAGACAGCATCTTGTGGATGGCTGCTCCCAAGAAGAGACGCACTATAGAGATCAACCGCACCAGGAGGAGAGCTGACAGCAAACTCCTTAAAGTCAAGGTATGCTGATTAGGGCCACCCCTGGGTCCCCTTAAAGGGCCATTTTACCCTAAAGCCCAACTATAACAAATGTATGTCTTGATGAGAGTGCTATCTGTCTGTACTCATTGACTGGGAGTGATTAGCAAAGCTTTGGAGATATCAACCCTGACTCACCCCTGTATATTTAAGCTCTATGGCATTTGGTTTGTGGCACGAAAAGCTTTAAGAATTACCCTTACTAAACTCTACAGAAATAGATCGATGGCTGCATCAACAGTTTACCAACACCAACAAATGAATACATTTGCTTTTCCTGAGACACCACAAATAATGAAACGTAATAACATACATGAATATACCAGGATATCTGTGGAGCTTCCTCACAGTCTACAGAGAAGATCTAATGAATCTAATGTTCAGGATCCTTTGGTGTGTAATGTAGCTGACACACACTCTTATGTTATTCACTTCATATTCAGTACAATAATGGAATATTCCTCAGTAATAATTATGTTCTAACTCAGATTTACTCAGTACTTGATACTCAGATCAGTTCAAATTGTATCAGTGCACCTCTGATCAATCAATCACCAGAACCCACACACTTTGTGGTGAACAGTTTAATTGAGAACTACTTTTTACTGAAGTTGGTCATAGAATTGCTCTTTCTTTCTTTCTTCTTGGATCTCCATTAGCTGCCACTTATAGCAGCTACTCTTCCTGGGTTCCACACACAACAAAACATACGTACACAAAACAAGGAAATAACAGTTACTTTCAGAGGCATCTTTTTCAGTGTACACGCCTCGACATTTTAAAAGCAATATATGACTGATTTTCAGTTTCTTGCACCAGAACCAAGATGAGTAAATGTGAACATCTCCAGCAGAGATGGGCCGATACTACTGTTGACTGGGTGGTTTGCAGATATCATCATGAGTGTATATATTGGCCAATGAGAAAAGAAGATGTGTCAGAAGTCATTCAGAAACATTACATTGTTTGACCCACAGTCTCTGTCTCTCTGTTCTCTGTCTCCCTCTCTCAGACCAACATTGAGCCGTGTCTAGAGTGTGGCCGCTTGAAGCAGAAACACGTCATGTGTGGCTTCTGTTATGCTAAGGTGTGCAAGGAGACTGCTCGGATTCGTCAACAAATCAATGCGATGGAAGGTGGCCCGCTGAGGGCCCCCGCAGTGGAGACTGTGGTCCTATATGAGGGCGAGACACCAAGCCAGCAGGACAAAGGCAAGAGGATCGTGGAGATGTCCAGAAAGAGGCCTGCCTGGTTCAGCTAATGATGCAGAGATATTGAGGCTGTGTGTGATACATACCTTCAGTCTGACTCAGGTCTGGTCAGATACACACTGATGCTTTATGTGATATTGTAAACAGCATATTTTGTCCAGTCTGTCAGTAAATGAAAGAGGTTGATGTATCAGTCTCCACAAATTCCATAAAGAGGTCGTTTGATCAGCACTGATACAGGAGCCTTGATAAATACCGGCACCTCAGACGTTTTCACTTGTACTACAGTCGTTCTCAACCGTTTTGGTGTCAAGGAACCCCAGATTGATACACATCAGGCGGTATTTGATAAGATGTAGTCTTAGGGGTCCCAGTCTGATGAGATTGAGTTATTCCATAACTGTCTATACTGTAGATTCTTCAATTAACAATGAAGAATCTGAAACTTATGAACATCATAACCATTCTTATACATTCTTTCACTGAGCTAACTTTTAGTCAGTGAAATAATATTGTCATTAAAATATTCCTTATTTTTCTGGAGAACCCCCTCGAGGACCCCAGGTTGAGAACCACTGCTGTACTATATTATTAATGTGGGTAGAGAAAGTCTAAAGATTTAGGCCTTTGGAGTTTTAGTACATCATAAGACATCATGGTTGATTTTTTTGTCATTGTTTCAACAAATTTTCAGACTCAACCAAGTTTGTCAGATTGACATCTGAGAGAAATTTACTGTATAATATTTGAATGTTTGGCAATAAATTTGAAAAAATAACCTTTTGTTCACCCTTAATTGCATGAGTTAAATACTTTTTTTTTGGTTAAAGACTGCTTCTACTTCATAATGCGATAACCAGCAGCAACATAGTTTTTATGAACTGAGCTATCAGAATAATACAGGAGTGTTGAGAGTGTCAGCATGTGATTTGACCTGATTTGATTGGTCCAGTTCCAACCTTAAAATCAGATGGAATATAGACACAGTCTGTTTTTAGTGACACAAATGTAGTTTTTAGATGGTCAAAGATGGAGAAACTACATGGACTCTGATTTCTTATGATTTCACAACATGTAATGTAAAATCTGTGCAGTTAATACATAACAATTTACTACATGTATATCATATTTAATAACATTCATATTAACTGCCTCCTTGTGAGGATTATAAACAGGATGATTTGCTCGTTTGTGTTTATGAATGTAGCTCCTGTTGCCACAGCAAAGCCTATTGGTCAAGATTCAGCATCAAACCGATGTACCGGCTCTTGTGTCGCTGGAACGGACTGTTTTTGCTGGAATGAGTCCAGCATACCTTCCACTCCCTCAGTCACACCATCATCCACCCTCTGATTCAGTTTCACCCCCACAGTTTGATAAAAACGGGTGTTGCCAATGTCTCCTGCGACACGTCGAGGTTTAAAGTGATATTCTGTCAGAAGCTTCAAATATTCACAAGCACTAAAGTAACAAACAATTAACTTGTGGTGATGCAAGTTCTCTCTGCGGAAAGTAATAAAATGTCATAGAAATGTAGTGAGGAAGAAGGTTCCCCCAAATCAAATGACCCTTAAGTCCAGATATCTTTCTTTTACATGATACCGCAGCTCTAATCCTGTTGTGTTTATCTGTCCTAGGAAGCATTAAGTGTTAATCCAGCAAGGTCTTATATTTACCTTCCAGCCTTTTCTCACATCCACAGCCATCATAACTGAAATAAAATGAGACAGGGGGCACATCTGTTATCATACATTATAGCAGTAATGATGATGACAGAAGACTTTCAGTCACAAACATTATGTTTGCTGTCTTTAATGTGATTTTGGCTGAGAAAGTGACCCAGCATTGGATTAATGAGTTGGATTATGAGTGTCAGTGAGTGATCTGATTGCCTTCAGCTGTTTCCCTCCTGTGACATCTGAGACATCTGAGGAGTGAGAGGATATTCTCTTTGACCTGATGGGACGAACCCTGGATCCACGTCATTCAGACAGATTCAGAGTCATTACATATTTCTATCAACATGCAATTACACTATAAACACATAGGTCTCCACAAACCTATACTCACATCCACACAATCAAACCCACACCGTTATACAATAATCCTAAAGTGCACTTCTTTTTATCTACAGGTACATGATACAATACAAATAAGTTCAATAAATGACGTGTCCAGCTTTTATCTGGATTCATCTGGTTTACTCGTGTCATGGAAAGAGCCAAAGCTCATTTTCAAATGAAAACCAACCTTCAGGATGCCTGAAGTGAGGACATTCACTACAAAGTGATGCAGAGGAGTAAAAATAGAAACAAGACTGGATATTTAAGACATCGCCCAACACACACACATCTCAGACTACTTGGTACACACACATTGATGATGACAACATGAACTGATCGCTCGTTGTATGTGTTTCCTGCGAGTTTTTCTGCTATCTTTTTGTATAGAAAATTGCTGACATTCACACTCCTGACACAATCTCACCATGCACTGTGTGAGCAGAGGAGGCTGCTACCTGGTGAACTCCTGCTGTGAGCTTCAGGAGGACAACCAGTGGAAGAAGGAGAGCTACCAAGCGTGTTGGCTGAGCCTGGTGCTTGAAACAAGACCACAGTACAAGTAGGTGGTTCTCAGCTGAGCTGTGAACTTCGTTAAGTCTTTGTAGATGTTTCTGGTGTAGTGCTCAGTGTGGTATTGTTCTATCTTTTCAAGCCACTTTCTACTTCTACTAAACATCAATACTGTACGTTTTATTCTACTTCATTTATCTGACAAGAGTCAGTTGAGTTAGTGGTTACTTTACAAGTTTATCAAATCTGATGGTTTATTATAGATTAAACTACCCAACAGTATTTACAAAGTAACAGCAATGAAAACGATTAGTCAAAAATCAGTTAGTCCCCAGTTGAGAGAAAACAATAATTGGGAAACTATTTTGATAACATTGGGAGTTCCATTTTTCGTGCAAAAACCCCATTTTAGCGGTTCAGATTTGCTGCCCTTTTCCCTTTGAATAATTTGAATAATTTATCTTTAATAATTTTGAGATTTGGACTGGTGGAGGTTGGTTTGGGCTAAACAAATGTTTTGATGGTGACACTTTTGGTTCTGGGTAATTGTGATGGCACCAGTCTTTAAAAATAGTTCAAAATGAGCTCCACCTCAACCAACTACAACAGTAAAATGCTGCTTTTACATTAATGCAAGAGTTGTAA
>NW_023339807.1:7589082-7592980 GCF_004916995.1 Morone saxatilis
CCCAACAGTATTTACAAAGTAGAGCTGAAACGATTAGTCAAATAATCAGTTAGTCAGTTAAGAGAAAATTAATTATATTTTGATATTTTGATAATCATTGGAGTCATTTTTCGTGCAAAAACATTTTACGGTTCAGATTTGCTGCTTTTCCTTTGAATAATCTGAATAATTTATCTTTAATAAATTTGAAGATTGGACCGTGGTTGGTTTGGGCTAAAAACAAATGTTTGAGGTGAACACTTTTGGTTCTGGGTAATTGTTATGCACCATCTTATAAAAATAGTTCAAAATGAGCCCACCCTCCAAACCAATACCCCCTACAACAAGTAAAATCCTGCTTTTACATTAACGCAAGAGTTGTAATAATCTAATGATAAACTATATGATAATTGTTCTGCATTGAGTACTTTTACTTTTAATATCCCTGATTATACTTTGCATACTTGTAAGTTACAAAAGATGAGCGGTTATAGATAATGGATGGATGGATGGACTTTTACCTGTAAACAAGTACTTTTACAGTGTGGTATTAGTACTTTTATTAAGTACAGGTCTATAAGCTATTTGAAAGAATTTGAAAGAGATCTGATGGTCACAGCGGCTACTTCAGAGAGTGGATTAGAAATCATTTATCTGGTGTGTGTAATGTGTTCCAGGCTGACACTGTCAGAGACAGACAGCATTCACAGAGAGAGTTACAAGCAGCAACAGGTGGTCCACTTCATGGTCCAGAGGAGTCCCAGCCAGACCCTGAGGCTGGGCAGCGACAGCAGAGCCATGACAGAGCACCATCTACCCTTCTTCAACGCCAGCAGGGACCTACATCGTGCAGAACAACAGCCAGTCATACTAAGCAAGGGGAATAATGGAGTGGATAAACAGGAAGTGACTGCCATAACTCAGGACCTTAGCAAGCCAGTCAGAGTGAACTTCAGAGCCTCGAGCCTGATGTCCTCACCGGGGGCGATCTCTCATCGGGTGCAGAGGAGGGAGTGAAGCAAAGGGGTGGAGGGTATTTAACAATGAGCTCAGAAAATATAACATGTTAATGTAATTTACACATGATATATACATTTACTTCTAAATTGTATAAGCTATCTAAACTGTGACATTGGAGAAAATAATAGCACCTTATGGTATGCCCCATGAGTATTGTTTTTATGTGTGACAAACCAGATATCTTCATGTTTTTAGTATCATCCAAACAAAAGAAAAATAACTTGTATTCTTCTTCTAATAAATAAAATACAATTATCTTAAAAATGTGTAACAAGGTTGATTTGATGAATTTGTAAATGATGAGTTGCACTTATTACAAATATAATGTATATACTGTACTGTGCTGTAGATATGGACACATTCTGACACAGATGCTTTACTGGTTGTGTTCATTATTGCAGGAAGAACTGACACATTTGTCATTGTCAGTGATCTTTATGCCTAACAAAGCTTCATAAAATAGTGTCTGGAACCTCACTTTGCCTCCTGTTTTACATTGAAGTTAATAAGATTTTCCTGTTAGAGATAAAAACCCACTTCACATACTTCGCAGCACCCACCCACTAGTGGTAAAACAACATTTTAAAGGGACCTTCAGGGAACTCATAATGTACTTTGGTAAATATATCAGTACTTTTGAGATCCTAAGGAGAAACAGCCTGGATGTGAAGTTCTTACACCAAAAATTTATTAGGAGGATTTCACAGAGTGGTTAGAGTGAGTACATTTGAATTGATGGCATTATATCCAGCACTTAATCACCAAGTTGGTGATAAAAACAAAAACACAGTGTAGAGAGGCTTGGTAAACTGCTACAGCTTTAGGTAATCCTTTCATTGCAGGGGTTAGTGTTGTGGTATGGTATTACAGTACTGAGCACTACTTTGGGCTCTGTTCCCTTATTAAGATTCACATGCACCTTCGGTGTCCTCTCTCCCTGATAGTTAAAAAGCTCCCACAAACCTACAATGAAGACCAGAAATGTTAAGCCAGTGATTAGAAGCAGACACACTATTCAATGTATCGCTCTTTACATATTAGAGTATAACGAGCGATGTCATTTATGGAAGGAAACTCCAAGTTATGGACCGAAGTGTTGGTAAAAACAAAGTACCACAGACATTATGATTAATATCTCCGTGCACACATTAATGCATGGTTTCAACAGACTTCAATCAGTTTTCCATCAAAATATTGTTGGAAAAAATATTCTTGATAATGTCTGTATGGTTCCTGGCAGTTTTGTTCAACACAGCAGTTTTTAATGTCATTATTTGTTTTGTGAAGATGCGTGTTTATCACATCACATAGTGAACAGTTATTAGGGAACAAAAATGTCCAGACATACAATATATGCTTCCAGCATTAATTCATGACACTCCGAGAATGTGAGTTAAATTGACAAAATGTTCAGAGGGGCTAAACGGATACAAAAAATACATCTCTATGCATTTAACATCAGTTGTGTATCCAATATGGATATCACCTGAATGATCATAGTGCATTTTTATCATTATATGCTTTTTTTCACACAGTTAATTTAAACTACTAGTCTTAATTGGGGCTTCTGAAGTTATGGTAATGTTGTATTTCAGCATGCTCAAAAATAAAATAAAAAATAAACCTTTTAAAAACTCTGAGATTAAGGGAGGAACTTTCAGATGTTAAACATTATCTTGTCGAGGTTGCCTCGTTTCTTTTCCGTAACAAGTGAAGAGAATTACACAGAGTGTAAAATACATGCATTTTCCATTCCTGATCCATATACTTTCAACAAGTCTGTTTCTGTGTTTTTGTCACTTTGTGTGAGACTGGATTCTCTCTCCTAATATGGCTTCTTCAGCTCTCTTGTGTTTCTGGACAGTGACCTGCAGCTGCCAGTACTTGAGGTACACCCACATGAGGCTTCCATTCTTCCGCTTGTCCATGTTTAGCAGGTCCGCACAGTAATTATCTCTCTTGAAAATATCCTTCAGATCGGACTCCAGATCCAGTCCTTCCCCGATGGGTTCCCTGACGACCTTAAGCAGCATGTTCTTCTCCATCTCCAGCCGTTGCTCTCGAGGTTGGAGTAGGGAGCAGTACGCATTCTGGCGCTCCACAAGCTGACCCTCTAGCTCCTTCAGAGTGGCGTTGGCTCGATAGTACCAGCTGTCCTCTTGTTGCAGCGCTTGGTGCAGCACAGCCCCTGCAGCGCCGGACTTTACCAGCCTTTGCGTCTCTTCCTCCAAGGCCTCGCGCTCCTTGTAAGGGAGAAGACAGTTTGGGGAAACATGCACAATAGTATACATAGAGAGTCAAAGTGGGAGCAAGACGAGAGTTTACCTTCTGTAACTGTTTCCGTTCTTCCATCAGCTGCTGGCTCTGTGAAACCAGGGCCTGCTTGTAGCCTTTGACCCTCTGTCTCTCCTTCTCCAGCTCCAGCTCTAGTGTAGCCGCTGCCCTGCGCCTCTCTGTCAGCGTCTCCCGGTACCTTGCCTCCATCTCGCTTTTGATTGTGGACACATCCTTGTCATACTGGGCTTTGACATTCTGGATCTCCCTCTGAGACTCCTTGGTCCAGATCCAACCTGAAGGCACGGTAAGGTATATGACACAGGATAGAGAAGATATTCATCTGTCATGGTCTTAAAGCACAAATGTATTTCCTGAAGCCCAGAACAGCTGCAGCAATGCATCTGCGTGTCTCCCAGGTTTGAAAGAGATAGAAAAGTTACGATGATAATGGGAGCTGCTTCAAACAAAATTGAGAATGCATTTGAAAGAAAAGCAGAAGACCCTAGACCCTAATAAAAACTCTAGTCTAGTTAAAATCTGATATAGAACAGTCTTTTGTAGACTTTCATTTGTCATTCTTAAGAAAACAAACGTAGACAAGTGATGTGTGTGTGTGTGTGTG
>NW_023339807.1:7593080-7611469 GCF_004916995.1 Morone saxatilis
TCCAAGCTGCTGGCTGCGCCTTCGAGCTTTGTACGCACTAAATGTGTTGTGTTTTGAAAAAACGCCACATACAATGTAAACTTCCTTCCGTATCCAAGATGGGCTTGTCAGTTTTATAGATCAGCAATTTGTTAATGTTTTTTAAGAGAGGGGATAAGAGGAAAAGGTGAAAAGATTGAGATGTAAGACATGTCATGACTGGAGCGTTATTTACTTCTTTGATAACCTTATACATCACAAACTTAAACCAGACATGGAGCTCATTATCACCTCGTTCTGTTACCAAACCATTATTGGCTAATTAGCAGAGCAATAATTGTTCATATAGTATCACTATATCTAGAGCTACTACAATTATTTAAACAATTATTCAAATACTCATCTGACTATAAAAATTCTTTTTTGAGTTTTACACATAAACAACACATGGTAGAGTAATAGTTCTGAGAAGCAGCAGCGTATATTTGTAATCGACCCTGAGGTGAATAAATCTATATCAATGACGTAATGAAATAAATGAACATGAATGAAAAGTAAGAGGCAATCACCTATGCTGCGCACTAAACTGATTGTTAGTCAAATGCTTGGCAGTGCGAGCAAATGTCGGTTGACATTAAAAGGCGCGCCGCGCGAGCGAGTGGCGATGTCGTCTATGCCGCACATATGTACGAAAGAAAAATGAGGGACTCCATCTACTTCCTACTACCTCTTGTCCACAAACCCCGTGTTACTTCTTAGTCCATTGTCTTAGTATAAGCGTCTATCGCTTCGGCATTTTCCAGAATTTTCAGTTCCAACCCATAACCCTACAGAATACTTTTAGAACTTAAACAGCTTATAATGTTATTCTACAGTCGCTATGATCAAGTTTGATTAATGAACAGCCTGGTGAGTAAGCTATAAAACTGCCACATGCAGCGGTGTTGTTGCGCGAATCACCATGGTTCATGTTTGGATATTAATGTAATAAATAATATGAATATAAGCCATGTGTAATATGATGGGTTCATAGGACATGAAAATGTTAAACCAATTAAAAATTATAACTTATATATTTGTACACATAGCTTTTATAATTCGAATCAATAAGTATATAATCTTACTAACACTAAAAAGTAGAGCGTGTCTAAGTGATAAGTAAAGCTGGTAACCTTTTTTTGTTCTCATTTAATTATTTCCTCAAAAAACAATTGTAAGGGACAAAAAATGAGTGTCCGGACTTATAGGACTCGTCTGTAATTATTCTCTAATGATTCGCTATAACGTTAGTAATAACTCTAGGCTGCTGCAGTTTTCTATATGGTGCGGTAAATTCGCCCCAGCCCAAGCCGGCTCCTGTACTAAGCCATCCCCAATAGCTCAATTACCGCTCTCGACCATAACTCAGCTATGAGAGCTCATGTCCTTGTTAACCAGTATCCCTCAGTCCTGACATTGATTTTGTAAATAAAAGTTTCGTCCACCGTGCTACAAATGTATTCGTATCCACCTACTAACCGCATGTAATGACAGTTATAGTCACAACTATCGCCTACAACCAGTGACATTAGCGAGCGGTCAGCGTGGTGTGGTAACCTTAGAAATCCCGGTCATCATTCTGAACCAATCACTTTAGAAACACCAGTGAAGCGACAAGGAGACCCGGAGCAGATATTATAATGGGCCTCGAAGCATCAAACACTTAGCCATTATTAAGCTGGTTCCCTTATATTCCTTCAGCTTCAGCCAACGCCGAACACAAAATAAATAATACATAACAGTCTAATGACTATAAGAGGTGACCCTCAAAAGAAGAAAAACTTGAAAAAAAAAAAAAAAATGAACACTATAGATAAAAGAATATACCCACCATAATAATAAAAAAAAAAAACAAACCACTAATTAATAAAAACAAACAGGCCCGGTACCCTATCCGCTATATATACCTAGTACCCTATATAAAACTTACTGGAGTATACGGTATCAACTGAGTGAATCAGAAGTAATATACTATTACACCCACCACTTTCCACCCCCCCCTACAAAACTATCACCACACACACACCACACACAACCATTAACAAAATATACACATCACAACAAAACAAACAAACACAAAACAAACAATACAACCATATAAAAAAACCCTAAGCCACATACATCCACAACCCCCACAATACAACACAAAAAAATATAACACATACAACACAATAAGATAATATAACAAAAATAACAAATATAAAAAAATACATCAATATAAAAAAAAAAAAAAAAAAAAAAAAAAAAAAAAAACAATAAAAAAAAATATTATATATATATAATGTATGTATGTGATATACTATATATTATGTATGTATGTGTATATATAATACTATATGTATACTATATATAATAGTATACACATCATTATATACATATATAAACAATATAAATATATCTAATAGTTTATATATAATATATACATACATATATATACATATATACACCAACACACACACAACAAACAAACACATACAAACCCACACCACAACACCTATACACACACACACACATACACACAAACCAACACACATAACAAAATCACACATAAAAAAATATACAACAATAAACATATAATAAAAACAACAAACATCACCCAAATAAACATAATTACAACACAAAAAAAATACAATACATATATCATACCACAACAAAAACAAAAACAAAAAACCACCACAACCCACCCACCAACACACAAACACAACCACAAAAACACAAAAAAAACCACAACAAACCAATACACATACAAAAACCATAACATCACCACACAAAAATTACCACACCCCACCACCATCCCATCCATTACCACATAATATACACAACAACACAACAAACACAACACAACACAAAAACACATAAAAATAAAAAAATACAAAAAACACACATATAATAATATTAAAAAATAAAACATAAATATATAACCACCATATAACACCATATATATATAATATACTATACACACCACACATACACACCACATACACACACACACACTGTACTTTTATACAAGAGTTTACACTTCCCACTACTAATATGACAAATTCAACAACCCCTATGTTTCTCCTGTCTGTTACCTCATCCTCAGACACATCTCCTTGTGTAACTTACGAAATGCAGCCAGTCCCAGCATGGGGACCAGCAGGGCGTAGTTCCACTGGTTCCCATCACCGGCCCCCGCCCCCCTTCCTCTGGGGTCTGGTTGGATGTTCCATCTGGGGGGGTCATTCAGGTTGTTCATGGAGGCTGCTGTCACATACACACACGGCAAACCAAAACACCGCACTCCCAAAATGAGTCCTCTAAATGTTCAGACGTAGCAGCACACAGTGATACTGCAGCAGTTTGAACCATCGAGAAAGTGGCTCAGTTGTAAACAATAAAGTTCATTCCACATGTCTATATTTTGTATTTTACTACAAGGACGTTGCTTTCAGCTTAAAATACGGTGTTGCAAATAAGAGCTGGATGTGACAGAACTGCGACGGGCAGCAGCAGCAGTACCAGTCTCACATGATTTACAAGTTTGACAGTCCAGCTAACCACAAACAAGGCTAGCTGTGAGCTAACGTGCTAGCTAACGTTTAGCCTGCTGGCTCATGCTCGCTAGAGTATTTCATGCAAACATAACATGAGGCATAGCAGCTTTGTAAGTCCAACAACAAGTCCGTGTATGTCTATGAAATGAATGGTGCTGTGGCTCACCTTGAAAGAAAAGTCTAGGTCACTTATACATTTGTTCCTGCCAGCCAGCTTACACAACCTTTATGCATTAGCGGTCAATCTACACCGAGGGTAATTCATGAAAACACACTCATGTGAAAGTCGCAATAGGTGTTAAAAGTTAAAGCCTGTGTTTATTTATTTGGATTTACTACAGCCAATAAAACATTATTTGTTATTCAAAACTTGTCAATATGTGTTTTTACAGGAAAGTATTAGGTGTAACATACGTGATACCCCCGTTTTCGGAGAGTGGTATGGTCCTACATGCAGCATATCTGCACATCCGCCGTGCCTCAGAAACGGTCCTTCAATTGAAAACATGGCGAGTGTCCGTGCTGCGTCCCGTCTCCTCTCCAAGAGGATACTGTCGAAAACCAAAGCAGTGAGTAGTAACAACTAGATATTAAATCGGTCACATATCTGTATGTGTGCCTGTTGTCTTTTTTAACTCTAAAAGGAAGACTTTTGCAGCCTTTTCAGCTTTCGTAACCAGCAGACTCTGACTTGCGTAAGATGTGTTATGTAGCTCAGGGTGTTTCAATGTGACACCATGAAGAAAAGAGTGTTTGCGAGTCCTATGAAATGTTATATAGATTAATATTGTCTCTATGTGTTTCAAGTTATAGATAGCGTAATGTTTTCAGTAACTTGTCAACGTATTCCGCTGTGTTAATATCAGTCAGCGTTACCTCAGTTGTTGCCCTTGTGGCAAACAGTTGTAGCTACTGTATGTTAGCTAGCAACATGTTAGGTAGGATACAATGCAAATACCTTTAATGGCAACTTTAAACTAAAGGCATCATTCTGATTTAAAGTAAAAACCATCTCCAGATTAAAATGTGTTTAAAAATGTGCACAGTAATGAATGATAACGCATATTAATACTTTATTGTGGACTGTTATGATTAAGTGTTATTAAGAATATACTTTTAAATCTGCCTTCAATATGTGCATAAACATAGCAGTGCGTGTTTATTAGTATATTAGCATTAGCAGCCATCAGTATGGTTTATGTTGTTCCACATTTGCTGCTTTTCTTTGATTTCTCCACTGATATAAATTGGGATTTTTTTTCCCTGCAAGGTCCCTGCTGCTGCAGTTCACGGCTCCAGGAACTTTCATTTCTCCATCTATGGCAAGAAGAAAAACGCCCAAGTATCAAATGATGTAAGTTACATTTGCTGTTCTGTGTATATCAGCATTTGATATGGTTATTAGTGTGGTTGCATGATATGATGTAGTACTCTACATGGGTAGAAAAATGAGTCTAACAAACCTATGATCTATACAATAATGGCTTCAAACCGGTGTTGTGCTATGCATGCTCACTGGCACTCACTGACCTATAGTGAGGGATTAAGTTTCCACTTTGTGCAAGCTGCTCTTTATTGGAGGTTTCACCGAAACGTCTCTCCTTCAATGTTTTCAGATCTCCACTCAGTACCCAGTGGTGGATCACGAGTTTGATGCTGTGGTGGTAGGAGCTGGAGGAGCAGGACTTAGGGCAGCCTTTGGCCTGTCAGAGGCTGGCTTCAACACTGCCTGCATCACCAAGCTCTTCCCCACCAGGTCTCACACCGTTGCTGCACAGGTATAACAACACACTGTATACGTTGGTTGAGGATATACATTGTTTTTGTATGATTTTCTACACAGTGTCATCAGGCTGAAATCCTCCTGTGTTCATTAGACTGGGGTTTAACTAACTCAATACTGATTTGTTATGCAGAAGGAAGCTCCTTATAAATATAATTGACTGTATTCTCTGTAATTTTGTTGGATTGATGACTATTAGCTGGTTCACAGGGTGGGATCAATGCAGCCTTGGGGAACATGGAGGAGGATGACTGGAGGTGGCATTTCTATGACACAGTGAAGGGATCTGATTGGCTGGGAGACCAGGATGCTATCCACTACATGACAGAGCAGGCTCCTGCAGCTGTAGTGGAGGTAAGGTCTCACACACATGCACATAAGAAGTTATGTTAGCTTACAGTTCCTGGCTTTTTGGCACTAAAAGAGAAACTTTAGGGAATGAAAGTCATTCAGTTAGAATATGCGAGATACAATTTAGGGGAAAAAAACAGTTTATTTATTGATTAATTATTAATTTTCTTGACCTCATGTTGCTGTGCCACTTTCCCAGCTGGAGAACTTTGGCATGCCGTTCAGCCGCACTGAAGATGGGAAGATCTACCAGAGAGCCTTTGGAGGTCAAAGTCTCAAGTATGGAAAAGGAGGCCAGGCTCACCGCTGCTGCTGTGTAGCAGACAGGACAGGACACTCGCTACTGCATACACTTTATGGAAGGGTGAGCCCATGCACCTGTTATCCATCTTCTCTGCAGCTCAGTCCACACATCAAGAAACCAGTTTTAATCTGGAGTGCCATTTGAACTCATGTAACCATGCATCTGTCTGCCCCCCATCTTCTGTTCAGTCGCTTCGTTATGACACCAGTTACTTTGTGGAGTACTTTGCCTTGGACCTGCTGATGGAAAATGGAGAGTGTAAAGGAGTGATTGCTCTCTGCATGGAGGACGGATCTATTCACCGCTTCAGAGCCCAGAATACTGTCATTGCCACCGGGTAGGCTACTCTCACTGTTAAAAAATAAATACTTAATCTGAGAGCTGATATGAGACAAACATTTCTCCAGCTGTGCATGTGTAAATAAAAGTTTATAAATGAGTTATATCTTTCTGTCCAGGGGTTATGGAAGAACCTTTTTCAGCTGCACATCTGCCCACACTAGTACTGGAGATGGAAATGCAATGGTGACCAGAGCTGGCCTGCCCTGCCAGGATCTGGAGTTTGTACAATTCCATCCCACTGGTGAGAGAAAGAACCATATTAACTTAATAAACCCAAGTCATAAAATATTTGTGACGTGTAGCAGCAGCAGGGTAAAGCAGAATTCTACTATGAAAGTCAGTAGCTGGAAAGCTCCACTGTAGGTACATTCATACTTAAAAGACCCATCTAGATTACTCATACTAAATTGAACTAGTAAAGGCATTCTATCAATGACGGTTCAGAGTTCAGTATTTTATTGTCTAGCTGTAAATGTGTGATAAGACACTGTATAAATAGTGTGAACTGTGTTTCATTCAGAGTCTGTTTGTCCTTATGTCTAGTGGTTAATGACATTCCTTAATTCTGTATCTCTGTTTGCACAGTCACTCAGATTTATACATCTGAAGGCCAGGATTTTTAACGTCTGTTTGGGTCTAGTTGTTTACAATGCGCTCCAATAATAGACCTCACTTACATAAAGACATCTTTATTTTTGTTCCTACCGGACATTTGACACCGGACTCAGTTATGTATGAAGTAGCTCAGTGTGGCCTGTGGTCACCCAAGGCACGAGCCAGTGTTCATTGAGTTACAGTGCAGATTTTTCTCACCCTTTTAGATATGATGCAAGTGTCTAGTAATGGAAATGCAGCATACCTTTGAGAGATATATATTTAAAAGCCTTTGACTGTGAAGACTTTCTCATTAGTCCGCAAAACAATTTTGTCACTGGCCAATGAGAGCGCAAAACTGAAATATATTATATTAGTATATTTTTTTATTGTGGAACATAATAGAATAATATAAACAGTAGCTCAACAAGGCTGATGGGTAGAGTTTTATATGGATTACTAATGTTTGTATTCCTTTTTCTAACTAATACATTGAATGAATGTGAGCACTGAAAACAGTTTGAGGGTACAAAGTAACACCATTTTCAGAGGATCAGAAAATTGGAGTAAAGGAGTAAATTTACAGTTTAAATTCCATAGTGAACAGACTTATCACTGCTGGGGCAATAAAGTACTCTATTGTAGTTTTTATTGAGGCAGTATTGTGTCATAACAACAGAGCTTTGAGGATTTCATGTTCATATGCTATTTAATAGTTTACTATACAACCATTCTTGTTCTTGTCTTATTAATTGGTCAATGAATGGATCCAGTAGCCTGGATAAAGCCTTGTTTCAGAGCAGGTTAGATGTCTTAGTTTCCATGGTAACCCGATGTACCCCACAAAAACAGACTACTCCGAGATTAAGATCAAAGTTAGCTTTCTACAACACATCTGTTTGGTGTCAGTGTTTCCAATGTTTGTATTCATAAATAATAAGTGAACTGCATCCACAGTGCGACTCTCTTTTTAACCCAGTTCTCAAACTGTGGAGCATTGGGCAACTGGAGGTGGGGCATGGATGACCAGAGGAAAATATGGAGTGGAATTTAGTTAAATAAATATTATTTATGATACATTTAAAATAAACAACCAAGAGTTTGCTCACTAAAATTAACTTGGATCTTTCTGTATTAGTTTTGGTTCCCCTATCGTTGTGAATGATTGCTAGAGATTGTGAAGAGTGAGGGGTTTTTTGGGGCTTCTGAAGGGGGCATGCCTACAGAGAACGTTTAAGATATTAATTTAACGTGAATCTTAACAGGGATCTACGGAGCTGGTTGTCTGATCACAGAGGGTTGCCGTGGTGAGGGAGGAATCCTGATCAACAGCGAGGGAGAGCGCTTTATGGAGCGCTACGCACCCAATGCCAAAGACCTGGCCTCCAGAGACGTGGTGTCCCGATCCATGACCATAGAGATCAGAGAGGGCAGGTATGGAAGATATGTGTGTGATGTCACTGTAAAATGTCAATAACCACATTTATAAATAATATACCACTTTAGTTTGAGGTTTTCTGTCTCGAAACAACTGAGTAACCTTCTGCCGTTGCTTATTTTAATTTCCTTGTTTATTCGTTCAGGGGTGTTGGTCCAGAAAAGGACCACGTGTACCTGCAGCTTCACCACCTGCCTCCCCAGCAGCTGGCCACAAGGCTGCCTGGTATCTCGGAGACAGCCATGATCTTTGCTGGAGTCGACGTCACTAAAGAGCCCATTCCCGTCCTCCCCACCGTTCATTACAATATGGGTGGAATACCCACAAACTACAAGGGACAGGTAGGTAGTATGTGCACGGCCGTATGCATCCACACACACTTCCACCTCACTCTCTTCTAGATACTTCCCTGTGAGCATCCCCCAATCAAAGTGACACACCTTTTTTTAACATTTTCCCATCAGGCGATCACTCATACCGATGGAGCTGACAAGGTGGTTCCTGGACTGTATGCCTGCGGTGAGGCAGCATGTGCCAGTGTCCACGGTGCTAACCGGCTGGGTGCCAACTCCCTGCTCGACCTGGTGGTGTTCGGGAGAGCCTGCGCCCTCACCATCGCCGAGGAGCACAAACCTGGTGAGGGCCACTGTTCTGTAGTTTTATTAGAATACAGAGTTTCTGCTTTTAGTTTTTAAAACTTGTGCATGATGATGTGTTTGTGAAACATGAATTCATCTTCTGTTTTGATATCAAATAATACCCCAACTTAGTCAATATTGGTATGCTCCACAGCAGGAGACTCAAACTCATATTGTCTTGGGGCCACTGTCAGCATTGTCACCTCATAGGAGGGCCACTTTAGTGTTCAAAATACTACAAGAAAGTGCAATATTCTGAAAATATTACCATTACTAACATTCTATAAAGTATGCAAACAGCAGTTTCTTTACATTTTATATCATCCTTTTATTCTGTTTGTTCTTTGCAGTCAAACAACAAGTTAAAGTTTGAAACCTGCTCTTTTTAAATTGATATGAAACAACTAGAAAAAATCTATATTTTGGGCTAGATTATTATATATTATATTATTATATGTTGCAGGGAGGGAGGGCCAGCAGTTTGAGACCCCTGCTCTACAGGCAGGATAATGCCTGACCGTACACATTGCCTGCTTGCTGATTCTGGTGTTCTGTTTTGTCTTCAGGAGAGAAACTGTCCCCTCTGAAGCCGACTGCTGGAGAGGAGTCTGTGGCCAACCTGGACAAGCTGAGGTTTGCCAACGGAAGCCTGAGAACCTCTGAGGTCAGGCTCAACATGCAAAAGGTACGCACTCAAATATGCACACACTTGTTGAGACCTGCAACCTTGTGCATTAGAAAAATGATTTGGATATGTTTGTAAGAAGTGCAGGTAAAGGTAATTGAACATCACAAACGCACATATTCCGTCACTGTACATTAGATGCTATGCGGCAGTAAGCCGTATTCTGCCGCTGTCACATAAACTTACTAGACAAACATTAATCACTGATCTCTTCCTCCCTTTCCTTACAGACCATGCAGGCCCATGCTGCAGTGTTCCGTACCGGCTCTGTTCTAAAGGAGGGATGCGACAAGATGGACGCCATTTACCAGACCATGGACGACCTCAAGACCTTTGACAGAGGTACTGCACCACTTTGTGTGCACGTTTACAGAGCCTTCCTCTTCCTTGTGCAGAAAGGTGCCATAATACTGCAACACAAGTAGTATAATAGGTCTCCTCTTTATCCTTCCTCTCCTGTCCTCCAGGCATTGTGTGGAACACAGACCTGGTTGAAACATTGGAGCTGCAGAATCTGATGCTGAACGCTGTCCAGACCATCCACTCTGCTGAGCAGAGAAAGGAGAGCAGGGGAGCCCACGCCAGAGAGGACTTCAAGGTCACTTTTACCATTCTTTATCTGTGTGTCTGTTCTTTCTGATCCTTCGTCCTTGAAGTGTTTCCCTCTGCTCTGTCTATCCATCGTTCTGTCAAGTGTTTTTTTCTGTTATTCTCTGCTTACCGTAGGTCATTTTACATCAATCTCCCACAGTTTGCTCCCACAACTTTTTATTTCCCATTCTTAATTTGTTCTTTGTATTTCTTATTCTTTCTGCCTTAATAAGCAAGTACAACTCCGACTCTCCTCTGACATTGTCTTTGTTGACTGTAATCCAGGACCGTGTGGATGAGTTTGACTACTCGAAGCCCCTGCAGGGTCAAGAGAAGAAACCCTTCGATCAGCACTGGAGGAAACACACTATGTCCTACGTTGACCCTAAGACTGGAAAGGTATGGTGTCCTTCAGTGTGTGTTATTAGATTTTATTAGGTGGCTTTAGTAACTGTTATTAACTTTAAAGGCCAGTAGAGTCAGAACTATGTGATTTAACTTAACTTTGTAATTACAGGTTACCCTGGAGTACCGTCCTGTTATTGACCACTCGCTGGATGAGCAGGACTGTGCCCGTGTCCCTCCTGCCATCCGCTCCTACTAAGAAGATCACTCCTCTTCTTTCCTCCCTCTCTCCTATTCCCTCTCCCTCCCTCTCTCACATCCAATTCACTCATTCATTTACTATTTATGGAGATACCTTTCCTGTAATAGAGATGGCATTTTGGGACAAAATATGCTTGGTGTTGCACATGAGTATCCATTTAGAACAGTTAAATACAAAACTGTCATGTCTTTAAACTTCATGTGTGTTCTGCCTTGATTTAATCTATTTGCAGCACATCGATTTCAATATGGTTCTTGCGACCTCTCATTGTGCGTGAGCTGGTCTTGTATATATATCATAAGGCACTCGAGACAAGTGGGCTGGAATTTTCAGCTTCAAGCTGAAGGACAAAAAAGAGAGAACAGTTAACATGTTGCAGGACTTAAGCTTGGCCTTCTGTAATGACACCGTACTCTTGTTGCTTTGTCTTTCATTGAATTAAAATCTTCAATTATACCTTCTCTCCTTTGGCCTTTTTGAAGTGAGGGGATTTTGGTAATGATTGTAACTTGAAATGGACATGCGAAGAGGGAAGTTTTAAGTTTGTAAATATTGCATAAATGTACAATAAACCTGCCGAGTTATACTGTTTGTACTTGTTGAAGTCTGAGGTAGGTTTTCTCACTCACTATGGCCTTCAGTCTTGGAGAGTATTTACTTCTTGTGATGCTTCATGCGTGTGGTCCAAATTATAAAGTGCATCTTCATCAAGCTCATGTTCAATAGATAATCAGCTGATCTATAGGCTATAAATTGTATCCAAATGAAGCAGCTGGATGCTTGTACTGTATCTATTTAACCACATTATGGTGTAACATCTGTTGGAACAATGGCTTCGTTTTGCTGTCGCTTTCTCTGAAAAAAAAAAAAAAAGAGCTGTTAGAGTAATTGGGCTTTTTAGGTTGTTGAGTGCTTTTCCAGAAGTTAGGAATTATTCTGAACATCAATGCCAGCTTTAAGTGCTTCAAGAGCAGCTGACAAGAGTGGGTCCCAGTAAAACAAAGCAGTGTCTGATGTAGAATTGATGCGAAATCCCCACTGACTGGAACATTTTCTGCGACTCCAGAAAAACTGAGTAACGAAGTATTGAACAAACTCACGTGGCGTGTTTCTGGGACTGAATCATTGTTTAATTTATTTGCCTGTTTTAAAGTGAGTTAATTTTCTTCTGGTTTTGCCATTTTTACTTCATATGTTTAATAAAGTGTAGACTATGCATAGAAACAAAATCTCTTGGTTTGGCTTCATCTAATGGGCAGGAGAGGGGAGGGGCACGGGCATATAGAGCCCTACACTAAATCATGTACATGTGATACAATGATGAGTTTTGTTGAAACTATTTCAGTTAACGACCTGCAGCTTCGGCCCTGACACGTGTCAGCTCCACCAGGCGAACCAGGGTGGCACCCTGACAGGCAGCTTTTTATTGAATCCTATTCCTGCTTATAGCCACCAGGGGGCAGCAGAAGCATATTGTTGAACCAGAGGCAGTTTAAAATGTTGACTTTAAACAGGACGTTAATGTTTCCTCTGTGGCTGCTCACAGGCTGTTAAAATTTAACATGACAAAGGATGGCATTATGGTGGGTGGTGCAGTTCTTCAACAATAGCTTTGCTGTAAACAGCTGTACTGGAAATTCTGCAGAGGAAGTCAACATTTACCTAACAAACACTTAAGCAACTGGAGAGCGTTTCAAATCCAGAAAGGACAGAGCTGAAAGGCATGGAGGAAGCTGGCACCCTTACTATTGGCACAAATGAAAGGATTGTTATGGGAACAGAAAGGAAATACTGGTTTTTACCTTAATGCCACTCCCTTTGTTGAACCAGCTTTTAGCTACTATGTATGTTGGGGAGGATTTCTGAAACATGATCAGCATGTGATCAGAGTGAGGTAATCCCTAAATAAAAACTGAGCAAATATTTATTATTGGCTCACATTATTGAAGTCAGTGCCATGTGACATTGAGGTTCACCTCAGCAAAGGTAAGGAACAGATAAGAACATTTTTAATGGGTGTTAGCACCTCGTGCATGGTTAGACAGGATGAGTTAAGTGTTTGGGAACAACATAGTTTAATGGGAAACATCTCAGAAGCTCCTATGATGTTTCTCATGTAATCTAACCCAATGAGACTTTTTGCACTGTAACTCTTTTATTTAAAAGTATGCATTTTGCATCAGGTATTCTTAAGTAATTGTATAATATTGTTGTTCAGGACTGTACAAGAGGTAGGCTGATAACCAGGGACTGTGATTAACACTATGGCTGTGTGCTCAGGGCACAATGAGACACCGGAAAAATCCACTTCTGTAGGGCTACATAGTCAAGGAGTTGTAGGACAGAGAAGACTGGCACCAATTGATGTTGGTTTTATATAAAATATGTGCCATGTATTCATTAACGTAAATACACATTCCTGTCTACTTGAGAATCATAAACAGCACATTGTTATGTCGAGACCCTGCATATTTGACCAAATCTCTCTGGGAGGCATGGTGTGAAGGTTCAGTGTTATAGTGTGGTTCTTTCAGATTTGCTCGTCTCACGACATGCAGTACAGCAACCACATGACTCAAGAAAGTGGTTTTAAGGAAGCAACACATTTTTTCCAGAATGTCGATGGCCTAGTTAAAAGGTAGATGGGTTGCAGTAAATTTCTGCAGCTCCCAAAGTGTTGAACCTGTGCAATCGCAGCACCTTCTTCTTTGTAAAGCAGTTCACATCAACAGAGGCAGGGTCTCGTGCATGCTCAATTAAGCCTGTTGTGGATCAATTTAACTTAAATGACAGATATTGGCGATTATTAATGGCTTCCAGGGCAGATGATCTGGCCCTGCAGAAGATATTTATCACAAACAGCTGCAAGTTCTCTGAAGCACTTGAAAAAGAAGAGGAAAAATCCTGTCCATTTACAGCCTAAGCTAATTTGCAATGCTTGTCCCAGCTATATAAACACAACTTGTGTTCCTAGTTGTGATACACCCATGATCCACTGAAAATATATAATCCATATATAAGGACAACTCAGTTGCATTGATTCATCATGTTTATAAATCAATCCAGTTTGAATTTTAAGGAGAATATTAAGCGTGTTGGAGCAGTCAAATGTTCAATGTTAATTTCTGGCCACAAACAAAAAGATTTCATCATGGTTAGAGAGGTGGACAGTGGGAGAAAAAGGTAGATTTAAAAAAAGTTATTATTCCAGTATCTTTATTTCCAAAGGAGACAATAAAGACGTCCCCAGTATGTGTCAGTGATCACCTTACATGTCAGGCTTTGTAAGGGGAATTCCTCGAGGAGAGATGCCCACAGTAGAAAGGCAAGTTTGAAATGACAAAAACGAGAGAAAAAAAAGAAGATGTTGTGGGGCAAAAGGAGAAGAAGAGGAGATATGAGGCAAATGGCAAGGACAGAGTGGGTGACAGTGGAGTAAGAGCTTTGCAACTGATGACAGGTGATAAGATAAGGAAGGGCCAAAGGAAGGAGGAGCAATGGTTAAGTATAAAGAATTGGGATATGTGGGGGAGGAATGAGCAGAGTGATAGGCAAGGAATAGGAGACGAGTGTGACTGAAGTGGGAGAGCAGTAAAATGAGGACGTGAAGGGGAGGGTGGGGAGAGAGCAGGAGAGCAAGAGCAAACATTTACCGTAACAGCCTTGGAACACTAACAGTAATTCCTAATGACTCTCAAATGTGGGACAGTGCTCAACAGCTTTTGGCTAATCCAAAGCTGTGGTTCTACTGACGTACTGAGGGGGTGACAGTTCTTTCTCTGACACAATGTGAGAAACTTTAACTTCAAACAAGAGGGTACTTTTACTTTCATGTTGACTGAACATGGTTATACCTGTTATACCATGGTAAGGGCTATAATTATTTATTATCACATGATATTTTTTTCAGTACTGCCCAACAATTTATGGCAATAATTTATGGCAATAATTCCTAAATTACAATTAATCAAATTATCAGGAGAAAAATGATAATTATGACTTTATGAGCCATTATGAGACACTGTGCTTCAGTTTTGACAGTGTTTGCTAGAGGTTTGACAGTGCTGACTGAAACTGCACAAAAAAAGGACTGAACAGCCTCCTGCAGCACAATCCACTGTCGCAACAATCCCACATTTTGTCTTCTGACAGCCCGCAAGTGGGTACAAAAACATTTCATAACTAACATTACTTCCTACAGCAGGCGGGACAAAATATTTACAGTGCGACCTTTGTAAAGTAAATTTAAGCCTTTTTAATATCTTCTATGGCTTTTTCTTGGGGAAACTAAATGCAATACTTGTTAAGATGTGTAGATACCTTGAAAGAAACTATTATTGTAATTTTTCTGTCACCATCAGCCAAGTGCTTTCTTTTTCTGCACACACACGAATAAAATAGCTTAATCTTTCTAATATAATATTAAGACACATGCTCAATTTAATGACAGAGATAAAGTCATACATGCTTTTATATCATCATCTTGGCTTACAGTAACTCTTTTAACATCCCACTCAGTCTCACAATTACATTTAATCCAGAACTCAGCAGCCAGGTCCTCTCATATCACTCACCAATTTTAGAATCACTGTGCTGGTTGCCCTTTAAGCCCATGTTATTAATTACCTACAAGGCTATCCATGGTCTGGCTCCAGACTCTATCATGAATGTTTAACCCCTTACAACCCAGCCAGGCCTCTAAGATCAGCTGATCAAAACCTTTATGCTGTTCCACCGAGCAGATAGAAAACCAAAGGTGCCTCCTGAATACTTACAAAATGGCCTGTACTTAACAAGGTTTTATCTTTCCATTATTTTATGTTATCACTGACATTCTGCCATAATCTATTTTAATTGTGCTTGTAGTATCATCAGTTTACTTTTTTTTGCGCCTTTATCTTGTTCTTAATTTTGTATGTTTACATATGGTTTTCTTAATGTTTGTTCTGTATATATTTGAATCTGGGAAGGACTTTGTGCTTGAGCTCGAAAAGTTCTTTATAAATAAAATTATTATTATTATTATTATATACCTGCAGGTCTTGTGGTTTTTCCTCAGAATAGACCTTTTTCACAGCAGCCAGTGACATTAAATAGTAGGGTAATCACAAGTGTAAAACTAATTAAGGTTCTGTTCCATTTAGTGTAGCAGAGCCTTTCCAGCGAGCAAACATACACAATAGCAGCACCCTGACTCTGTTTGACCTGAATGGAATAGAACCTGAATTAGTGTCACCTACCCTACTATCACTCGACTATTTCATGTCAAAATGGCTGCTGTGAAAAAGGCCTATTCTATACATCATACACCAAAGTTGATGAATTTCCTGCCTCATTTACAGTTTAGCTTTCTGTGAAACCAACTCGGACAATAGTCGGGTAATAAAGAAATGGATCTAACAGACAGATAAAGACAAGGTAGAAGGTAAGTTGGGGAGAGTGGAGATGGGACTGCAGATGTAGGAGGTGAGTGGGCAAAAAGAGCAGCAGTCAATCTGAAACTGGCATCTAGTCATTTCCTCTCCCTTTTAATTTGAAAAACACTGGCTACAGAGGTGAAACTTACCTTTGGAAGTGTGTTTTACCACTTAAATATGTCATTTTTATACACAAGCATTTGATTACAACTTGAGACGGCAATATGTGCACTGCTCGAAAACCAACCCATGGTGGTCGTGGTTGAAACTATCAGTTCAATACTGTTGTTCCACTCTCAGCTTTGAAGCTGCAAGACAGGTGTTCTTGGCATTTTTGTGTTGCAACAAACCATGTTAGGTTCTAGCACTGGCCAGATAAAAAATAATCTGAATAGACCAGACAGCACAAGTGGTTTTTCTCTCAATATACTCCAACTTTATTTAAAAAGAAATCTGGTATACAGTAAAATCTTACTTTTTCAGCTTTAAGAAAAGAACATAAAAAAATTGCATGACAAACAACACCCAGACCAGTGACACGTAACACTACAGCTTTCAGAATAGGAGTGCGAGAGCCACTGATCGAGCAACTGGCTGTGTCAGTCATACTGGCTCCACTCTGACTAAGTTTCTGCTTATTTTGCGTGAAGCTGTGCATTCCTGTTTAGCTGGAATACAGAAGAGGACTTTGATGTGAAAATCACTGAAACAGAAGGATCTCCTTGTAGCATGCACTCTCAGATCAGACACACTGTGATGAGAAACAGGCTCACTCTTGTTATTTTTACTTGTTCAACATGAGCTAAACAAAGCCAAATCTCTCTCTTTCTCCTCTGAGTATTTTGAAGTATCACTGGTTAGTTCTTTTTATATGGAATACTATGTTAGCATACATAGGTTAGGGTGTTAGTGCATATTTACAGCCATTGAAAAGGCAGCAATATTTTGCCCATCGCACAGACAAATTTCTTTCAATTACAGAACTGAACAAAACCCAACACCACTAAAAGATGACACCCTGCAAACTGTATTGATAATCATTTGCTATTTGAATATGACATGCAACATTCTCTTTGAATTATACTTGTGTGGTGGAGCAACACAGAAACAAGGCAAAACTTCTAAGGCATCAAAGTTGAATAGTTATATGTATAAAACAAAAAACATTGATTTTTGTGTGATTACATAGAAAGCAAGTCATAAGCACAATATATGTTGATGAAATATAAATCTTTGGTAGGTTGTATTGGTTGGAGAGTAATGGATTATATTAAAGCCCTTCTGCAGTTGCTTTAAAATAAAAGGTCATCTACCGTTGATAATGAAATCAAAATCAAAATTTCTTTCTTTTTTTCTTTTAGCCAATCAGGTGACTTTATGGTTACATATTTTCAATTAAACAATGAAACTCCAGATGACCAGTAAGGTTCCTGATGTGGGCTGATTACCTGATATCGAATGTCAAATATGGAAAGATGCTGAAACAGTTTTAATGTTTTATCAGAGATGCCATAACCACTACGTAGACAATGCACAGGATGACGCCCCCGATGCCGAGTCCCAGGGCCACATGGTTCAGTGTCCTGGCAGTCCTGCTGCTCCGCTCGGCCCCCATCCGGTCTCCGACATGGTTGGCTTCACGGGCCTGAAGGTGAGCAAAAATATTTAGAAATACAAATGAGTGAATTTAAAAACAAAAGATACAACAAAGAGTAATTAAACTAATGCTTTTTTAATTTTAAATTGCTTTTAGATTGCTGCGATGACCAGATACACGTTCACATTATCCAAGTACGTAGTATACTGTGGGCCAAACCTGCAGTGGTACAGCAAGCACTGTGGACAAGAGTGGTAATTACAGGACAGATGTTAAATGTTAAAATGTAGTGTAATGCTAGCACAAGTAGAGAAGGGCTGTAAAGTCAGCAATCCTACTCAGAAACCTCAGTTAAGCCGCAATACCTGTCTAACATTAGTGAACATTAGTCAGCATAAGCTACTAGTCATACCAGACCAAACGTAGGGTAAGTTTCCTTATGAATTCAATACTCATGTTACTTCTCCCTTCAACAGTTACACAGTCCC
>NW_023339807.1:7611569-7621229 GCF_004916995.1 Morone saxatilis
CCCCCCACACACACACCTCCCACAAGCATGCATGTTGCAGTTGGTTTTGCTGTTTACCAAGTGCTGGCTGGGGGGGAACTGAAAGTAATCATTACTGGTTACATGTTCCTCTGCATAAACTGTACTGTACAGTTTATGCTGAGTGCAGTCAATATTAAGCATAACTGAGCAGCTGAAGGAAGCTGGTATTTATTTCCACTATTCAAATACCCTTTGCAATGTGAAAGGATGAAGAAGAGGAAGACTGAATACAGATGTTTTCAGATAAACTGACACGTTGTGACAATAACAGTGCATCTCAATATTGGGAAAAACAGCCCCATAAAAGGACATGAGAAGATGTGGTTTCACAGGTGTTTATTGTTAACACCACTGTTAGACATGAAGGAGCCATTTTAAAAGAATGGTCTGAGTATGAGCACTGTGCCTTTAACAAGAGACCAGCCCACTCCCACACCCCTATCACATCTCTGTGTGTATGTGATTTTGTCTGTGTGTATATGGGTGAAAGTGTGTCTGTTTTGTAGGTGTCGTGAGAAGGCCCAGTCTGCTATAGTACAGCTGGTCATAATTAACAGCAGCTGTCTGGCTCGCTCTCAGTCACGGCTCTGTGGCCTCTGGTTGAGGTACATACTAGTGTTGTACAACTGAGTATAAACAAGAGCTGTTGGTCTACAAATCTTGTTCTTCAGATTAAAGAAAACATGTTTGCTACAGACCCCCAAAAAACATCACATCATTATGATTTTAATAGTATTTTTAAGTGAAAATTCAATTTGTGATTCAAAAATGATCATTTCCACATAACCGTGAATCGCAGTATCTGTCAAAATAATCGTAATATGATGTTTGTACCATTTCGTGCAGCCCTATTGGAATATTGATTTTCACACTACGGAGACCTCATAGCTGGCTACAGGAATGCACGTGACTTCGTTTGTTTGCTGCTATATTAACGTTCAAAATCTCATATATAACCTCTAAAGAAAGAGATTGAAATTTTGGGGAACATGCTTATTTGCTATCTGTCTGTTAAATATGGAGCTACCGCAAGGAGTTGGAGTTTTCCCTGCTTCCAGTGTTTAAGCTAAGCTTCCTAGCAGTATAATTTGCATTCCAACTTATTAGACTCACAAACACAATCAGTTATTTCTAATTTCCTCTTCTTTATTAATTATATTTAAGCAAATAGTATAATTCAACTAAATGACACTATGTTACCGTCAATAACTATGTTGTTTACTTCACATAAGTTCAATTCTCACAGTCATTAGGAACAAGGGCGACTGGATAACGTCAACCGGACCATGAAGCTGTTAGGTCACCACTCTGTTCTCATCTTTTTCAACAAGCTTAGACGGCTCAATCAATGTGTGCAAACAAGAGCAACTGTCCCAACACCTGAATGGGGTAAAGATGCTGTCTGGAGCTGTTCCCAGTGAGCGCAGGCTGTGTTTAATGATTCATTTCTGCCTTTGAAACAACAACTGATACAGTTTGAGGTCTACTGAATCTTGAGAAACAAAATGTTGTGAAAATCAGGTAATAAATAAATACAATTATGATTTATATATACCCTTGATTCAGCCCTGGTACATACATAACACACACCGCTCAATGTGGATCAATACGATGCGATTTCCTCTATTATTCCCCAGCTATATTCTATTTTTACATTGTTTCAATATTTAATTATTCAATATTTGTTTTAAAGATTTGAAACATTTAGTCAGTGATGATAAAATCACAGTAATGGGAATACAGTTGTAAATAATACCATTAATGCAATGTGAAAGATTGCAATACAATAAGTATGTTAGCTTGATTGGATTATTGGCAGTACTGCAGTATGGATCATGATCAGGACCTTGACATCTATCCCGGTTTTATGCAAGAAAACACATTCTTGTAGGAGGTCCCAGAGAGAAATGTAGTAGTCTCTTGGCCCTCTCCCCACAGCACAGAGGGGTCAGCAACAGCTGGTATTTAGAGCCTTGTTAGAGGTCTTTTCAACAGGCCAAGTATTTATAGTTGGGGGGCAATCAGATCATCATGTGTGTTGTGTATCACTGCTATGTGCAGTATGTGTGTATACAGTGAGGTTGTGGAAATTCCCCTAACACTGTCAGAATCTCTGCACTCAAAACTCCATTAGTTTCACATTCCTCCATAATTATAGACAAGGGCTTGGATTTCATACATATATTTCATAATATCGAGCAGCAACACATCTAATTTAACTGCCATTTAACTATATTGCATCTTAGAATAATAAAAATAACTTGCGAAACAGTGAGTGACCTTTGGACACTTTCTGCATTTATAGTAGCCTTGCAGTGTGATTGCAGAAGTTAAAACGATCTTTAACAAGTGCAGACACCTGATGTCTTGTGATGTTTTACTTAAAAAACATAAACAGTGTATCTCTGCATGCAGAAAAGATGAACATTGAAGACCCTCTGACAATTTACAACAAACAGTTATTTTAGGAAAATATTCAAATAAAATATCAAAACCCCTTTAAAAGGTACAAATCACAACAGGTTATTCAAACTACAGCTACAGAATAAAAGGTCACAACGGAATAGAAACTGCAGTCTGGGAATCCCATATACAATCACACCTTCTTCACCTTCAAAGGCTGATTTCAGGAAGTGAAAGTAAATTTAAAACTGCAGATAAAGTGAGCTGTACAGTTTCACTGAATGACTTCTCCTATTCCTGCAGTTATCACAACTATGTGAGTATGTAGAGTAATTTCTCCTTTACATCAAAGTAGCTGATATCTGAAACACACAAATGAAAGATTAAAACCTATGCCACTAATGAGGGCCACTGCTCAACACAAGTTTACTCTCAGACTGTGAACCGGGAAGTCACAGCAGATCATAGAATTATCCCAAACCATTAGTTTCAAAATGTAATTTCAAGTCAATTTTCATATAAGATTTGAATTAAGAAACAACAACAACAAAGGTTAATGCTTTATGTCTATAATTTCCTTATCATTTTCTTATGATAGGGAAATAGAGACATAGAAATTGTAAAATGTATCTACATGAAAGCATATAATTCAACCTATATGCAGAGTTCAGTTTCTGATAAATAATCAGTTATTCATTTATATTAACTTTAGTTTAAATTGAGCTTTTCTTACAAGAAAAAAATCATTTTGCTTTAATTAGTACGAAAATACATAATTATGTCTAGGTCACTTCAAGGAAGTTATTAGGGAATAATAAAAGGGGAGGAATCTCAGGAGGGGCAACAAATGAGGATAGAATAAAAGAATGCCTACAGAAGCCTGATAAAAACTACAACATTTTCTGAAATGCCATGTTATTGTATTGTTTGTTTATAAGGCTGTTTTATGCAAATACAATAAAAGCTCTTGACTCTGGGTGAGGTGAATGTAAAGGCAACTTCATATCCTGCAAGCCACTATCCCTGAATTGTATTATACAGTCTGCCACACCGGTGCTTAAATTGAATTAGATGCTTCTTTACTGATTGGCTCAGCTTTTCCTGCTGCTAATGGACCAGCTGCCTATCTATCTTCTTGTTTGCCTGTCTTATTTATCCTGCAGTGTAGTCTGTGTGCCCTGTTTTGGTGTGGTTGCCAGTGCATACGGCTGTGGTATGTGGTCTTCTTCCTCTGCGTGAGAGCAGTCACAATCATGTGAGTGACAATGAGAAACAGAGAGCAAAGGGCTGATACTGGTGAGAAAATCTCAGAGAGCAGAACTGAATAGAGCTGATGAAAGAGAAAATGGAACAGATATCAAACGCCTACAGGGCCATTCTCACGTTCTCAAAGTCATCATGGCTGAAGAGTCAAAGCCACGATAACACTTCTGCCACGTGGTTTTGCATCTTCCACTCACTCTGTTTCCGAACCTGCAGCATCACTTTGACAATTTGCTGGTACATTTCACGACACTGCGACCAAACATCTGCAACCCCTAACCTTCGCTACCACAGTTTGTCCACTGATTCAGCCCACGGTCCTCATCTGATTGGCTGATGGCAAGACATACAGATACATACAGAATCAGGGACACATACTCCGTATTCTGTATGTATTTACTTTTTAGGTAACCAAAGCTCATGTGGCTGCTGGTTGCTTATGTAGGCTAAACACTAAACAGGTGTAACCTCAACGTTGCAGCCCATTTCAGGGATGCCTGCCTCTTTAAAGTGAGCTATGTGTGATTCTCATCTTCAAAGGTCCATTAGGTAGGTGTTTAAAATCCCCCATCTGTGATTTATGATACTCTAACTTTCTGGGGTGAGACCCACAAGGGGAGCATGCTTGTGCCTGGTGCTTCCCCCAAGAGAAAAAAAAAAGACACTACACACCATTATCAGGATATATTTAAATGTCAGGGCAGGTGTCACAATGATCAGTAGGATAAGTGGGTTACTCACTTCACCTTACCAATCAATATTGTTGGCAGTGAGCTGTTCAGTGATGAACTGTATGCTAGTGACACAGTCAAAGTTAATGGAGCATTTAGATGATACAAGATATTTTGGTTACAACTTTAATAAATAAGAATGTAAACTGATGGTACGTTTTAAAAATGGTACTTCAGTTTAAAACTAAACACCTATAGTACCTCAGAGTGTGAGTCAGTAGTCAAGCTTACATTACTGACATTTTAGTTCAGGAGTCAGTCTAAAGCTACATCTGGAAATCAACATTTTAAGTTTTACTGCTGCGAAATGCTCAGATGAAGAGCTGTGTGTTATTTCCAAGCATCTCTGACCTCTAACACACATAATCAAGGTACACAATGTCATCCTGTTGCAGTCAGATTAGTTAGTCATACTGAGCAAGGGAAAACCCTGCTGAACAAATATTCACATTAATTGTGGTCACGGCTATGTGGCTTCAGTATGCCTTCAACTGTAGACGCAGAGTACATGCATTTATATTAGAAAAACATTACAGGATGATGAATATTTTCAAGGTTACAGGACTTCTTCTTTAACATGCTCTTAAAAGCGTTTCCCTAAGAAAAGCAATGCATTCCTAAATGTTACAATTGTTTGAATCTGCTGGTTGTATTCAATGTCTCATCCACATGGAATTATAAAATTCCATCAGTTTCTAAATGAGAAAGTAAGAAAATAGGATGGAAATGATGAAGCTCTCACATGTTCGTTCATGGGTCACATGTACGGTGTTTGTTATGATTAGTGTAATGTGTTAAAAAGCGCGAGAGGAAATTATCTCACGTTGCAAATATGCTGAAACGAACAACTGAAATACAATCACAGTGCTTACAGCTGCCTCTGGACCATGCTGTGGGGTTATTTTATCATTTGTAGTAATATTTGATATTTGAGTTAGTATCTGAGTTGCACACTTGGTCAGACCAAATTTGACTGGAACAAGGCAAAGTGTGTGTAAATGGAATGGAAGCGTTGTTCTGTACTGTGCGATAAGCAGCTTCCTAAACTTTAATTTCACTGTTATTGCAGCATTGGGGTTCTGCAGTAGGACAGGAAGCACCAATCCTGGCCTCACACTGTCAGGACCCCTGCGAGCTACTGCCTGTTCCACTGTCATCCACTGTCAAGAAGAGATAAGCTGTGGGGAAAAGCTCATGTTTTGGGAAACAAAGGACTGTTTGAGGACGCTTTCACGGGAGCGAGGAGTGGCTTGGCGCTGGTGACAGAGTGCAGATGTCTGATCGTGACAAAGGCATTGCTTGTCTGGACACTCCAGCGTTGCAACACTCCACATCCTGGCTTCAACTGAAAATATTTGCTAGACTTTGTTTAGTATTGTATCAAGTACTGTTGTTCTCAGCTGTATAGGGAGAAAAATGCGAGCTTGAATTCAACGGGAAGTCAGAAGTGACTTTGCTTTCTTCCCCATCGTGGTGAAAAATGCCAGAGAGAGAATGTTAAGTGAGACTGATTCCAGCAGCCAGCTCCATATATTTCCATCACTCCCTCTCTTCGACTGTTATTTCCTCACTATCTCGTTTCTGTCTTGGCCCTTCTTTCGGTTTAGCCTTTCAAAATGAGGCACACCACAACCAAAACATGACTGTCCCTCTTTGTCTCTTTCTCTCAAAGTCTTGGCCACTTTCTTCCACTTATTCTCCTTTATTTGTTTTCCTGTATCTTCATTCTGCATCTCTCAAGGCTCCATCTCCTCCCAGTCCATCCAGCTCCCTCATTATGTAGCCACAAAAGAGGATAATGAAGATACGAGCCACCCACTTCCACTAATCTATATTAAATAACTGGACAGCGCTACCAGGCACTGTTTCCTCTCCTACTTTTTCTCTTTTAGTTTTCAAGGGAAATTAAGGGAGGGTCTCCACACTTCCAGACTGAAGAGAAGCTGTAATTTACACGGTTTGGCCACTATGTAATGTTGCAAGCTGTATTCTCACGATTTCGTGATCTTGGGAGTCAAGCTATCTTGGAAGGTTATATTAGGACAACAGTGAAGACAGAACTGCATACGACTGCTCATGTAATGTAACACAAACATTCCCTGACAAACCAATAAAAAGTTTTATCTGTGATCTTAGCTGTATTTGATAATGAAACTTCCTTTCTGTCTGTATAATCCCTTGCAGACCTTTTTCACTTTCTCTCTGCATTTCTGTAACTTGTTGATTTGGTTTTGCACCAACTTTGCATTTACACAGTTATATGAACAGAATGAATCTTAACCATGAGGTGTTTCAGAAAACTGTGTTGCCGTTGCTGAGGGGAAATTCTAACATCTGGGTTGCAGCAAGTGTTTGTGCGATGTTCCTTCACAGTTCTGGGCTTGGCCTATGCATTTGTGTGGGAGTAGGCTTATTCAGACAATCAGACAATGTGAGTGAGAGATTTCCCTGTTTGCTATAAAGAGCAGAAAGAGAGACTGAGCTAGAGAACGAGACATGAAAAGTCTGACCTTCAGGAAACAAAGTTTAAGGACCAGTGTGTAGGATTTAGTGTCATCTAGTGGTTTAGTTGCAGATTGCAACTCCCTCACTTCACCCTCCCCTTCCAAAGCCCTATCTAGAGGGCTGTTTGATTTGTCCATTCATCATTCCATTTCTGCCAATATATCCTCCTAAATGTCACTGACACTGGACCTTTAAGTCACTCACTACTGTACTAAGGATCAAGAAATGTTTTGGAGTCTACTGCTCACCACTGATTTAAAGCCTTGTATTTCCCTGGAATACACGTTAAAATATACTCCCTTGGGAACCCAGGACTATTAGCATGTGTGTGTTTGTTCTCATACTGAGGACAATTGTGCATACTAGATCAAAGATGTCAGCTTGAAACATCATTAATGCTACTACAAATGTTATTACAGCTATGTGGTCAAATATTTGAACACCACACCAAAATGGCTGAATGGGGAGGATTTATCTTTCCTTCGACCCAATACAGGGTCTACTTTTTATTGTCATTCATGTATGTTGTCATGACACCTACTAGATAACCTAAAGCTTTACTGCCTGCCAACCAATTACCCAATCAGAACAGCTCTTACAGGCATTTCGCAGCCACTGTCTCCTCTGCGCTGATATAGATGACTTTTTAGTGTGTGTCTTTCCTGTAGAATGCCAGTATGAAGTGTGTAAATGCATCATGGCAACTGCAACCTGTTACAGCTGTGTACATAACAGCCAACTTATTACACTATGTACACAACTTTGTATTTTTTCCTGTTCGCATCCCAGACTACAAATTTAATTTAGTTATCTCTATTACGTCTGCACTGTACATTCAATGAGTGGATCCATATGGAAGCTGCTGTTTTAAAATGTGATACAAATGAACTGGCAAAATGCACTTATTAGTTACTGTTATTGCTCAATCTAAAAACACGTAACATGCCATCATCAAAGTGGATGGGAATAGAGATTGAGTTACTTTATAGAAACAACTGTAACTAGAAAGACTAGGAAGGCAGGTTGGAAGTAAATACAGCAACAAATGAAATCATATTGGGGTTTTCCACAAGGCTTAACACAAATGAGCTGAAACTGAATGTACAGCAACACAGTTCTGTTTTCAACCCTCTCAGGATCATGCTTGATTTGGCCATGTCTTCCTCAATGAGCAAGCCATTATTGTACTTTAGAAACCATGTGACAAAATCATTCATTTTAACACAATCTCCTGACAAAGCACTTTCAACCTTATGTCCCAAATGACAAACATTTCTTGTTCCTAACCCGTTGACCTCATGAACCTTAAACTCTGCTGCAATGTCCTATGTCCCTCAAAGAGATATAAATCTGTTTAGACATCACATAGCTGAAGTGCTCCATACAGAAAGTACAGGAATGCAATCTCTCATTACAAGGAAGCTGGACTGAGCAACATTAAATAGTTTGCTTTTAACACGTAAAGCTGGGCAATATAAATACACTGAGGGAAGTCTGTTGGCCTGACCTTACGTAACTTTCTACGTGCTGAAGATCATGTTTTCCAACAGTCACTGATTGCTGCCATTTGGACGTGCAAAATGAGCTTACTGTGCAGATGTACCAATACAAGGGCCAATTTCACAGCTTTGTTCTAACTACATACATTACCGTTCGCTTGGAATCTGGAAAATGTTGATGATTTAGTCAATGTCCCCACAGTTTTTACTAATATAACTGGTCTGTGAGGTCTAGGTACAGTAGTATTAGACAGTACGTGACTTGAAATGTGGCAGACTGCCGCTCTGTTTTTCCTCTATTTCTGGCTAATGTCCTCTCTAACTAATATGTAATACATGTATACCGCTATATTTGGACAAAGATTGCCGTCCAGAGCTAGTGTTTGCTTTGTCCATTCTGGGCTACTGTAGAAACATGGCGGACTCCACGGAAGGAGTAGATAAAACTGGCTCCTTCTAAGGTAACGAAAACACACCGATTCACATATTCAAGTGATTATACACAAACAAAAACAAACCTATGAACATTATATTCCATTTCTAACAATAGATCCTCCTCCTTTAAAAAAATATAGTGTCAGTCGGTTGTAACTGAGCCAAACTGTTAGTTGTGTGAGTGTGTGTGAATTCCATATCCTAGATTAGTAGGTACACACAACCTTTCACTGCATCATACTCAGCTCAGTCCCGCAGCGTTGGGCCTCATACATTGTCTTTTCATTACTGTAGCAGCCTTGGAAGCAGAGGCCAAATTAGGTTGCATGCTTGTGTGTATTTTGTCTCATGATGCAGACGGGCAGCAGTGAAATGACCTACTGGCCATAATTTTATTTAATGGCGCTTTCTCTGTACATATTAACCAGAGCCTGTTCAACAAAGAGCAGGAGAGGACTGATGACTGTGCTCTTGTATGCAGCGTTATTACGGATCAGTGGAGAGAGACATGTAAACAGTCAGGCTGTCGGACGCCATTTTGTGTGTGGCTTTTAAAAGACTGGGTACTAAATCTGGGCTTGAGTTTTACAACTGTTGCTAAAGGAGTTTTGCCACAGTCATTATTTTGCCACCAGCACACACATATTATAGTATACTGATTTTAAGGGTGTGTGATGGCCCAAGCCACACAGGGTAACAGCCAGCAATGGTAATACAGTACACAAGGCTATCATGTTTCAATAAGTACACAGATTAAGTTCTTTTTGCAGTTAGCCACACCCCAAACAATTCATAATTGCACA
>NW_023339807.1:7621254-7631833 GCF_004916995.1 Morone saxatilis
GCACATTACATAGCTTGATTTGAGTTATGATATACATTTATTTGCTTTTAACCATACACTGTTTAAATGGAGTGCAACATCAAGAAAGGTGTGCAAGGGTGGAGGCAGTTATATTCCTGGTTGGCATGGCCCAATTAAAGCTGTACCATGTGGCTGCCATGTTTGGAGGGGGGATTTTTGGGTTTAGTTTGTTTTACTTGTAGTAGTCTGTTAATTGGCGTCCATTTTTTGTTTTCCCCTTTGTGTGTTAATTGTTTGGCCAAGCCACTATATATGTTCCCTTGTGTCTCATTCAGTTTAGGTCAGTTTGTTGAGTTCATATTTTCTGTTTGTTGTATGCCTTGTTTTGAGTATAGTTATATTTTGTTGACCTCTTTATGGCCTATTGGTTAAATTCTTGGGTTTCTATTGTTTGATTATTTTTGGGTAAATAAACAAAAGACCCTATTTTTCAACAAACTTCCTGTTCTCGCCATTGCCTTGACTGTTTGGTCCCTGACAGGCGTGCTAGCAAACAATGTGCAAGATAGTTTACAACATACTCGTACATCTTAAATTGATTTGGTTTTAAAAAACAATAAACAATTAATTAAATCACAATGAAATGGGCTTGATAACGATGGGAGGTTTTTTTAAGTGTGATGGTATATTATATATAATATATATATAAAAATATGTATATGTATATGTTTAAAATCAATCCACACATTGTGGTGTAAACAGCCAAACCACACGGGAAATCAGTCATATCTTTTTCATAGCACCTTTAAAGGCTTCAAAACAAGTCCATTTTCATGTGCAAGTGAGGCTCGTTCTCAACCCAATATACCTTAAAAGGTTTTAGGGCCAAATAAAACGTTATATTTGGCTTTTAATTTGTTAAAAGAGACGTGTAGGAAGTCACAGAGGAAATTTTTCCACTCCGAGGAACACCAACCACATGGAAACAATCGACAAACTTCCTCCTAAAGAAGTGTGCACTTAATGAGACGCTGTGTAAAAAACCAAATCATTTAACCTTTTTGAGTACCTCAGACAAACAAAAATACATGACTACCTAAGAAAAATTAAAGAATCACACCTGAAGTGCTTGTGATGTATGTATGACTTTTTACTGTCCCTCTCAAGTATAAAACTTACATTCCAGTCATATGATACATGGCTCCTAACATCTTTTTGATAATACAGCAGAGGAAAACTTGATAGGAAAATGCATTACTACATACTTTTCAAAAAGACTGATCAAAACAATGCAAAGAAACCACAGATAAGCATAAAAAAACTAAACAATAACAATATAATAACTTGATTTAAAAGAGGAAAGAGTTTGCTGCCATAAGCTTGTCAGGCACATCAAAGTCTCCGTCACCGTTGTGTCTGTGAGTCTATATGTCGGAACAAAGGAAGACTGAGGATGTCCAGGAGCAAGGGGGAAAATATGTATATAAGTAGTTGAGATTACCACTCAGCTAATACAACCATTCAAAACATTAAGACGTCTACTTACTCCACTCCTTCCCAGTAACTTCTCATTCACTCCCCCATACTTAACCACCTTTGCGTGCACATTGGGCTGTGTATTGGCAAGAATCTGGATTATATACGTATCACCACTTGTCAGGGCAGGTCAGTAAAAAAATCTAATCTCAGGAATACTGTTATAGTTTAAAGACCACGTAGTAAAATAAAATGCAAACCAGAACAGGTGGGATCCTGTATTTGTAACATCCAATATCATAGTCTTTATGTTTACATTACAGCACTGCTATCTAGCAGCTTTAGGGCGTTTAAACACATGTTTTTGAGGCATCCATTACATTATCCCAATACTTTTTACATCTCTACTGTCATCCAAATTCATAGAAGGGCTATTTCATCAGTCAGAATAACCAATGTACATTACTTACAATATGACTGGAGGAATATTTCTTCCATGAAATTATTATTATTTATTTCATCTCTGCAGTAATGTATTAGGTGTAGCAGTTTCTGGAGTTCACAAATATCAGCCCATACTCCTCCTTCTGTTGGATGGACTATATTGGCACATATTCAGAATGCAATGACTCGGCTCTGGCTCAGAGGAAATGCCCCTGTCCTTAAAGAAAAGGCTGATTCAAACTCACTGAGATGGAGTAGATGAGGGCAGCGATTCCGAGCGGCAGGCAGCAGCACAGCATGGTGAAGATGGAGTAGCACATGTAGTCATTGACAGGGTTAACCAGCGGGCCTTGAGTCATGTACACCGTGGGCTGGACAGTGACGGTGGCCGGCTTTCCTGGGTACTCCTGATTTGCGGGGTACGGCTGCTGTCCATATCCTGCCCCCCCATACTGCGGCGGGATCCCGTAGCCCTGCAGGCCACACACATGAAATACAATTCAAACTCATTTTCAGGTCAAAGGAAACAGGTGTGATGTGAAAGCAGGTGGTTTTACAGGTTCAGGGGGTGGGGGGAGTACTGTAAATGGAAACTATGAGTGGGTGGGTCCCTATTATGAAATTACTGGATCAGATTTGGCAAAAACAGGTAGCTACTTGTCATTCATAAAAGAGAAAGAGGAAATGAAGGAGTTTAGGGTGTGGTTGTCAGGCTTCACCGTTAACATTTTAACCACTTAGGCACTAGGACGCTTGAATTGATTGTTGGGGCTTTTAGTGGCTCTGGTTTTTCCTGTCAGGCCATTATATCAAAGTGTTTTATTAATTTTAGAAACAGGGGGAAATGATTAGCCTCCATGTTAGATAATAGTATGAAAGCACAAATTGTGTTCAACAGACGATTAGTTCACACGTCTAATGAATTAATAAAGACCATAATTCATTTTCTATAATAATAATAAGCGCTTATCTGTCCAGAACAGTCTAATACTTAAGAATAATTCAAAAACCCTTCAAATACTAACATGTTACCGTCTGTAAGCCCAAAATTACGTAATATAGGACAGAAAAACGCAAACTACGGACGTCTATGGGAACAGTTGATAAAGGGATGTGACACACATGTGAAAATGCTTTAACATTTATTTTTTTCTGTGTTAGCTACAATATTCACACAAATTAAAAAACAACAACTTTGGAATAAACTTCTATTCAAGTGCACTGCCGTTACCCTGCTAGCAGTGTAATGAAATAAAACCTGTTATCTGTTATTAAATTATTCCATTGGCCTGTATCAGTGAGGTCCGGGGTTGGGGTTCTTACCTGCTGCGGTGGGTACGCCGGGCCGGCCTGAGGGTAGCCCGGGCCGGGTTGAGGGTAGCCCGGGTTGTCGTGGTAGGGCGGAGGTGGCATCTGGCCCATGGAGGACTTCTCTCCAGACCATTCTTGTGGAGGGGCGCTCCCAGAGCTAGGGTCCATAATGCAACAAATTGGTCTCTGAGCTTTTAAAAGACAAAAATGTCCCTTTTTGCCGCCGGGCTCACTTGTTTACTGTCTGAAGTGTTTAATGAAATACGCACTCTGCGGTCCAGTTGCCTATGATAGACCAAACAGCTTCTAGTGGGGCAGTTTGATCATATCACCAGTGTCAAGTGAGCCAGATTTATTACAAAAAATACTTCCGGTTATACCTTTCAAATTAAAAGCACAGAGCGAAAGTTTCTGAATATTCAACTGAGAACTGAGAACTGAAACTCCAATATGTCGCAATATGAGATTAATTGAGATGAGATAACCTTTCTGGTTTACTGACTGAGCATGGCAAAAGAAATATAATGCAAGCAATCTAATAAATAGATTCTAAGTATGAGGGAAATAATAAATAAGCATGTTTTTTTTCCTAAATGTAATTGCAACAGAAAGAAAAAAATATGACAGATGACTAAAAGTCATTTGGAAGTTAAGTAATTTAACCTTTTAGGCAACAAGCTCTAGACAACCTGTGTTCAGTGGTGGGAGAGTTACTCAGCTCTTTTGCTTAAGTAAAATTACTACTATAGTGTAGAAAGTCCATCTACTGCATTCAAAACTTTGCTTGAGTAAAATTAGGTAAATTACCAGAAGTAAAAGTACTCACTATGCAGAATGGCCAATTTCAGAATAATACACATTATATTATTGGATTAAAGAGAGAGGGAGCTTATTTAAGCTTTTGAATCAATAAATCAGGAAAGACGTTACATTATATAGACTACTTTATCTACAATAAAACTTCAGAATGTATTTGTTGAATTTGTCTTGTAATATTTGCTTGAATCTTAAAGTAAGTAGTAACTAAAACTATCAAATAAATGTAGTGAGTAAAAAGTACAATATTTCCCTTTGAAATGTAGTAGCAGAAAATGGAAACACTGAAGTACAAGTACAAGTACCTCAAAGCTGTAGGCTACTTGTGTAAAAGTATTAATTATCTGATTAGTCACATCGACAGTCACTAAAGAAACATTTAAATAAATGTACTTTCTGGTCTACCAACCCCCAAACTGCTGGTCACATTCACATACACATTCATACACTGATGGCATAGGTGGTAAGAAGGCCTATTCGGCCTCAACCAACCTATTGTTTGTTTGCCTTTCCGGCGATATTTGTAGAGATGGGAGGAAACCTTTTTACCCATATAGCTAATTTGGTTTATTAGAGGAAACAGCTGAAAAAGAACTTTTAGAAACTTGCTTGAAGAAACTTTAAAGCCCACTCACAGTAAAAAGGAGAATATTTCCAGACCCAAAAAAAAGGAGAGATTTTCAGGCAAGACGGTAGCAATATTTTTTTTTCACAGGTTCCTTTCCTTTTTTAATAACGGGGTTTTTCAAAAAAAAAACTTCTAAAACCGTTTCCTTAACCCACCTCCCAAAAAAATTGCATTGTTTACAAATTTTTTGGTAGTAGCGGGCCCTCCCTTTGCATGGGAAAACACCTTACATCTTTTTTTTCATCTCTCAAAACTCCACATTCCTGGTTTGTAATGCATTTTTTATCTTCTTTAACAATCTTTTGTAGTTTTTTGAAGAAACCTTTTTTTCAAAGTTCAGATGCGGAATTGATATTGCTTTTTCCTGGAAAAAAAACCAAGTTATTTGCAAATTTAACAGCTTTTGATGCACACAAATAACCACAGGTGAATAATTATGGAAAAAATTACTTTGTGTTGGGTTGTTGTTACGCAAAAGATATGTAAAGGCAGGCCGGCCCACATGGAACCACACTGGCCAACCTGATCGGGCCAATTTTTTCCAACCTTTTGGCAATTGGGCTCTTCTTCTCTTCTTTCTCTCTTCTTCTCTTTCTCCTCTCTTCTTCTTTCTCTCTCTCTCTGTGTGAGTGTGTTTCCATTTCTTCACCCTTCCATTTTCTTCCCAACATACACTTTTTTAAATGGGTTTTTTACATTGCTTGATACAAATGTTGAACATAAAAAGCCGCAATTTTTACGACAATGACACAAACAGATTGTGTTTGTTTGCGTTTGGGACATTCTTGGCCACCATGATAAACATTAAGCCTTATACAACCATATTTAAAGGTTTAAAAAAAATAAAACATACTTTCTTGAATTAAGTTTTTATAATTTGGACTACCAAAATGAAAAATAAATATTGATTTTCCTGCAAACAAAGCCTTTTTCCACTACCAACCATTTTGAAAAAAAAGTTAATAATGTGGAATTTAAATGAAGAAAAAGGTGATTTCTTGGGCTGTAGATTCATGGTGTTATTAAATATAATTAAATTAATTATAAAGTTTATGAAAACAAAAAAAACAAACCCAGTTATGAATGGGGTACCTATGGTTTTCTTTTTAACTTGGAAATTTGAAATTGTTATCTAAAAACAACTTAATAACGTTTTTAAAACAAGACATTTAAGTTTTGTATAAACCCAGCGTTTAATATGAAAACTGATCACATTTTCAAAAAGGAAAAGCTTTTAAACCCATCTGGAAATATTTACAAGAAAACTGGAAACCGTTCCTCGCGTGTCTTGTCTTGGTCTTGGTCTTGTCTTTGCACGTCGTTCCCTGCGACTTCGCTTAAGAGTTTCAAACCGAAAAAAAAACAGCCCAAAACAAACTGGAAACCTTCTTGGGCATGAGAAAAAAACACAAACCAGGAAGGCAGCCAGCGGATTTGAACCAAATTTCCAACGGACAGCGTTTTTGGGTTTTATTGTTTTAGAGACCAGTGACCAGCAAAGGAGTTAGTTCTGTGTGTTACCCGCCTTCGTGAGCTTTTTGCATGCTTTCCTTTGCCTGATAACTTGAAGGCTACCTGAAATTTTTTCTCATACAAAACAACCCTCAGACACACATCCTTCATTTTAACACCCGCAAATCCAATGTCTTTGTCACTTTCATTTTCCAAATCAATTGGAACTTTTTTGGGTATTTTTAGAAGTTTGAAAAGGCTTTTACATGGAAGAAAAAAACCTTTTTGGAGAAAAATTCCTTTCTGTAAAATTCTTTTGCATTCCGGCCCGGTTGATGGTTTGGTCTTTGAGTTGGTTGAAAGGTTGAAAATGACTTTGCAACCCCAAAAACAACGGTTAAACACAAAAAACCTATAACCAAAAAAAAAACTTTCCCTTACGTCGTTTTTCACATTACTGGAGGTTGTTTTTCCAAATTGCTTCTCGCCCCACTTACTTCTTGCCTGTCTTGTAACTGTTATTGTAAGGGGTTCAAAAACGTTGATGCGTAGATATTAGTCCGCTTAGTGTGAACCACCTAAAAAAAAACCCACTGTCCATTGGCTTTTCATGTCAAGTATTATGGGAAATGCCGCGCAATTACTAGTTCAAAGAGTTTTTAAGAGTGGGTTGCATAAACTTTCATGATTTAAATTCTGTTCAAAACTTTCCCGTGTTAGCTTTATGGGGATGGCCAAAAAGTAGTGGATGTTTGCCAAGCTGTTTTCATGAGATTTACAGAAAGAGACTCTTGGTTCATGTTTCTATTAAAAAAAGCATTTTATTGGAAAACAAAACAACTTGGAGATAATGGGAACTTATTTGTGTGTTGGGTGTGTTGTGCGTTATTTCTTAACCTTCATTTTCCCAAAACCTTTTCCTTTTAAAAGGGCGAATCCCCTTTCTATTTCATTGACTAAAACTTGAACAACCCCAAAAACTAAAATACCATATTTATGGACATTTTTATATTTTCAAATGCATTACCAATCTATTTTACACCAGTAAAAACGTGGATTGTAAATAAAACTGTAAGAGTTTTGTGTTGAGGCATTTAAACCCAATTTTGGGTTTGATTTTGAGATTAAATTTTTCCTTGGTGGATTATTCATCAGAAGATTTACGTTTTCCTGATATTTTTAGGGGGACAACTCTTTGTAGAGTTCTTTTCCTGTTATTATGTCTTTTTTAAAATTTTTAAAATACTTAATAGGCTAATTCTTTTGAACAAATTCAGTGGTTTTTTTCTTCTCCCTTGATGTTTGGTTCTTAGCTCTTTTGGTTGTTACAACGCCCATTTAACTTTAATTTTTTTTACTTGAAAAGGGGCGATGGCAGACCCCTAGTGGCGGGCCCCGAACCCAACCAAAGAATTGGAAAACCCACTGCCTTGAGTATTTTGCTTTACCCCTTTGCATTTTTTCACAGCCCAAACATTAATAGAAAAAATTGATTTTGTGACAAAATAGGAGCAATTGAAATCCTGATATTTGTTTAAGTAGTTCAAACTGTTAAGATGGTTATTTAACTATAATTCTAGTTTCAATTCATCGCACATGGGGGGCTAATTTGATTAACCTTTTTTTAAATTTCAAAGGCCCCTCTTGCATTTTAAAGTGAACATCAACATTGAACATTATTTCACCCACACGCAAGCTTTTCACTTTCAAACTGGATGGAAACAATGACATTAAGTCAGTTCATTGGTTTCCAACCTCGCACTGTTCTCCAGCTGAATTCCAAAATGAACTTGTTTCTTTTTTTAGTTTTTAAAAACTTCTTGGCAAACTATTTTAATATTAGTGTTAGCAATTAGGGAACAAACCCCTTGTCTAAAAACAAAAATAACCAGAAGAAGTTAAAAAAAACTCACTGGCACCCGCCCCCACCACAAGCTATTTCGAGTTTTATTAAAAGCTGATTAGACCTCAGTTCCCTTGGTTAATTTGAAAGTGGGTGGAAAGCCCATTTGGCTGGAGAATATGTGATGGTCCAAAACTTAAATATTTTATTAGACTGGACAAAAACGACTTGGAAACCAGGAACATTGGCTGCCGGGAAGGGCGAAAATTAATTAAACATTAAACCTTGTCTGTAGCGAAGAGCGCTGTGCACCTAATAACTTTTTATTTCTTCTTTGACAAAGCGTTTTTAAAAAACCAGGGCCAAACAATGAATGTAAAAAACACAACTGTGTGAGCAAAAATAACCATTATTTTCATTTTTGGTGCTGTTAAAAGTTGGGAAAACTTAATATTGCCTTTTTTTCAAGTCCAAAAGTTAATTTTGAACTTGTTAAAACAAAAATTTAACAAAAAGTAAAAAACTTCAAAAAAAAAACATCTGGAATTGGGTGCCACAACACCAAAACACACCCACTGACGTAGTATGGCAAAAGCCCCAATAGTGCCATGCGGCCCTTCAACTGTTCAAAAACAAGTGGTGGGGACTCTGGCGCTGTCTGGCAGGCAAGGATGAAGAGGGAGGGGGCAAAACTTTCCTTTTTTTATGTAAATCCGGTTTGCAAAAGCCATTAAGGTGCTTTCTTTGGCCTTTTTGAAAAAATCCACCCACCACAAATGAAAATAAACTTCAGGAAAAATAAAAAAAAAACAACAATTATAAACAATATTTACATTGTAATCGAAACAAGTTGTATTGCTTTTATCCCATTTGGGGAAACAACTGGTTTAAAACACCTTTTTGGTAGAAGCCTATTCGCTTTTCAACCAAACCTATGTTTTGCCTTGCTCCTGGGATATTGTATGATTGGAGGCAACCCTTTAAACCATATAGCTTATTGTTTTTATTAAGGAAGGAGCTGAAGAACCTTTTTTAGATTTGCTTTTGAAAAAAAAACTAAGCCACTTTTACAGTTTAAAACGAGATATTCCAGAACCCCAAAAAAGAGAGAAAAAGAATTTTTGCAGGCAAGAGGGTAGAGAATCATCAACACAGTTTTTTTTCCGTAATTACGGGTTTTCAAAACTTTCTAAAAACCGTCCTTACACCTCCCAAAAAAATTGCATGTAACATTTTGTAGTAGCCCTCCCCTTGCCATGGGAAACAACCTAACATCTTTCAATTCTCTTCAAAAACCTTCCACCATTCCTGGTTTTTGTAAATGCATTTTTATCTCTAATTTTAAAATTTGTAAGTTTGAGAAACCTCAAGTTTCAGGATGGAATTGATGATGCCTCCTCAAAAAACCAAGTTAGTTTTGGATTTTACACAGCGTTTTGATGTTACCACCCCAAAATACAAAACAGGTGACAATATGGCAAAAAATACTTTGTTGCTGTGGTGTTGTGTACCCAACAGCGTACCTGTTAAGCGCAGGGCCCACAGGGACAAAAAACCCAACTTGCACTGATTTCTGGCAAATTTTTCCACCTTGCCATGGGCTCTTTTTTCTCTCTCTCTCTCTCTTCTTCCTCGTCTCCTCTTCCTGTCTTTCTCCTTCTTTCTTCTTCTCTGTCTCTTTTCACTTCTCTTCTCTTCTTTCTCTTCTCCTCTCTTCTCTTCTTTCTCTGTAAAAAACAAAATTACCAATAAAAACCAAAGCTTAAACCCAAGAACAAAAAAAAACACTTGAAATGGCGTTGCCCATTGAAAAACAAGTACAAGCTACAAAACAAATAAAAAACAATAATATTGGAATATTATCCTATAAACACTACATTGCCAGTTGACTTCACACTTTGGGCTGCTTCAGTGTGTCCATATAAACATGCCCTTCAGCTGTCTTGCCTCCTCAGGAGCCATTTGGCTCCATCTAGTGGACAGCCTCATAGTTTGTGATTTTCATTCCTCGCTATCCCAAAACCTGCAGTCCCAGCCTCCAACAATGTTGCGTTCATTTTGGTTTCTCCGCCACCCGGGGATGTGTATATGCAGAGAAGTATTGCATACACAGAGATGAAGAGGCCAGTAAACACAGTAGTGCAGTGCCATGGCGTTGTTTAGGAGGAGCATGATTGATCTGGCTGTTTGCTCTGTAGAGGAAGCTTAGCCTCTTTACTTACACGGTTAACAGTTAACAGTTCAAGACTGCTATTATTTGTTTATCGGTTTACGTCGTTACCTGTTAGATGGTAAGCTTGAATGTTAATCCTCATCGCCTCCATCAGTCCCTCCCTCCTCCATTTATTGCGCATACTGCTAATAAAGGCGACAAGGAGCCAATCGAAGCCAGGCCCATGGGACCAGGCAAATAAGACGAATTCCCCTATGTACAACAATAAAAGCCTAAAATAGTTTGACTCCCCTTTACAGATAAATCTATTTGATATATATAATACACCCCAAGAGGGGTTTGTATATGTAAAATATTGGAAGCTCCCCTTTACAGGATAAACATATATATATATATATCATCAGGGTATACCGCTATACGTACTATGGTGACTATATTATATATTATAAGTATATATATATATTACTATATAGCT